>NW_026591086.1:35696044-35722350 GCF_907164565.1 Psammomys obesus
ACACTAAGCTCTGCCTCTTTCTGCCTCCTCTTCAACACTAAGCTCTGAGGGAAGAAATTTGATGAAGATATCCTATATAGGGCTGAGTGTTCGAAGATATCTCACTCTCTGCATGACGTCTGGCTGTGGGTCTCTGTTTCTTCTCATCTGCTGTGGGAGGATGTTTCTCTGATGATGAGTGGGCAAGGCACTGATCTATGAGTATAGCAGAAGGTCCTTTCGAGTCATTTTACTGCTGCGTACCTTTACCTGAGCAGTGGTATTTCAGTTTCTGATAGGTGCCTGACCTATCCATTCTCAGGCTCTTGGTCACCAAGCCGCATTGGGTATGTGTTGCATCTCATGAAAGGGGCCTTAACTCAAATCAGATATTGATTTGTTACTCACATGGGCTTTTTGTAACTACTGTAATAGCATGTCTTGTTGGCAGGTCACTCTTACAGACTAAAGCTTTTGTAGCTCACTTAGTTCTCTACTGGTAGCAGGCAAAGGACCTTCTAGTACAATGAACTGAAGTCCATAGTCATGAAGGCTCTATGTAAGCACCAGCTCAACTTCTCCATGTTCAGTGAGTTGTGTGCTCGTCTTCACTGAAAAGACCTTGCCAGCATTTGTGGAGAAGAACCTATATTATATTCTTGGCAACATCCTAGGCCATTTGGAGGTTTCATGAGAGCCTTTTAGCGAACAACTCAATTAGATGGCACCCATTTCTGTTGGTAGAAGCTACATTTGGTGACAGGAGAAATTCAACTTGGATTGTGTCACTTCTACTTTGGTAATTTCATTTAGATCACCTTTTATGTGTGTGTACATTTTAGGAACTGTATGAGATTTCCATACTACTCCTAAAATGGGTAAAAATGAATTAGATTTCCATACTACCCCTAAACTTTTAGCTGTCTCAGTTATGCTCTCTAATATTATCTTCCCCCCTTCCCAACTCCACCTGATTCTCCCATTCCAGCCACCCTTCATCTATCCATAATTATTTATTCTATTTCCTTTCATTGGGAGATCTGTCCATTCTCCCAGATCCATTACTCTTACTCTATATTGGTTCTATGGGTTGTGGTTTGGTTATCATTGAATTTATAGCTAATATTCAAATATAAAAGAATACATTCCATATTTGTCTTTCTGGGTTTGCATTATCTCACTCAAAGTGATTTTTTTTTCTAGTTTCATTTATCTACCTGTAAATTTTAGTTTTTAATGACTGAATAACATTCCATTGTGTAAATGTACCACAGTTTCTTTATCCATTCATCTATTGAGGAACATGTAGGTGGTTTCCAATTTCTTGGTATTATGAATAAAGCAGCTATGAATGTGGTTGAGCAAATGTCTCTGTGGTTTGATGAAATATGTGCCCAAGATTGGTATAGTTAGAACTTGAGATAAATTGATTTCTGTATTCCAGAGGTAGTGTTATACTGATTTCCATAGTGGCTGAAAAAGTTGGCAGACTTACCACCAATCGATGAGCATTCTCTTTGCTATACATCCTCACCAGAATTTTTTTGGTATGACTTTTGTCTAGAAGGCACTTCTATTGGTGAAAATAAGGTATCTCTCCCACTATCCATTTGGAAGTGTCAGTTTATGAGTTAAGCTATAGCAAGATTTCTTTTAAAAAGTATTTGGTGCATACATGTTAAGAATTGCAACGTCCTCTTAGTGGGTTTTCCTTCTCAGTATCTTCTGATTAATTTTGGTTTAAAGTCTATTTTGTTAGCTCACTTAGGTTAATTTGCTTGGAATATCTTTTCCTATCCTTTTACCTCAAGGTGATGTTACGATGTATTTCTTGAATGCAGCAGAAGGATGGATCCTGTCTTCACAAACATTCTGTTGATCTGAGTCTTTTGATGGGAGAATTGAGATGAACGATGTTGAAATATAACACTGAGCAGCATTTGTTGATTTCTGTTATGTTGCTTTCTCCTCTGTGTGTCTCTGTGTCTCTGTCTTGCTCTCTGTCTGTCTGTGTGTGTGTGTGTGTGTGTGTGTGTGTGCTGTGTATGCATGTGCACATGCATATATGTGTGTGTGTTCCTTTTTGATTTGCTGGTTTGCTGTTTTCTTGGGTGATGTCAACTTCTTAAGGTTGAATTTTTCTGGTACCTTCTGTCAGTCTAGATATTTAGATAGATATTGCTTAAATTTGGTGTTATTAAGGAATGTCTTATTTTTACCATTTATTGTGGTTGAAAGTTTTCCTGAGTACAGTAATCTGGGCTGGCATGTGTGGTCCACTAGAGTTTATAAAACACTTGCCCAGTACCTTCTGGTGTTTAGAATTGCCACTGAGATATCAGCTATTAAAAACACTTTTAATTGGTTCTTTGTAAATTTCACATCATGCATCCCTATCCCACTGGTCTCTTGTACCCTTCCTCCACCCATGCAACCTCCTCTCCAACAGAGAAAAAAAAAATCTCATTGTGGAAGCTGTACAGTGTCACAGTGCGTCTCACAGTATATTCTTTTGTCCACACTGCTTTGCTTGCAAATGCTCATTGCAATGAGTTTTTGGTCTGGTACAGGCCTGTGGCTTCTGTCACACTATCATTGCTGGAACCTCACTGGGTCTTCTCTTGGATATCCTGTTGTTGCTTTGTGTCACGGAGATGGTCTAGTTTTAGATCATGAAGACCAGGCTCCTCATGCACTCCAGAAATTCATTAATGGTGTAGATGTTGGGGTGGGCCAATTCAAAGCCCTGCATCTGCACCTGAGTGGTGTCTGAGTTGGCAGCCCACCAGATTTCTTACATCCCCACCTCTGGAGTGAGCTCTCCTGCACTGCCCCAACTGGACAATCCATTGTTCATCCAGGAAGGAGCTGAATCAACTGTCCTGCTCTCAGGCCCTTGGGGCCAGATCACCCATAAACCCTGTAACCAGGGCCAGCTCTACCCTGCTCCCCAGGCAAGATGCAGGGTCCGCTCTCCCAAGTGATGGAGCCAGTGAGGGACAGGGACTGTTCTCCCACTCTCGTGACCCTGGGGCCAGCTCTACTGCCTTCCATAAGAGGCAGGGACAAGGGAGGGGAGGAGGACAGCTTTCCCTTTTCTGTGCCACCACACAGCAGGCAGGCGGCAGGGCCAGTTCTCCCATGCCCACGCATTCAGCCCCGCAACCCCCATATTCATGGACAGCTCTACCCTGCTGCCTAGGCAAGGCATAAGGCCCGCTTTTCCTCGTGCGGCACCAGGTGAGGGTCAGGGACAACTCTCCTGTTCTCCTGACTGCAGGGCCAGGTCTCCTTCCTGTTGTGGGTGGTGGGTCAAGGGAGAGAAGGGTATCTATCCCTTATTCAGGAAAGACCAGTGGCAGGCCCAGCTCTCCCAAGCTCATAACCTAGGGCTGGCTAACCTGCCACCACGGTCAGCTCTACTATGCCTCCTGGGCTATGTGTGAAACTCATTCCTGAGTACTGAGCTGACTAGGGACAGTGTTGGCTCTCCTGCTCTCATGTCCCCAGGGCCAGCTCTCCCATGATGCCCAGGTGAGGGGTGGGGCAGTTTCTACACAGCCAGGGATGTCTGCCTGGCCTTTGGTGGTAACAGACCCCTGCTACTGTGGGCTGCTGACCCAGACATGGCTCCTAATTGGCAGCACAGGGCAGAAGCCTTCCGTTGTCCCAGGTAGCATCAACAGGCACTCACATAAGGCCGTTCCTCATTACTCTTTAGTCTCTAGTTCTGCCTCTCTTCATTCTGCCCACATCCTTCTGCTTTTCTTTCTTTTCTGTTTTTCCACCACTTGCTCTTAGTAGTGCCAAGGGTCTCTGAGTGTCTGGGGTTGTCTCAGGAGTGGTTTCAGGAGGACTGTGCCTCAGGAGTAGTGTGTTATGGCACCGAACAGGGGTCATCTTGGCATGCTCTGCATCCCTCCTCCCCCAGGCTTGCCCAGCACCAGACTGGTGGTCATCTCAGGCTAGTTCCCTGTCCAAGCTCCATAATGTCATGACAATGTCAGACTGATGGTTGAGCTCATGTCATGCCTGGGCCACCCAAGTGTCCCCATGTGTGTGGGGAGGTTATCTGTCGTGGGCTCACTCCTGCCAGCGCCTGCCATCTCAGGCAGAGTTCTTCTAGCCTCAGCTTGCTCCCTACCCTGGGAGTCCATGTCAGCCTGACTGGCACTGGTTGTTTTATAAGGATCTGCTTAGTCCCCTGAGAATGGTACTAGGGTGAAAGAGAGGCTACACCGGTAGTTTCCCACAGAGCTGGGGGTGAGAGGATTGGATTTGGAGGAAAGGAGGAAAGTGAAGAACTGAAGCTTGCCTACCCTACCTACTTTCTCTAGCAGGCTTGACTGGTGGGTTCCCAGGGAATGCCTGCTGGTGTTGGCTGAGATAATGGGACCAGTAGAGGAAGGAAGGTTGGAAGGAGAAGGTTTAAGTGATCCTCTGGAGACTGGGGACAATAGGAAGGGGAGGCCACAGCAGGTGGTCTTCCATGGAATTTAGGATAAGACTAGGGGATTGGGCTTGGAGAATAGAAGAGAGAAAACAAAAGCAGCAGTTAACCTACCTGCTTCCTCTATTTTCTGAATATTTCAGGATTTTGTTTTTCTTTATAGCTGAACAGTTTTCCATTGTGTATATGTACCATATTTCCATTATCTAATCATCAGTTGATGTAAATGCAAGCATCTAGGCAGAAAATTACTTTTAATAAAATACTTAATGGTAATGTGATTTTAGCAACATTACTATTATTGGTAACAGTCAATATTAAAAGCTTTGCTATAAGTTACTACGATTTTTATAGAAGAGATGGAAGGACATGATCCAGTCTCTAATTTTGATATGATGCTACACTGCAAGACTGATTAAAGTATTTTTGTTTCTTCACGTACATGATATTACAGAATGAGTCTGCTTATAGCACTTTTCAAAACTATTGTTTCATTTTTGGGGAATCTACATACAGACTTTAAACAGTCATTCAAGGTGGCAAATTTACATACACCCTGGCCCTAGACAGGACTCCCAGTGGAAGGTGGGGAACATCAACCTACCTACAAAACTTCAACCCAAAATTTACTCTGCCTACCAGATGTGCAGGAACAAAGAAAGAGCAGAGACTGGGGGAAGGTCCAACCAACGCCTGGCCCAACCTGAGACCCACCGCATGGGAGAGAGGCGACCCCTGACACTATTAGCAAAACTCTGCCATGCTTGCAGACAAGAACCTAGCATTAGCAGTCCCCTGAGAGGCTCCACCAGGCAGCAGATAAGCTGCTGAGATTCACAGCCAAATATTGGGCTGAGCTCAGGCAGCCTTGTGGAAGTGAGGGTTGGTAGGGGGTGGATAGAATGGAGGGAACAGGAGCTTCACAAGAAGATCAACAAAGCCAACTAACCAGGGCAGGGGGGGAGGGAGGGGCTCTATAGAGCCTGAAGCATCAACCAGGGACCACACATGGACTGGACCTAGGCCCTTTACACAAATGTAGCCAATGGGCAGCGCTGCCTTCATGTGGGTTTCCCAGTAAGGGGAGTGGGGGCTACTTGTCTCTGACAAGTATTCTGTTGCCTGTTTTTTTTTTTTATTTGCCTGTTTTTTTAAAAAAACAAATATTTTATTTATTTATTTTATTATTAGTTTCATTTTATTACTTCTGTATCAGAGCTGTATCCTGCTCCCTCATTCCCTCCCAATCCCACTCTCCCTCTCCCTCATCTCCTTCCTGCCCCTTTCCAAGTCCACTGATTGGGGAGGAGCTCCTCCCCTTTCATCTGACCCTGTTTTATCAGGTATCTTCAGGACTGGCTGCAAAGTTGTCCTCTGTGGCCTAGCAGGACTGCTCCTCCCTTGGGAGGTGGGGAGGTCAAAGAGCCTGCCATTGAGTTCATGTCAGAAATAGTCCCTGTTCCCCTTACTAGGGCCACCCACTTGGTTACTGAGCTAACATGGGCTACATCTGAGCAGGGGTTCTAGTTTATATCCATATGTGGTCCTTGGTTGGAGTACCTGTCCCAGAAAAGACCCCTGTGCCCAGATATATTTGGTCCTTGTGGAGCTCCTATCCTCTCCACATCATACTAACTCCCTCTTTGTTCATATGATTCCCTGCACTCTGCCAAAGGTTTGGTTATGAGTCTTAGTATCTCCTTTGATACTGTTGCCTGCTTTTTGATCACTTCCCCAGTGCTCAGGCTGCCTTACCAGGCCACAGGGGAAGAGGATACCCTCAGTCCTGATGTGACTTGATATGCTCAGTTGGGTTGGTATGGAGGGATTCTCTTTTTCTGAGGAGCAGGGGAGGGAGAAAGGGGAAGGAGGGAGGAAGTTTGGGACCAGGAATGGAAGAAGGGTACTATAACAGTATGTAGAATTAATTAATTAATTTTTAAAAAGATAATTGAAACATTAAGCTCCAGGACACATACAGTAGAGGTTTTTCCTTGGCTTAGAAACATCAGGTGTATTGACAGTAAAAGTTTCCTAATCTGAATTTGACACACATTACTCTTTGATATGTCTTGTATTTTCATTAGTAGCCTAGCTTTGGGTTTTTTATTAGGTTCACACTTGCTTCCTCATTAACATGACCTCAGGACACATGATTCTTAAAGAGGCTGAAAACCATTAACATCTTTCAAGTTTACAAGATCCTAACAACACTTTGTGGGATTGACTGATTCCCTATAGCTGCAAACACAAAACAAAATAAAACAAAACAAAACAAACAAAAGATTCCCCATAGAACAAAACATTTTAAAAGCCAGTGAAATTAATAGAAAACTTCAGTGTGTGTTTCAAAATAGCCAGACAGTGAATTTTCCAGACAAAATGAAATAAAACTGGACAATTTATTGATGTGTTCATAAAAATGTGTTTTGCTTCTTTTTCTTAAAGGGCGTAGCAATGACAATTCAAACACAAAATAGAAAGTCAGGTCTAGATTTAACATTTAATATAATTTATAAGAAATTCTATTTAAAGGAGCATTCTATAACTTTACCCATTTCAACCTTTCCTTTCAATTTCTAGCACTTGTGAACTATTTCTGCTTGTAGTCCAATTTGTTATTACTGCCTTTATGGCCCAAGCCCTTTCTCTCTGAAAAAAATAAAAAATAAAAGAATATCTGCTTCCAAAAGAACAAGGTTCTGTATATTAACTCCCTCACCCAGACACAGACACAGACACAGACACAGACACAGACACAGACACAGACACACACACACACACACACACACACACATACACACACACACACACACACAAGACAATCAACCATAAAATGCAGTATTCACACATTATATGTAATTTGCTGTCTTATTATCAGCTAGTAATTTTCATATCATAAAATACAAACATGCTATAGCTTATTTTTGGAATTTCAACAAAATGCTTTCTTCAAGACAGACAAATTCTAGCCTAATCGTTAAAATAATGTGAAAAGAAAACAAAATACTCTTACATAAAATTTACTGCTAATTGGATGGCCCACAAAGAAGTCACTTGTGGCTAGACTCCAGATCTGACCATACATGATAGAAAGAAGAACAGCTAAAATACGAAGAGAGCAATTTCACAGGGGGACAGAAAACCCAAGCAGTGAAATCAAGCAGACATATACATCCTTTTGAAATCTAGGCTTGTGACACATCTCCTATTGGCTTGTAAGGTTGCTTACCATTTTGTCAGAGAAGAAAGGAAAATAATAGACACGCTAACAAGACTATTTCAGCTTGTGTAGTCCTCACTCTGCAGTACTATTATGCTCCATGACATCTTTCAACAGTCTTTGGCAAAATCCTCAATGGTCGTTTATTCCTGAAATATTATTTCCATTTTATCATGTCTTAGATAGAAGGACAGAAAATTCTTGGGGATGTTGCTCTGTTTGGCAATTTTCTTTTGAGTGACTTTGATGTGACAAAGCTGAGCTGAAAGATTACAAGAACAATAAGAAGATAATCCTTGACTTCTTTCATGCAGCTATTTTTCTCTTACGATGCCATGCTGACTAAGAGTCTAGAGTTTTTCAAGATAATTGAACTGTATCAGCATTCGCAACCAAGCCTCTGGGTCTTGTATTCTAACAGCTTGAGGAGGACATAATATAAACGTAACCATTAAATTATAAATTACATCAGAATCTTGGAAAAGATAAAATGTATAATACATCAGAATTACAGTTTGAGAAATGAGCAGCATGGTGGAAGAAATAAAGGAATAAGTGTAACTCAGAGATAGAATACATTTCTATCATTGCACAATTCATTCTTTTGGTTTCACAGTACACAGGTAAGTTCAAATTTTACTACAGTATCATCTACTATGTGTGTGTCAGCATTAGGACTATATAAACTTAAATAGAGATCATTTGGGACTGGAGAGATGGCTTAGTCAGCAAAGTACTCAATGTACATGTATGAGGATATGAGTTCTGATCCCATGCATCTTTGGAAAAAAGAAAAAGAAAAAAAAAAGAAAGAAAGAAAAACCTCCCTCGCAGGTATGAGCTTGTCTTCCTGTAGCTGGAGAGAAGGAGACAAGCATATTCCCAGGATTTGCTGGCTAGCCATTCTAGGCACATCAGATTCCTAAATCCAGAAAGGAACATTCTCTCAAAAAAGAAAGTGTATGCTCAACACTGATGTTTGATCTCCATAATCACAAGGCACGTGTGTGCACATACCTACACACAGATACACAAAAAGGCACATGCCTTTATTTTAAGTGCTTTGATAATTTAAAAACAGTGAAATAAGGGGAGATAGAAAGACCTGGAAGGGTTCTTTTATTTTATGTTTTAAATAATTACAGTATATTCACTTTGTATCCCACCTGTAGCTCCCTCCCTCCCCTTCCCATCCACCCTTCCTCCTTCTCTCCCACCCACACCCCTCCCACAGTTCACTGATATGGGAGGTCCTCCTCCCCTTTCTTCTGATCTCAGTCGATCAGGTCTCATCAGGAGTGGCTGCATTGTCTTCCTCTGTGGCCTCGTAAGGCTGCTCCCTCCTGAGGGGGAGGTGATCAAAGTGCAGGCCAATCAGTTCATGTCAGAGACAGTTCCTGTTCCCATTACTACCGAACACACTTGAAGACTGAACTGCCATGGGCTACATCTGAGCAGGATAGTTTTTCTCCATGCATGGTTCTTGGTTGGGGTATCAGTTTCAGAAAAGACCCCCGGGCCCAGATTTTTTGGTTCTGTTGTTTTCCTTGTGGAGCTCCTGTCCTCTCCAGGTCTTACTATTTCCCACTTCTTTCATAAGATTCTCTGCACTTTGCCCAAAGTTTGGCTATAGGTTAAAGACTTCTTTTAAATTATGAATTCATCATCTCAGACCCCACCACTGCTTTTCAACAAGCTTTTGTGATATTATAAATCATTTGTTACAGTGTTAATAACATCAACAGCACTTCACCCTAGGTTGAGTCTTTCTCAAGAAACTACATTGCAAAAACAATCTATGTAATTCATGAATTAAAAGTTTTGCTAAGACTACAGAAGACTCAACTTGTAATTCCAGGGGTTTTGTTGTTGTTGCTGTTTGTTTGTTTGTTTCATCATATAGTTGCTACTTCTGCTAATGAAATCTTGGAAGTTAAAATCAACTTTTCCCAAATTCCTGCTAAGTTTGGTATTTTAAGATCTCATTTACCACAATTTGGTAGGTATTTTGAGGTAGAATCTTGCTATGTGGTTATAGTTGGGCTTGAACTAGGGATTCACCGACCTCAGTGTACTGAGTCTGGGATTCATAGCTTTCTTCATAATAGCCAGAACCTGGAAACAACCCATATGTCCCTCAATGAAGGAATGGATACAGTACTTGTAAATATTACATTTACACAATGTAATAATCTGCAATTAAAAACAAGAAAATCATGAAATTTACAGGCAAATGGTGGAATCTAGAAAAGAACATCCTGAGTGAAGTATCCCAGAAGCAAAAAGACACACACAGTATATACTCACTTATAAGTGGATATGAGACCTAAAAGATAGGATAAACATACTAAAATCTGTACACCTAAAGAAGATAAACAAGAAGGAGGACCCATGGTAAGATGATCAATCCTCACTTAGAAAGACAAATGGGACGTGCATTGGAAGTAGGAGAAAACAAGAAACAGGACAGGAGTCTGCCATAGAAAGACTACCTAGCAGAGTATCAAAGCAGATGCTGAGACTCATAACCAAACCTTTGGGCAGAGTGCAGGGAATCATACAAAAGAAGGAGGAGTTGGTAAGACCTGGAGAGGACAGGAGCTCCACAAGGACCAAATATATCTGGGGGTCTTTTCTGAGACTGATTCTCTAACCAAGGACCATGCATGGATAAAACCTAGAACTTTCTAAAACTTAACATCCATAATGCTGAAACCTTTTGATCATTTTGCTACAAAACCCATTTTTTAAAGAGTACTTTCATACCAAAATAATTCCCGGATTCACAGACTGCAACATCGACACTGTGCTAGTGTGAAACAGTGCAGGGACCAGATGCACTGGCATTGGACCGTCGCACCGCAAGAGCATTTTTTTTTCTAAGCAGTAAGTCTCAACAATGGGTTCAAATGTTCACAAACCATGCTGTAAAAGGATGTGTTATCATTCACCCTTAGCTGTTCCAATCACAGGCATGAGCGTAAATGCAGTGCAATTTTTTAGGGTTGTAGGGATTTTAGACTGGTCAGTGGCCATTGGCTTCAAATCAGTCACCAGCTGTGTTATCACTCAGTAAGACTCAGCCTGTTCTCTGAGCCATTGAATCCAGGCTTTGATTTCTCTGCTTTAGCCATGAAAACACACATCTTGACCTAAAATCTCTGGTTTACCACAGCCACCTGTACCAATTCCCTTAACCAGGATTTGTAGATAACTCACCACAGCGTCTATGTGAGAATTCACTCCTTCACACCACATTTGGATATTACAGAGCTGACTAGTTCTCTTAAATCTCACGAGCCAATATATTGCTAGTTTCAGAATTTTTATTTTTTCTGCAGCCTCTCACTCTCTGACTTCACCAACTTGAGGAGAGTTAAGACCCTGATCTGTATTAGACTTTAGTGTAAGGAATGTTCATGGTGATTAGATCTTCTGAAACTTTCTCTGTATCAGCAATAAGGTCTCTCTACTTTCTTATCATACTTGTGTTTAGTGAAGCAACACTTTTAATTTCCTTCAAGAACTTCTCTTTTTCATTCACAACTTGAGTAACTGGTACAAGGTGCCTAGCTTCTCACCTGTTTCGGCTTTCAACATGCTTTCCTCACTAAGATTAATCATTTTTAAGCTTTTGATTATACTCTGCCTTTCACTAGAACACATAGAGGTGATTATGGTTATTAATTTTCCTGATTTCAGCATCATGCTGTGTTATAGGAAGGCCTGAAAGAAGGGAAGAGCCAGTCAGTGCACAGGGTAGGCAACACATACACATTTGTTTATGAAGTTCATTTTATTAAATGGACACATTTTGGGGTGCTCCCAAAACAATTACAATCGCAGCATCAGAGATCACTGATCTTAGAACAACAGTGTGAGTACAATAAGGAAGCTTGGAATATGGGTAGCATTCATAAAGGGTAATGCCAACATGAAATGAGTGCACAACATGGGACAAACAGTTCCCTTAGACTCTGCTTAATGCAGGATGATCACTGAGGTCCCCTGTTTAAAACCACAGTATCTGTGATGAACAACAACAACAAAGATGATTTGTTTGCATGGAAGTAAAGGTGTGTGTGGCAATCTCTTGCTAACTGTAAGCTACCTTTTGATAAGATAAAACATGGTCTTTTCATGCTTAGTTAATACAGCTTTTGACACTTGTCTTCCATTTTCTTGCTACTTGGCCCCCAGTTCCCCTTCACTGTGAAGCCTCGTACCTTTCCCCACCGTGTTCCCTCAGCATCTGTAAGTTCAATGGAGCCACTGTGTTTTGAGCCTGTAGCATTGCTGCTGTAATAGTTGCTTTCTTTGTTGTTCAGTGTGGTCCCTGTAAAGCACAAGCCAGAGGAAAACAGGGACATGTCCATAATCCACCCAGCCCTGCGTAATTAGGATGTTACCCTAATTATTTTTAAGACACAATTAAAATTAGAAATTATTTTATAATCCTCAGTAACAAGCTTAATCAATGACACAGTAGTCACACACAAAGTGGGTCTCGGAAATTCATGTTGCATGAGCGGAGAGCAAAACTACTCTGAGCCATGAGCTTGCATATGAGAGGGATGCGTACATTTATTTATTGTCTTATACATTAAAAGCCAGAATCAGGGTCTGAAAATGGGAAAATTTCATAGCAGTAAATCTGTCAAAGATTATCCTTTTATCTAGAGGAAACATTTTCCCCCTCATCAGACACTAGTAACATAAAGATAGTTTAGTTTCTGTTTGTTTTATGGTCTTAAAATTCTGAAAAAGAAGTTATAAGAGGGCAAGTTAACTTATTAAAATGCTCCAAGTCCTTTGAAGGAAAGATATTTTTATTAGATATATGTTCAAGGCATTCTTTCTGTCTTTGCAGTTTTCTTTCTCATAAAAGATATTCTCTTTCAAATGGACTTCAACTGTCAAATGTGTTTCCACTTACATTTGCTTCATCTCTGTGGATGTGCTAGGGCCCATCTGAAGTAATAACTGCTTTGGTAAAACTTTATCTCTTCAAAAACAATAAAAAGCAAACTATTCTATCAAGCCACACATAGACTGTGCTATAACATATGAACTGATCCTATTGTTGATTCATAGTGTTTCCTAAATTGAACCCTCCCCCTCTGCCCTTCACTAGAGCCAAGTGCATGCTGTATATGATCATATTCTTCAACAGCATGTTTGTATATGTTTTATCAAGTCCAAACTGCAGGCAATTAGTTGACCCGTTCCTCTGCCAAAGCCTGAAATAAATTCTTATTTCAGATATTGGGAAGATTGCAATACCCCTTGTCTTCAATGTGTGATTCCTTAGATAGTACCCCAGTGGCCTGCTAGAGTCTAGTCACTGCCTTAGGCCTAATTTATTCTCAGAAAATGACATAGGTTCTGGGGAAGACAGAAGGCATTATCTGATGTTCAGATTGCCCAAGTGTACACTAGGGAATCAAAACATTAAGTAGCATATGGTACCAATATTGTCTAGGTTAAGGCACATTGTCCCAATTTAGAATTTAAAAAGAGAAATACAGCAATTGTTATGAACTAACTAAGACCCTTTCTTCCAAGTCAAAGGATAACATTTCAGGAAGCAGTATGGTAGATTACATATTCTAAAGGTTTTCTATTTTATCAGTCAATGATTCTACAAAGAAGAAACCTTCTTAGAAAATAACATGCAGATCATTTAAAGATCACACATATACCCCTTTTAGTTTGCCTAACCCTATTCTGATGGGGACAATGATAATGGCAATGTTTGGTAACAGCAGCTCTGAGGTGCTAGCTGATGCTGACATTAAATGTACATGACAGAAGGATGAACTCTGATGGATGACTCTAGACCTGCTGTGATGACAAAAGCCTGAGATGTTTGCAGTGGTTGGTTTTCAGTGTAAATGGGTATTACTTGACTCAGCCTTTGAACGCTGCAAAACCTGAAGTGATGGTCATCACTGAACCCCGAAGACAAGATGCTACGAAGGTTAATAGGTGATAGAATCCATCTGTCTACTCTAGTGACATATTATTTACTAAATCCTTGAAATAGAAAAATTTCTAAATTCACTAGAAAAGCAAAATTTCTGGGTTTTCCTCCTTTAGAATTACCAACAAACATACAGATTTCTATGAATTTCTAGTATGTTAATGAAGTTACATAGTATAAAACACTTTCAAATGTTAGGTTTCATCATTTGGTTTTCTGACAAACTAACATAAAGTTTTATTTTAAAGTTAATTTACTACATTGGCATTATGATTTTCTCAAGTTTATATACAAATAAAATAGAAATTTTGCCATCTCAGTCTCGTTGAGCATATTTTATGTATTTATTTATATTTATCCTACCTTAACAATATGAACTGAGGGCCGGTTGCAGTGGTACATGCCTGTAATCCCTGCGCTTGGGGAGGTAGAGACAAGCAGGTCGCTATGAGTTCCATTCCAGCCTGGTCTACAAAGTGCATCTAGGCCCAGGATGTACAGAGAAACCGTGTCTCAAAAAAACAATAAATAAATATATATATATATGTGTGTGTGTGTGTGTGTATGCATATATGTATATTGTGGAGTTTGTACAGAAAATGCTAGGCACCCTACATGGTGGAAAGGAACCCATAAGTCAATGCAAAAAGATAGTAGGTATGTTTAAAAAACATTCTGAGACTATAACATGATTACATATTATGTTACATATTATACATTTTACATATTATCTTTTATTACTAATTGTGAGTGTGTGGTTCATGTGTGGAATGTGTATGGTGCGTGTGTAGTGTGGTGTGTGTCTGTATGTGCAAATACAACCTGTTAATCTGCATAATGATACTTGCATGTATGCTTTCAGACCTAACCATTTAACATTGGAAATCATATATAAATAAGGATTTAATGTAATGGGCCAATGCTTTTGCTGTAAGAGGACAGAACAGACAGAAAACTAAACCTCAAATAATCAAAACTGGTTGATAATACAAAAACATTAAGGAGGGAGACAAAAAAGTAATCCCATTAAATTATTTTGAAATAATATATTTAGCATAGGACCCACTTATAGTTTTTAGAACTCACTGTAAAACACAAGCTAATATTCACAAATTGCCAATCATGAAGCAACATTTTCCAAAGTGACAGCCTGAACGACACATATTTATTGGAAGGCCCTGTTTAGCGTGCAAGTATAAGAAAAACTAAGCAGCTTTCTTTACTGAGCTATTACTTCATGTACTTCATGAGATGATATACTTTGTAATGACCCTAGAAAAGCTTATATTAGAATTTTCCCTGTCGTTTGGCACAAAGCTCTACCTCTAACCAAGCAGCTATTGATAATTCCTAGCTACTGGGAAAGAAACACTTGTTTTTCTTTATAAACCAAACCCCTAGCAAGTCCATAATGCTTAAGTGGAAAGCCGCACACCTACCCTTATTTTGGCAGCACAGATCTTCCTTGACGTGGGTAGGGGTAGGGGTAAGGAATTAAATTCATGTGTGAAGGGAAGAGGATGGATCTGGAAGAGCTGGGAAAGGGAGGGTCAATGTGATGTTGTATGTGAGCCCAGGGAGTCAAACATGCTAGGCAAGCAACTCTGCAACTGTTATACAAACATCTGCCAAACTATGTATACTTATTTACTTAAATCTGCCTGTTTGGGGAAATCAGTTCAGGAGCTACTGTCTCAGAGAACCAACCAGTGAAATCGAAGTTCTCAATGGGAAATCATGTTACTGAGTTAGTGTTTTCTAATTTAAAATTTAAACCTAAAGTATTACAGAACTTATAAAAAGCAAAATTTTCCTTTCAAGTTTTATGAACAGATCAAGGTTTGC
Source organism: Psammomys obesus (assembly GCF_907164565.1). Taxonomy (NCBI): domain Eukaryota; kingdom Metazoa; phylum Chordata; class Mammalia; order Rodentia; family Muridae; genus Psammomys; species Psammomys obesus. The sequence continues at coordinate 35,711,525 of NW_026591086.1, forward strand.
ACATGAATAATCCCGAGTATTTGACTATAAATTAAGTCTATTAAAGTTAAATATATGGATATAATTTTCTACAGCTGTGGTGTAAGAAACACACCCAGGAGTCAGTTTAAGATTCTCTGAATATCTAACTTTGTCATAAATGTTCACACATTAAAAGAAATAAGTTCCTAGGGCTCATTTTCCATATCTGTTTGGAATGTTAATAAATTACTAAAAACAATAAAGCTTCATTATATTCCTTTTTTAACTGAGGAAAATGTTTTCGTTTTTTATTTATTTATTTATCTATTTATTTATTTATCTATTTATTTATTTAATTTTGGTTTGTCTTCATTAATTTATTTATTTGGTCATGTTACATCCCAACCTCAACCCCACTTCCTCCTTTCCTCCAAGGCCCACACTCCCACCAACTTCCCCATACCCTCTCCCCACACAAACTCACCTGGCACATCCAATAGCACCAGGATCAAGTGACGCCTCTTACATTGTGGCAAGTCATGACAGCCCTGCCGGGGAAATGGGATCCAGAGGGAGACAACAGATTCCAAGTCAGAGACACTCTCCGCTCCAATTTTTAGAGGACCAGCTTTGAGGACCAAACAACCCATGAGCTCCATGTGTGTAGGGGGAATCAGGTGTAGGAGAGGGTGTAGGGAGGGAAAGAGGGGAATCAGGTGTGCGGAGAGTGGGGAAGGGAGGTGAGAAGGCTTGAAGGAAAAAGGCAAACCAAGGTGGGAGCATCACCGAGACAAGCTGGAGACCTGTTATATAGGGCAGGCTGTAGGGAGGACATGGGGATGCCTCTAGCTGAGCCTCCTAGCTCAGGGGAACATGGAGCCTAAGGAGGCCCCCTTTTAGCCAGGCGGGACTTACAGTGGTGGGAGGGGAACACCAACCAACCCAAAACACTCTCGACCCAAAATTTACTCTGCCTACAAGATGTGCAGAGATAAAGGTAGAGTAGACTGAATGGTATATCCAACCAATACCTGGCTCAACCTGAAACCCACCCCATGAAAGAGAGCCAACCCCTGACACTGTTAACACTTGGCTCTTGTTTACAGACAGACACTTAGCATAACTGTCCTCTGAGAGGCCCCACCCAGCAGCTGATCAAATCAGATGCTGAGACTCACAGCAGAGCTTGTGGGCAAGTCCTGTGGAAGAGTCAGGAGTTGGGGTGGTTAGGATCTGGAGGGGACAAGAACGCTATAAGAAGACCAACACAGTCAACTAAGCTAGACCTATAAGGACTTACAGAGATGAAAGCATCAACCTAAAAGCATACATGGACTGGATCTAGAGCCCTTATACATACGTAACTGATGGGCATTTTGATCTTTATGCAGGTCTCCTAGTAAGTAAGCTGATGCTATCTATGACATGAACTCTGTTGCCTGCTTTCGATCACTTCCCCCTAATGGGGTTGCCTTGCCTGTCCTCTTTGGATGAGCATGGGCTCAGTCCTAATGTCACTTGATATATTGAGGTGGGTTGGTGTGGGAGGGAGCACCCACACCCACACCTTCTCCTCATTTTCTGAGGAGAAGGAGATTGGAAATACAGGAAAGAGGGTGTGTGGGAGAGACCAGCATGAGAAGAAGGAGGAGGCTACCATCAGGATATAAAGTAGGAAATTTTTCCATTTTCAGATATTTTCTTCAGAGACTTGAAGTTCTTGCCATAGAGGTCTTTTACTTGCTTAATTATTGTTACACTAAGATACTTTATATTATTTGTAGCTATTGTGAATGGTATTGTTTTCCTAATTTCTTTCTCAGCCAATTTATTGTTTGTATAAGGGAGGGTTAATGAATTTTTTTCAGTTAATTTTGTATCCAGCCACATTGCTGAATGTGTTTATAAGCTGTGGGAGTTCTCTGGTAGAATTTTGGGGATCATTTATGTATACTATCATGTCATCTACGAACAGAGATACTTTGACTTATTCCCTTCAAATTTCTCTCCCCTTAATCCCCTTTAGTTGTCTTATTGCTCTAGCTAGAACTTCAAGTACTATCCTGAAGAGATATGGAGAAGTGGGAAGTCTTGTCTTGTCCCTACTTTTAGTGGAATTTAGTAAGAAAAATTTAGCAGATTTTGGTGAGAAAATATTTTTCATAAAATGTATTCTGATCACAGTTTTGTCTCCAGCAACTCCTCTCAGATCATCCTCACATCCCCACCTATCCAACTCCATGCCCTTTCTTTCTTTTTTTTTTCTAATGGAGTCTCACTGGGCATATGAAGCTTCATTGTTAAACTGTTTGGTTCTATAACATGACATTATAGTCAGAATTTAGTTCTAGAAAGGTTGGAGAGATTTCAGTACCTAAGACTCTACAACTTTAGTATTTAAAATAGTCCCATCTGTATCAATTCTATTTTATGGTGGGTACATAAATTTAACTTATGCAATGCAGTTTGTTACTGTTTTTTTTTTTTTTAATTTATTATTTTGTTACTGTTGTTGGTAAAACAATGGCATGACTTTTTTCCTATTGCATAGTCTGAATCTAAAACCCAAACCAGTTATTGTATCTTGGATTGATATTGATAGGGGGAGTCTTTTTGCTTGAGTTATTGACAGGTGGGAAAATAGCACAATCCTGGGATGAATAGATGAAGCTAGTTAGATGATATATAAATTAGAGATAGATAGATTGTTTGATAGACAGATAGGCAAGTAGATAACACAAAATGTGACCCTGGAGGTGACAAGGACTTGTGGTTGAGCCCTTACTAGGCTATATATTTGCTCTTCCCATTCTAACTGTTCTAAGAAACTGTCTTTCTCTGTGTAAACTGGCTATTTGGGGTACACTATCTCATCTCCTTTCTAAGTAAGCAAGATCTTGACACTCGCTTCACCCTGGGCCCAGACATGAGCTTTAGGTTAGTGGGGACAGGGCAATGTGTAAATTTCCTCCATGCTTGGCAATTATCTTCCACTTGTTTATTGTAATATAAGGAACATGCACTGAAAATTTGTAGTTAAAACAAGAAAAATAAAAGCAAATGAATTTACTTTATGGTTCCTCTTTAAAAATAATGACCTATAAAATTCAGGTAGAAGTTGCTTTTAGTAGTAGCTATAAGAAGAAACATTTTAAAATAATGAGGTCCTTTATTCCCTTGGACAAATATATTATTCAGATACCAACTGCATCTTGCTGCAGTGTTTTCCACTTAAAATAACTGACTATTCATAAAGCAAATGAATGAAGCATTGGTTCTTTGTTTCATAAGAATTCTGTAGCATTTAAAATAATGATTATAATATACATTTAGTATGAACATTCTTTTAAATAACAGTGGAGATTTAAACATAGAGGCTTATTCTCCCTTTTTTCATTACCTGATAATTAAAAGGATGTAAAATTTGGGGGCTTTGTGGTCGATAACAATGGTAAAAGGTTCTGAAAATTTTGTACATTCATACATCACAGAAACAAGTAAGCTGGAAATTATTTATAGGTAAGAAATCGAATTGAGTACAGTCTTCTGTAAAACAAATTTGCTCAGAATTAAATTTTTACTAGACATTATTTAAATCTAAAATACATATGTATTAAAATATGGGGAAAACACTATTTTTGTAGTCAGGTATTTCAAAGAAGTTTCCCAGAAAGTTGCAAATCCTACATAAATTGCTGCGTTAAAAATTTACACCACAAGGAAAATTCACAAATCATTCTTCAAGTAATCACTCTGCTGTTATGGAAATTTCCATTTGAATTATATGTCAAGAGATTTGTGTCCAGCTCTTAAGTGTCTTAAGTATATCCTATATCTGGTACTGACGTTCTTGCCTCTGTATGGAACATCTTTCCCTCCCCCCCCCCCCAAATATTACTGCATCTCTTTTAAGGCCCCCTTCAAAAGCTCTTTTCCATTGAGCTTTCCTCTCCTTATAAGTCAGAATTAATTACATCTTCCTTTGGACCCTCAAAGCACTTTGAACCTCTAAATGGCAATTACTTTATTCTGTCTTGCAGTATTTACATGTTTAAATAGTCTGCTTCATAAGACTGTAGGTTCCATACGGATGCTTCTTAGTCAGCTCCTCCCATACCTCACTGGATTTCTTCCAAACATGTGCACCTACTTACAATTTGAGACGTGCTTACCATGGATACAAACAGTGCCCAGTGACTTCAGATTAAACAATAACAACAAACTCATTGAACATTAAGTCACCCTTAACATACTTTCCAGTCGAATTGAGACTATCAAGATGCCTTTACAAAGTACTTCTGTACCTTAGACAAGAATTCTGCAATGTTAGAAACTATCTGTGTGGTGGTATTTTCTAATAGTCTTTGGATGCCTAAATGTTCCCGTTAACATATCAGAACTGTAGAATGTCTGAAGCTGTCACTTGGATAACCATTCTTCTCCCATGCTTTGCTAAGATTAACCTTTTGAGTCATATAAATCAAAGTGTGAAGGAACAGGAAAAGAGTTGAAGTTGCTGTCATCACGTTCTCTTTGTGGTTTAACTTGAGCACAGGGCCGTTGGTTGGTAATGTTTTCAACTTTTTTTTTTAAATATATTTCTAAGATATTTCTCTTCATGGAAATAAAAAAAAACAAGCAACTCATTTGCAGACACTTCTTAATTTCATGACATGCATTTTGCAGTTTGAAAAGTGTGGATACAGAGCTTTGAAATCTGATCTAATGATTATAACTAGTGAGGAGCAATAATGAAATTGGTGTTAATATCTACACTTCTAACCACCCCCTTAAACCTGGGACAATGTTACAGTACAAATAAAGGCTTGAGGAACTCGATACAACACATCAATCAAGGCTAACCTGTGATGTATTCTCACTGATAATTTCGTTATACATGATATTGAATGAATTTCTCCCTCAATTCATTAAAGGGTTCAGTATACTATCCCATAGGTTTTAAAGTTTTTTAATTATTTGAATTTTTCCTATGCTAACCCTATTCAAATATCTTTTCTCTTGTTATAGACAGTAGAAACTGAGGATCAGACATTTAATGTCAAGAAATTCTTTTTCTTTGCTCATGTAAGATCTTTGTTCTTTGTTAAACTTAGTAACAGCAAAAAAAAAAAAAAAAAAAAAAAAAAAAAAAAAAGAATGTTGGAGACATGAGTGGGTGAAACTTAGAAGCACTCTAGAAAAGTTCCCTTCAAACTGATTGCCACTGATCATATAGAGAGGGATGGAGGAAGAACGAGAGACAAAATGTGGCATGTGCTGAGAATTTAAAAACACTTTTCTTATTTATGAAGTTCTATATAACACACATGCGCAATTCCTTGTAAGTCTTTGCTTTACTGCTTTTTTCTCCCATTACTTTGCATATAGACAAAAGAAAATTCAGATTAGGTAACAAAATCTCATAATGCAAACCACATTTGTAATGTTATATTACTTTATTTCAAATGTCATCAAAGTTGATATTCCTATTTGACACCGTGATCCATATGTGATTATGAGCTTGTCCTGGATGTTTCCAGTAGAGCAACTGTAAGAGGAAAGGCCACATAAACCAGAGTAGACACTGTGAGGCATGAAGAGGCCCCAACAAAGAGGTCATGTTCTTGAGCAAGTCCACCACTGCAACCTTCTGCCTCTAATATAAATTGTTGGGATATATAACAACTGAGAAGCAATGTAATAAGAAGTTTAAAAAGTAAAAAAAAAAAAAGGGGGGGGATTATGCTAGTGTTTGGTGCAAACACTCAAACTCATTCTTATTTAAGGATAAGTACAGGTTTATGGAAAACAGAATGGATCAGTATGAATACGAGATGATGTTCTGACACATAGCCACTTAAAGGCTAAATGTGGCATCTTTTTATAGCTTAAATTATATGAAATCTAAATAATGAAAACTAAATGAGGGAAGAAGTAAAACCTATATTTATTATAGTGGTACAAATCATTCACATTTAGTTTACAAAATAGTTTAGCACACATGATTTTATCTTCCAAAATAAGAGTACAGCTACTCAATGAAAAAATAAATCTCAAAAAAATTAGGTGTTCAAAAGTTGAGCTCATGGCTTTGGAATTCTTTCTATATTGACAACTTAAAATATTGAAAAAAAAATATTGAAAAGAAATAAATAATTCTCACAACAAATAACAATATTATACACCTAGACAAATTGTTTTCTATGTTGGCAAATTCAATTGAAATATAATATAATATTCAATGATAAGCCTGCCAATAAAGTTACTCATTTTGCAATTATTTTATTTCTTAATTTACATACTTGTCATCAAGATTCATCTTTCTAAATTGTAACTAAGTTTAATTAATTGAAAAGACAAATAAGTAGAATAGATAAGTGTATCTGAAGAAATAACTTTATTTAAATATGTAAACATTTTAATAAGTATACATGGCTTATAATAATACAATTTTTCTGAGTTAAAATGGAAGTCAATAACATTTTCATAATTCTATATTTACTACTACTTATTATACTCTCTCAAAAATTGTAATGGATTTGTTTTCATGTGCATTGGGAAATTTAACTTGACCAATACTGATGTTTATTTGTGGCAAGTGTCCCAAGAAATAAAACCATCATGATATTTAGCAAAATTATAGATGCTAAAACAATTACCCTACTACACTACCTATGATCCTGAAGTCCTACTGACCATCTTTTTCTCCACCCCATCTGTGAAAAATAATTAACATTTAATCATTGAGTTTATTTTTATTACTGAACTCAAGTCAAAGTTTCAGCCTGGGGTTCAAGTTCTCAAAGACAGGCAGATTTAATATATTTGTCACCACCTTGATATTGCTTAACTGCAGATGAAAGTGATGGCTGGTATGTCTGTGGATTGTGGATAACCCTGAATTGTTAATGTTGATATGCTTTTCAAGAACCCCAAGTGTTTATTTTTTGTTCTCAATTGCCATACAGCTTGCTAGGCTCATATTAATTAAAATTAGCAATTCCCTTCTTTTCTTCAACTCACCAATCATTATTTTGGTCAAGGACTTGGTGTGTCATTATTTTGAAGGAAATAAATAGATTGTGACTAAATTACTAATTAAGTCATTTTTTTTAATGCTGGATAACATTATAATACAAATTTCTATATACATTTTTTATAGTAAAGGAGTTTATTTTCTTCAAATAAAAGGTAATTTCAAAAGTGTGCACTCCTGTACAGGCATGCTTTGTGGAGATCAAATAAGCCACTATCAATTTAGTACCTATGAGGTGATATGTCCAAAGTCTGCATTTAAAAATAAATTTGCAATTGTCTTTTGTCTCTATTTCCTAATTCATTTTTAGGGCTTTAAAGATCTCTTGTAACAGGACTCTTGTTACATTTAATAAGTGCCATGTTGATTGGCGTTCTCTAAGTAGGCTTTTTGGTTTGCCTGTGGGGAAATTTAATATAAAAACATTCAACATTCTTTTATTAGTGTTTTTTACTATTCCCAGTCCCATCAGACCTTTGGTGCAAGCAGTGTATTATTGAAAAGCTTATCTGTAAGAAGTGAGCCAAGGGGAAAGTCAGCCTTTATTAATATTGACATCATGTTCCCACACAATGGCTGTCTAAAGAAACTTTTCAATTGGATTTCAACTGCTTTGATGCAATATAAATGGAAGCAAAGGAATGCATGGTTTAGCACAAAATAGTGGCTAATGCCATATCCCACGCACCCAGCCTTAAGGGTGGAGTTAGAGGTATTTCATAGCTACATTTGTCATTCATAATTTATAACGGTTAGCAAAATATTAGTTATGCTAATTTGGTAGGTTCATGAATACATGTATTTTCTTTAAGTTCTCTCCCCTCTCCTTCCTGTTTGCCAGTTCAAGAAAGACCACAATTAATGGACTTTCAAGATAAAAGATGTAAGAGACCAGGGCAATACTCATGTCAGAGAATATATTATAATGAAGCTATTATCTCCATATTTGTTATCGTATAGAATCGCTACTGAAAAATGACTGGGCATTTAGAGCCAACTCGGACCACCTTATTGAGAATATTTACTTGCTATGATGTAAGGGATTAGATTGGCAAGCATCAGAACAGGGATGGCCGATGAAGTGCCTTTTTTTTTTTTTTTTTTTTTTTTTACTAGAACTCTAACGCGTGGAAGGAAACGCTCCAGGAGAAAAGTTAAAATAACACATTTCTCACCTTACTGCACCAGCTTCATCACTGAACAACCAGGAACTCCAGCCTTGAGTGAAGGGCATCATAGGCTTTAAAATTAAGAAAAGCAGTTGAAAGGCTCCTGAGTCTCTTCAATATATTGTAGAATTTATTTTTAACTTAGTGAACACTATCACTTTTCTGGTGAAACTGTCCAAATTTGACATCTAGAACACTGCTTTAAAGTTACTATTTTCTTGGAAACTCTCTAATTTTGAGGTGTCTAGAGTTATATTTAACTTTTGAAGAGCACTCTTTTAAAAGATGAGGCTATGGAGCAGATTGATTTAGAGGAGTGTCATAATTAGCTGGTGGATGTATTAGAAGGACATATTATTCTGCATGAATCACGCGGCTCACTCTAAGTGTCATCCCATTTCTAAATTGCTAAACTAATTTCTTCTCAGTTTTCACCACAAGAGTCTTTTTTCTATTATGCCAATAATAACAGTGTAGTTGTCATGAAATAGGCATACTTTTGTAAAGGAATGAGTTATAAAATGTTTTCTTTCACATTTTGAAGTAACTGAGTCATGATTATTCTATCTGACACGAACCAAGAAAAGGCTCCAGAAAGTAGTATTCTTTAAAATAAATTTTGAGATTTAGTTGCTTTATAAACCACCTTGACACATTTTTAAACGGATAGAAGGAAAACCTGTAATACAGAATAGTTTAAAATGATAAGTATCATTAGTGAGATATCTTTTGATAGGTAAGAAAAATATCAAAAAATAACAATATCAGTAATTATCACTATAAGAAAAAAGCTACAGTAGTCTTTAAAAACAGTAACTCCCAGAAATAAATTGACCACAAATATGAAGACTTAATATTAAAACCCCTTTAAAACTTGTGAGCTAAAAGTAATATGACATAAAGCAAATTTTATAGAATATCTATATTATATACAAGCTTGAAGCTAAGAAAGAGCTTTCTAAAATAAAAAGGGATCCATATAAAATATGTATTGTTCCATACATGTGAATAAATAATGTTCAGTATAAATCACATATTTATTTGAGAATGTCCTTGTCCCAGCAAACATTAAGGTATACTAATTGCACATCTCCTTCCCCTCTGTTTATCCAAAGACAATCCCTGGAACTAACCTCTAACTTTGCTGCAGCACCACCCCAGGCTCTAGTAGATAACACAGATCTACCCCTCCAAACTTCCTTTATCTCAGTCACTGACTTATTCCCGTCACCAGCTTCATTGGGTACTCCCTAGGACCCCACAGGCTACGCAGGCTAGAACCTCTGGTAGGCTAACTACTGCTCTTCACCCCTCCCTACATTCCTCCAATTCCAATTCTCCAGTTTCCTCCCTAGAAGATCACATTCTGAGGCCTGTCCTCACTCTCTGCCCTTATTTTCAAGGATAAGCAGATTTCCCCTCTTGTGGACCACCTCAGTCCAAGTGGGTTCCTAGTAAGAGGAACAAGGACTATTTCTGATATGAACTCAATGGCTGGCTCTTTGACCTCACACCCCCTGAGGGAGGAGCAGCCTTGCTAGGCCACAGAGGAGGACTTTGCAGCCAGGCCTGAAGATAGCTGATAAGCTAGGGTCAGATGGAAGGGGAGGAGGTCCTTCCTTATCAGTGAACTTAGAAAGGGGCAGGGAGGAGATGAGGGAGGGAGGGCGGGATTGGGAGGCAATGAGGGAGGGGGCTATAGCTGGGATACAAAGTAAATAACCTATGATTAATATAAGTAATAAAAATTATAAAAAAAAACATTGTGTCTCATATATTTGTGCAAAATTTCTATGTATTTTCATTCAATTCTAAGGGTTTAATTTTGTTCTTTATCTCTCTTGACCCATTTTTTCATTCAGTAGTGAGTTTTTCTGTTTCCATAGTTTGTAAGATCTCTGTTGTTTCTGTTCTTAATGATAGTCAGCTTTAATCCCTGGTGGTCTGCTAGGATGCAGAGTGTTATTTCAATTTTCTTGTGTCTTGTTGAGACTTTGTGTTTGAGTATGTGATCAGTTTTGGACAAAGTTAAATGAGGTGCTGAGAAGGTATATTGTTGTGTTTGGTGAAATGTTCTCTAAATATTTATTAGGACAATTTAGTTTACAACATTACTTAGTTCTGGCATTTCTGTTTAGTTTTTAATCTATTGGTGAAAGTTCAGTATTGAAGACTCTCACTATCAATATGTGAGGGTTAATAAATGATTAATGCAGTATTAGTGTTTTCTTTATGAACTTGGATGCCTGTCTCTTTGGTAGATAAATATTAAGAATTACAATGTCTTCTTAGTGGATTATTCTTTGATGAATATGTAGTGCTCTCTCCTATTTCTTCTGCTTACTTTGGTTTGAAGTCTTTATTTTTTTATTATTTTATTAAAATGACTACATTAGCTTTGCTTCTTAGATCCATTGACTTTTTTTTCCAACTTTTTTTTTTTTTTTTTACCTTGAATGATATCTTTTCTTGATGTTAGGATGTGGTTTCTGATGCAGATGATCCTGCTTCTGCATTTATTCTATGAATCTGCGCTTTTCATTGAGGAACTGAGACTATTGATGTAAATAGATATCAAAGTGCAGTGTTTTGGTGTTTGGTTTCTTTTATTTATTCCTTCCTTCCTTCCTTCCTTCCTTCCTTCCTTCCTTCCTTCCTTC
>NW_026591086.1:35722360-35765837 GCF_907164565.1 Psammomys obesus
TTCCTTCCTTCCTTCCTTCCTTCCTTCCTTCCTTCCTTCCTTCCTTCCTTCTTCCCTTGTTTCCTTCTTTTCTTTCTTTCCTCCTTATCTTATGAGTGGTTAGCATCTTTAGGTTGGAATATTTCTCAAGCACCTTTTGTAGTCCTGCATTTGTAGGTAGTTAATGCTTAAGTTTAGCTTCATCATGAAATCTCTTTTTTTCTCTGTTTACTGTGATTAGAAGTTTTGCTGGGTTTAGTAGTCTAGAATGGCATCTCTGTGCTCTGAGAGTATGGGAAACATCTACTCGGACCCTTACAACTTTTGAAATCTCAATTGTGAAATTAGGTGTTAATTGGTCTTACTTTATATGTTACTGGATCTTTTATCCTTTCAACTTTAATTTTCACTATAGCCTCCAAAAATATGAAATACATTTGGGTGACTCTATCCAAGCAAGTGAAATACTTGTATGATAAAAACTTGAGACATTGAAGAAAGAAATTAAGTAAGATATCAGGAGATCGAAAGATGTCATAGATCAGTAGGATTAATATAAAAAAATGCCATTCTGATGGACCACAATGCCCATGAAATTTCCAACAAAGTTCTTCATGAGTCTTGAAAAGAGAATTATCAGCTTCATATGAAAACACACACACACACACACACACACACACACACACACCATAATAGCTTAAGGAATCCTGAATAATAAAACTGCAGAAGGTATCATCATCCTTGACCTCAAATTTTCTTATGGAGATATAGGAATAAAAAGATAATGGTATTGGTATAGAACATGTTTACCAATGGAACTGAATCGAAGGACAGACAGAAAGGTCCATACACTTATAGACACATAATATTTGCCTTTTTAGAAAGGATTTATTTATTTCCTATTTATACAGTGTTCTGCATGCAAGTGTGCCTGCACACCAGACGAGGACACCAGATCTCATTATAGACGGTTGTGAGCCACCATGTGGTTGCTGGGACGTGAACCCTGGACCTTTGGAAGAATAGCCAGTGTTTTTACCTCTGAGCCATCTCTCCTGCCCTGGATACATAATATTTGATAAAGAATCCAGAAATACACACTGGACAAAAGACAGACTCTTCAATAAATGGTGATGTTCAAAACTAATGGCTTCATTTTAAAAAATTAAAATAGATCCATAATCTTCTCCCTGCACGAAACTCCAAATGGATCAAAGATCTCAACATAAGATCAGATACACTGAAGCTGATACAAGAAAAAGGAGGGATTAATCCTGAACTCATTGACACAGAAAAGTCCTTTTGAACAGAATACCATTAGCACAGGTACAAAGATGAACAATTAATAGCTGGAACCTCATGAAACTGAAAGGCTTATGAATGACAAAGGAGCATCATTTCGATAAAGCAATAGCTTACCAACTCCATACCTGACAGAGGACCAATATAAAAAAATAGATAACTCAAATAACTAGATATCTAAGCAATAAATTACTTGATGAGGGGGGATGGCAGGAAGTGACTGGGAGGAGAGTGACTGAGAGGAAGGGAAACTATGGTCAGGTTGTAAAATAAGTAAAATTAAAAATTTTCAAATGGAGTACGAATATAAACTGAGAATTCTCATGAGAAGGAGTGGAAATCCTGAGAAACACTTAATGATAATTTCAACATTCTAATCATTATAGAAATGAAAATCTAAATTACTTTGACATTTCGTCTTACACTCATCATAATGGCTAAAATCAATAAAGCAAGTGACAACTCATACTGGCAAGGATGTGGTATAGGGAGAATGCTCATCCATTTCCAGTGGGACTACCAAGTAGTAGAGCCATTCCTGAGGAAGATGGAAATAGATCTGTCTGCCTCAAAATCCAGCTCTGCAATCAAAAAAATAAAAGCTTCATCCTATATTAGAAACATCCCAGACACAGCAAGACATATTTGTGGATATTAACTGTTAAGTCAATGGTAACTAAGCTACAATACATAGAACCACAGAGATTAGGCACAGAGCAAGGAATTTTAAGGACAGAGAGATCTTGTTAGGAAAGGGAAATGAAATAGAACAGATGTTTAGGGAAGTATGGCAGGGGCTGGAACAGGAAGATGAAGAGGGAAGGGGGAGGGAAAGGGAACAAGGGAGGGGCAGTATGTATTGACAGCTAAAATTAAGGGCCATTTGAAGAAATAATACTGAAACCTAATATAGTAGAAGCTTCCTAAAATGTGTATATATATATATATATATATATATATATATATATATATATATATATAATCTAAATGAAATTACCAAATGATGGGTAGATCCAACTTCAACTGGATAGATCGCTTGTGTGAACTCACAGAGACTGAGGCAGCATGCACAGGGTCTACACAGGTCTACACCAGGTCCTTTGCATATATGGCATGGCTTCCAGTTTAATGCTCTTATGAGGTTTTGATCATGCAAATGGTTAGATCACTGGTTCTTGTGTTTTCTCTTGGGCTCTTTTCCTTCTGTTTTGTTTGTTTATTTTGTTCTGTCTTTCTTTTCCCCATTGTTTTTTTTTCTTATCATATTGTATAATACCATGTCATATTATTATCCTTTGAAGTGTGTTTGTGTCCTAATTAGAGACAGATAGGGATCAGATCTGGATGGGAAAGGAGGTAGGGAGAAACTATCTTGGGTAGAGGGATGGAAACTGTAATCAGGATGCATTATGTGAGAAAATAAAATCTATTTCCAATAAAAAGAAAAAAGGTTCTTGTGTAGTCCCAGACATATACAATGAATATAACTTATAAAAATAAAAATGATGTAAAATATTCTTCCACTCCTCCCTAAATAAAATAATGTGATATGGACACACACACACACATAAATAAGATTAATCTTTTGTGATATATCCATTACAGAAGATGACAATGCAGCCACTCCTGATAAGATCTGATAGACTAAAATCAGAAGGAAGGAGAGGAGGACCTCCCCTATCAGTGGACTTGGGGAGGGGCATTCGTGAAGAAGGGGGTGGGAGGGTGGGATCAAGAGGGGAGGAGGGAGGGGCTTATGGGGGGAATACAAAGTGTATTCAAACAGTCAAAAATTTTTTTAAATATACACTTAAAATACTCCAGTCTTACTGCATTCCACTTTATTAGTTGTATATTGGGCTCTTTTACCTCCCCACCCCCCAAGGGAGGAGCAGTCCTGCTAGGCCACAGAGGAGGACTTTGCAGCCAGTCCTGAAGACACCTGATAAAACAGAGTCATATGAAAGGGGAGGAAGTCCTCCCCAATCAGTGAACTTGGAAAGGGGCAGGGAGGAGATGAGGGAGGGAGGGTGGGATTGGGAGGGAATAAAGGAGAGGGATACAGCTGGGATACAGAGTTAACAAAATGTAACTAATAAGAAAAATAAAATTAAAAAAAGGAATTAAAATAAATAAATAAATTGTATACCAGAATATATACTACAGAAAATATAACTTTCATTAAGGACTTCTGTATTCTTTCCTTTTTCAAAGCAAAAGTATCTGCAAATTAATCTTGGAAACAATACTTGCTTAAAAAGGGATGTTAAGGGGTTGCTCAAAATCCAGTTGGACAGCAGTTGGAAATGTCGGTATTGCTGTTGTAGAAGCATACATGGACATTTGTGCTGCTGAAGCTATGCCTGAGAAAGAGAAGGGAGGGCAGAAAATGATGAAGAATTTCTGTGCAAATAGGACACACAGCATAAGACCCTGTTTGTGGGGCTGAAACTCATGCACCATATTCTGGTTGACACTACGGCAGCCTCCCTGAGGACTTATTACAATATCACTGCCAGCAATTACTCTGGATAAAACTAAGATTTCCTGTTGAGTTCTCCTTCCTTGCCGATGTTGCTCATTCAGGGAACACAGTTTAAACAGTCACGGATTCAGGAACGTCCTTTTTGTTTGGTGTTCCTCAAAACTGAACCCAGGTCCTTGTACTTACCAGGCAAACAATCAACCACTGAGCTATATCCCTAGACCTGCAAGATATTCTTTGGAGTGTCTAGGCGTAAGGTTATTGTGTAATATAAATGCTGGTTTCTGTATCCCGGCTGCAAGCCTTGTTCTGAGAATCTCCTGTCTTAATGTAAAATCTTGTCTCCCCTGGTATGTCAATAAAGCAGTTTACAGCCAATCGCTAAGAAAGTGAGAAAATAGGGCCGAACAATATGCCAGGCAGGGGAGGAGGAGTTAGAAGAGAAAGTAGAGGATTCAGCCAGGGTATTCAACTATGGGAGAGGTCCATGTAACATCAGGAGAGAGGAGCTGGAGCAAGAAAGCTACAGAGTGCAAATATTCTGGGATGCATGCTAGGAGGAAACCAAATTAGCTTAGAGAGTTAGAGTACTGTCTGCTCAGTTATTGTGTTGTGAAGCTTATTATTAAACAAATATAATGGAGTCTCAAGTATATAAAATGATAGCCCGGTTAAGAGAGAAACTAAGAAAACAAACACAGTTTCATAAAGATAACTGTAACAAGAGTGCTACCAAAATTCTTATTGAGGAATTTCCCTGGTTGGAAAAATATTTTGCCTCTTCATCTAGAGGAGTAAATGAGAGTTAGAAGAAAACAAGAGGCATTGATGTTGTAAGATCTTTGGGAAATTAACTTTGTTGGAGGCAGTGCAGATAGGAACTGATGGGAGGGCACTAGCAGAAGGAGGGAGAGAAAAGGCTGAGCTGTGAGTGAAGGTATAGCGACTAAGCAAAGGAAACTGGTCTCCAGGCGGAGGCCTGGACCTTGGCAGGACTCTGAAGCTCTGCTTCCAGACGGAGAATGGGGCTTCATTTCTCTCAGGGGGCAGCCAGAGTACTTAAGGCAAGGCCCAAGTGCGCTAGTTGGGAGTGTGGACAGGCCACAGTGTTACAGTTGAGCTCTTTTAGCCTGAGATCACCGGTGGCAGTGGAGGCTCGTATATTCCAAAGCCTATGGTGATAACAAAGTGTTACAGCTCTTGGCTACGCTGCTGGGTTAAGCACGGCAGAGAAATAGGTGGAAGCACATGTCAGGTCCGCCTGCAGCTGAGACACAGGCCCAGCAAGGCCCAGGCCCAGAGGGCCGCAGGGCCGGCCGGCATGGTGAGACTCAGTCAGTGGGGCATGAATCTCAGGTGGTCGTGGTGGAAGGCTGATGGTATCCCGAGGCCAGTCAGCAGCATGCACCCCCAGCAGCACTTTGAAATTAGGGCTTTATAAACCTTTGAGCAGTGGGAAGGATTTTGAGGGTGAACGAGTTTGATTTGCTAGGGTCAGTGAGTCAGGGATACTTGATTTACATGTGATGCCTCACTTTCCATTCGGTAGCATGGTCTGATCACAATAAGAGCCCAGTACCAAACTATCCTAAGAACAACTGCTTGGGACTAAAATCCTTAGCAGGGTGGAACATTCCTAGGACTAGATAACTAGTTGAACCTGTTTCCTTCTCGGAAAAGGGTCCCGTCCCTCAGGGCTATGTGATGTTTTTTAATAAGACCTGGGGTCACGAAGATCAGGTGAGGCTTTTAGAACCCTGCTGAAAAAGGAATCTGTCATCCTAGACAAAGAGCAAATAAATGGCCGTCTGGAGATAGCAGACTTCAACCTTATCCAGCAGAGTCCCCACAGAAACTAAGGATGAAAAGACAAAATTCCTTTGAGTGATAGGCTTCACCGAAGGACGTTCTGTAAGAAAATAGATGTCTAACATTTAATTTGAAGAGATCTTTGTGTTTTATGGTTGTTGTTGTTATTGTTTTTACATGAAAAACTTTCTCTATATTTTTTCTGACATATCCACCAAAACCGAGTACAACTTTATTAATATCATGAATGTGGCATATATTTATGTGTTAGCTTTTGGTATGGTAGCTTGGGTTCAGTTTCTGGTATGGGTGCATTTGTCTGTACTTCAAGGAAGGGCTATATTTTGTTGTTGTGTCATGTATCTCTGTATGGGGTAAATATCCTGTGTAAGGAACTCTGAGGAAGAGCTGAGATAAAGGCAAGGTTGTAATTTCTCATAAATTTGGAGAAGTAATGCTATTGCCATGAACCGTGAACTTGGAGACAGAAAATAGTACTAAATAGATATCAAAGGAATGTGTTATGCATAGTTTTTGCTTTCATGAAACACAAGGAGAGATGACACAAATGTCCTTCTCAATAGCAGAGACACTTGCTGTTCCATGAATATCCATGAACCTCCCTTTCAATGCAGCTGGATCATGTGACCAATCATAGACAATAGTCTGAAAGAACATTTGTTCGCTATCCCCAGACTAAAACGTGTCAAGTCAGTGTGCAGGTCTCTAGCTTTCCCTTTACCATGAATGCCACATTTGAAGAAAATATGGCTACCAGATCGTGCTTATTGCTGCTCTAGAAAATCTCCAAATGACAGCTGATTTCCCTGCAGGGAAATAAGGGGCCATGTGTCATGCCACCAAGATTTTAAGAGGAGTCTGGCCTTATACTGTGAATGAGGGCATTAACATGCAAATCCAGATGGAGTATTTTGGAGAATAAAAGAAGGAAATTAAGTTCTATTGACAAAAGGTTGGTATCAGAAGTAGGTTTCTTCTGATTTAGCTCTTGGTGGATCAAATGTAAAGTCAGCACCACAGAATGATGGCCAGAACATTCAGTTTAAAAATGTTCATGGAACCTTCAAGGAAAGTTCACAGATTGTTTTTGTAACTTGTTCTAAAACTGCTTAGATGTCATTCTACCTAAACTACTAAACTAAATTATGAACTACAGGATACAATGAACTAATTTTTTTTTTCTAGTTCACTCAAACAGTATTTAGAATTAAGGAGTAAAAATTAAGTTTCACATTTATAAACTTTCCCACCAGATTTCATTTACATATCCCGTAATTTTCATTTGATGACATGTATTATCTTACAAATTGATTTATTTGGTTTTACATACAATCAGTTACACAAGTATGAAATTTTATATGTGTGCTCTATTTTTATATGTTACGATTGTATATGTAGAATCTGTGCACGTTTAGAGAAAGTTTGGCATGATACTAAGACTTTTGTCAGAATCCAGATACCATTTCAGGTCAGATAAGAATGTTGAGCCTTTGTTTTGGGCTTCATTTCCTGCTTTTCTCCCTCCAGGTAGAGCTCCAGAAGAAACAATGCCACATTATATTCTTACTACCATGCCTGTTTTTCCTAACTGACTGGGCTTCAACCTGCTTTTGGCTCATTTTAACAATCAAACCTCCATTATCACCAGCTTCCTCTTCTCAGAATCATCATTCCCTCTTCTAAGATGGGAATAGAGCATCAGTTTTATTGTTTTACCTGTTTTCTTAATTGTGGTTCTTGGATATAACTGAACAAAGATGATGATAAAACACTGTAACCGAAAAAGGGCAAAGAGTAGCACACAACAATACAGTGCCTTGACACTGTTTCAGTCACATGTCTCAGAGCAATTTTGCTCAAGCTCTATGATTTGATCAGAACTTCCAACACTCAAGAATATGGCTTCGTCTGTACCAAACACCAAGATAGGCTTTTTGGTATCAATGCAACTAAAGTTTCTCCCTGTTATTATTATTATTATTATTATTATTAATTTGTGAATGTTCTAGAAACATACCGTTAACTTACTTTTTGGTGTAAGGATTTGAAAATACTCGAAGTAGAGATGGGTTATGTAAAATGGAAGTAAGCAGCAGTTGTTTTCTTCGCACAAAGATTCTCAACCAGGAATGATTTGCTCTTGACAGAGCCCCGAAGAGGATTGCTGGCTGTGCAGCACAGCACTTTGGCCTTCTGTTGCTTTACCAGAAGGGGACTCACTATTTCTGATGTATGACCACCTTCACAGATGGTGTGTTAGTTCATAAGAAAATAGTAGCTGAGGTCCTAGATGTTATCCCAAGTGAGAAAAGGGACTCCCCGTCAATGCTGATGGCTTTTACACATTGTCTGTGCCGGTCTGTGTTTCATCAGGGCCATTTTTAGGCATGCTGGACCTTCTGATGGTGGGCAAGGTTCAATGAATTAAGATGTGGGACACGTTAGAGTAATATCTAACCTAGAAGAATTGTTTTTATTAACGTTCTGGCAAAAAGTTTGTGTTTTTGTCCAGCTCTAAAGATAGTGCTTTTCTTTCTGTACAATTTATGGCAAATTGGTAGAAACTTGACAGTATCCCTGCAAGATGGATCCTTTAAGGTGTCACTGAAGTGTCCTCTATGGAATAGCCATAGACTGGGAAGAGTGTTGTTGTGGAGGGGCAGTAGGGCTGAAGGAGGGAAGGATGAAAGACCATACTGAGCTTTTAGAAGACCGGTAGCTTTGGGAAAGTGCAAAGTTTAAAGGATTTTTATAATGGGAAACATGGTTCTGAGCTGCAACAGCCTTTTTATTTCTATAAAGTAGTAACTGTCTATTTAGCTTTCAGGGAGAAGGGAAAGCTTTGAATTTTTCTCTTGAATTTTCCCTCCCTCATTGTATACAAGAGACATGGCCAGCACTCAGCTTCCACTTTTTTTCCCTCCTTATTGAGAGTGTTGAAAAGAAGTTGACAAGTTAGAGCCATGGACTAATTTACCAGAATATAATTACTGTAAAGGCTAAGACTCATCTCATCATGTGTCATGGGGTATCTTTTTGAATTCCCTGCATGGATTCTGTTTCTTGTTTGTTTGTTTTTTCTTTGTTTGTTTATTTTTTGTTGTTTCTGTGTGTCACACACACTCATACCTGTGGCCCCAGGTTTTAAATGAACTTTTCTTTTTGATTTTGTGATTTTTTTTTCCTATATCCTTTCCATAAATCTTGTTTTTGTTTACATAAACGAGAGTCAATTTCTGCTGCCTGTAAGTAAAGCTTCCTGACCACACCATGGAATGGAATTTAGGGTCAGTAAGCTCATGTTCTGATTGTCATAACCAGCTCTGTAGCTTCCACCAGTCAGTGTAACTTACCTAAATCTCAATGCCTCTATCTACAAGTTAATATAAAAATGTTCTACTTCCTAAGTTCTCCCTGTATTGTTCAAATTAAATAACATATGTAAGTTGCCTCATAATATTTTATAGGATTCAATTAGTAAAAGTTATTCTAGGCAAAACAAGAAAATAAAAATGTATTTTTTCCTACCTTATCTCCATTTTGATTTGAAAATTACATTTGCAAAAAAGAATGTATAAATTGTCTCCCTCTGGCCTGACAATAATTTTCATCTCTGTTTGGCCCTTAATTCATGGAAGGGTCTGTACCACCAAAACCATTTTGCTTCCAATACTTCAGAATGGTGAGAAGCCCACTCTGACGGTGATTATTTTCATACAGATTTTGTTTTAATGTAATTCAGATTCTTTTGTTGTCTGTTTTTTAAAGATGTTGCCATAAATCCTATCTTCTCCTATCAAAATCCAATCAAATTAGCAAGTGAAAAGAAATCTCTGAACCCAGGGCCTGCTTGTGTTGATGCTTTAATTCCAGATGCATAATGTCAGCTCTTGTCTTGTGAAAATGTCATTTCTTTTCTCATTTGCTTGGATTCTCAATCATTTTGACTTGGGAAATAAATTAGGGAACATTTTTAAGTGACTAAGAGATCTTTCTTTAATGGGTTACGAGACTTTGAACAATAGGTGTTATTCTAAGAAAGAAAAAAAAAATCTTTAAATTCAAGCCTTCGTCTTTTCCCAGTTCCAAGTTCCCTGAATACTGTGGAAAGCTCAGTTATCCGTTGTTTGCTCAGCTTTAGGTATTTCCCGACTATTTCACAAGTGTTTGCTGCATAAGCAAGGCTGTGTCAGTCTGTACTCTCTATGAAATCCTTTTGTGAGTTTGCAACAGTTTTCTGTCTTTTGAAGTCCAAATGGTCAGTGGAAAGAGGCAAAACCCACAGGACAATGACAAAGGAAATGAGAACACTTGTCTTATTTAAACCCAGATGGGAATGTTAAATGCATTCACTATGTGATTTGACTCATTTTCGGAAAGATTATTAAACCAAAATTTCACCATGTCCGTTCCTGAATAAGCATTCCAGTTTCTATGAGTGTAACTGTGCATTAGCACTTAGATAACTTATAATTTTCTTAAAATGTAAAGATCTCCAAAAGTCTAAAT
Organism: Psammomys obesus; assembly: GCF_907164565.1. Classification (NCBI taxonomy): domain Eukaryota; kingdom Metazoa; phylum Chordata; class Mammalia; order Rodentia; family Muridae; genus Psammomys; species Psammomys obesus. The sequence continues at coordinate 35,732,466 of NW_026591086.1, forward strand.
GAACATCTTTTAATTATAACTTTCAACATGTCTTCTGTATTCTAATATGAAGGAAAGAAAGTCATACAAACCACTGTCAAATGTTGAAAGAAGTATGCATCTCAAAGTATATTGTTTGTAACTGTGAACTTGCTTTTAAAAATATACCTCACACAGCATTAGTGGCTATTTTCAATGTGTTTGGATTCATATCAGATGATAGGCAAGAATAAACAGCTTTTGGAAAAGAAAACATGATATGAAAAATTATAAAAATGATTACAATAACATAAGTTAACTAGTGGGTTTATAAATCAAGTTAGAAGTCTGAAATAGGGAGACTGCAAAGGAAATCTTGCTCTAAACAGTGCAACCAGCCTGGAGAAAGACACATGAAAAGAAAGGAAATTACTGAAGCCATTATGCTCACAACACACCCAGCTGGGAGTCCAGCTGCTCAAGGAAGCTGGTGGCTCTTGATCTGTGGGAGTTCCTAATTAGACTACGAGTACAAATATAACAGAAAACACAAAAGAAAGCTACATTTAGTACTAAGCTTAGCTCTTGTCCTTCCTGTTTGAATGGCAGCAAAGACAGATGTAAAGAAACCTGGCCAGGTAAGCAATAAATACTTTCCTAACACGTGACTTCCGATGGCAATTATAATTCATCAAGAGTTCCAATATTCTGTCACATGATTATCCCCGCTTTCAGGTAACCATGCCTACCAACAGCTGGTAAAGTGTACACTGAAGGGTAAAGCCGCTATGTGCGGATAAAATGGCATGCACTTGGGAAGCATTTAGAGATTCCGTAAAGAGCAGATCTTCTTCCACTTGGTTCTCACTACATTCTTCTTCAGAGGTGTCTGCAATGGATGAGTTTTCAAAGGATTGTAAATCAAGGTGTACTGAAATAAACACAATAGAAATTGAATATGCAGTACAATATTTTGCACAACGATAATCACCAGAGCCTGAGAGCATACAACTATGTGACTAATTTATGTTTTTCTTTTAGGGAACCCCCACAAATATGTGCACATATATTTTGTTATTTATAGTACTTCAAATCACTTCTTTACAGGTTTATAGGGTCAGTGTGACCTTCCCAAGGTCTATGCTAACACACACACACAAAGAAAGTCCAAAGCAATGGCCCAGAAAATTAAAACAAAAGCAAAACCAAAAATATAGCAACTCACACTTGTTTGTCGTTTTCTGAATATTTCAGGGAGAACATGTACAAGTCTAAATTTAAGTGGATTATTGCTGTCATTCTCCATCCAATTGCTGGGGAACCTTATTGTTTAAGGTTGATCAGTATGCAAGACAATGTGCTCTCTGATTGATCAGTATGCAGGGTTGGATTACTCTAGAGAACATTTGGGCCTTTTCACTATGTCCTGTGGATTAACCTGCAGAGTGTGCATTTTTGAGGGCAGGTACTAGGGGAGACAACAAAAATGACTTAACGGTCTGGCACTGTGGAAGTTTGATCAACTCCCTGAGTGGAAGTCAAACCTTCATACGAAATTATTTGCAATATGGCAATGACCCTGAAGCTCTTTGGAAATGAATGTTCCTTATTGCCATTGTACAGCAATAAAAACCTCATTAAATAAATATAACTGATAATTATTTTTAGCTTCGCCATCATTCAATAACACCAGCATTCTGGTCTGTAGATTTGCTTATGGTCATGTCTACTCAAGTGTTTATGCGGCATCTTTAACTTTAGAACAGAAAGTACCTAAACGTCTATGTTAAGCTGTGGGGAATTCCAGCACAAGTTTAGAGATTTTTTTTCCCAAGAAACTTTTGAGAGATCATCTGCTATGAAAAGGAAAATCAAGGAAGGGAGTGAGGGAATTTTATGTACCTTCTAAAAATTAAATGTGACTTAAACATTATAAATCCTAGGTTGAGTTGTAGGACTCTTGACTTTTTGTGTACTTTTTGGATTAGTTTAAATGTTTGAATTCAGATAATCTCAGTGAAACTGAGAGAAGGAAGGCTGCTCAGGAGGCAGAGAATCTTTTCAGAAGGCTATGTTTCATTATGCCATATAAGTCTCAGAGGCTAAACACATTCTAGGCCCGTATTAGATTGTACAGAGGCTAGAAACTGCCAGGACTAGGCCGAGGTTAGCAGAAAGAGGCAGTAAGCCCCTGAGAATTGCATCTGGCAAATAAAACTTACTTTTACACTTTGCCTTTAAGTAGATTCAAAGGATTTAATTCAGATTACTCCACTTGCATACAAGGTGATACCAACTGAGTCATCCTTCAGAACCTCAGCCATAGGAAACTTATGTTAAATTCAGTGTTCCTGAGCACTGCTAAACTGGTTTAATTAACACTGAAAATATTAGACTAACCATTTACATCAAGTCAGAAAGTATACCTTTAATTCTACACATATTTTTCTCATTCCTCAAAGAGCTTACATTGATGTATGGTTTCTGACATGATTAGAGTGTTGCAGAATCACTGTCACCCTTACAAGAAAAATCTGGACAAAATGGGCATTAATGGTCACTCTCTGATTCTAGAGAGTTCAAGTACAATAGTGGGAGAAGAGGGAGGGAGAGTAGAATTGGGAGGAGAAGAGAGAGGGGGCCACAGCCGGGATACAAAGTGAATAAATTGTAATAAATAATAATAATTTAAAAATAAATAAAATAATAAAAAAGAATGACTCTTGATGTCTGGTCTCAAGTTGGTCTCAAGCTGATCTGGAAAGACAGGGTATGCTGAGCTTCATCAAAGAAGTTGAACTAGACTGGAAACTAGAGTAGACATATGGAAACAAGTCTGGTAAATTTTGACCTGACCAAAAATTGGGCATGACTGTCATTTTTATTTCCAAGGATTAGAAAAGATTAGTAACACATGAAAAAGAAATGATTCCTTATAAGCTAAAGCAGACAGAATTTCTTAACAACAGTCAACACTATTCAAAGGGAATGTTGGAATTTTGACAAAAGTACTCAAACTTGTAAAGGGCTCCATCGGAGTTATAGTAGCTGGAGCTACAGAAATGGCTTGAATGAATACTCTAAACTTAAAAATGGAAACGGCAGTCAGAGAGAATAAAAATATTACATAATTGGCATAATAGCTATTGTCTAGAACTCTAAATGGAACCTGGAATGATGTTAGAAGTGAAAGTTGAAATGATAGCACAGTTACAGGAAATGAAATTAAACAGCTAGATTAAAAAAGGGAGAGTTTTTTTTTTTTCCAAATGGGCTGACATTATGCTAATTTTAGTAAAATAAAGTTAGAAGTGACTAGAAAAATTCCACTGTATATTATTTGTTGGTTATGTGAAACAGTTATTGGTACATTTATATAGGTTTCAATACACAGTAAAATTTCAATCATTTTGAATTTGAGAAATAATATTGATTTCCATGAGCTTTGCATTATAAAATAATTTCAGAGTTTGCCGTAAATGCATTGATTACTTAAGAACTCTTTCTGTAGAGCTCTTTATGAATTTGGGACTCAGCGAGGCACTGAAGCAACAAAATTGCTCATAGGCTTAAGGATATTTAATATTACATTTGTTAAATACCTCTTCCTTTTTTAGTCTCACTGTTTAATATCATTTTCTGAAAGTGTGCTATTGTTTCAATTTGCACATCTAACATCATTCCACGTTGTTTTTGTTTTAAGTGACAAAGAAATAAGAATTCCAGTCCAAAGTTGCCTGGAACAAACGGGAATTGTTTTGAGCATGAATACATTTTGAGGATATTATACATTCAATTCTCAAGGAAAATAGGTCACCAAGATTAAAGAACTGATGGCTTTTCCCTGAGAAGGTGTCTGTCCTCGGGCTCCACTGAGTGTCTTTCAGCAGTCCCAGTCATCCACATTAACAGAAATCGTACCTCTCCCAGATACCACACGCTCTCACTACCAAGCTCAGAAGAAGGAGTGATATTCTATAATCCTCAAACAAAGCTGAGATTCCCTTCCCTCCTCAGGAACTGTCATTGTTTTCATTTCCTTAGGCAGGGCCTCTGTCATGAGTGGAGCAAGGCTCTTATAGGACGAGGAAGTTGGTCTCCAGCTGATTAGAAGTCACAATGAAGGGTGGATGGTGAGAAAAATCTTCCTCCTGACAGGTGAATTCAGGGTATTCAGGGTATTCAGGGTATGGTTAGAATGGGAGAGACTAAATGAAAAAAAAAAAAAAAAAGGCTTACTTGTGGATTACAAATGTAAGACTGAAAATTATATATATTTTCTACTACTGTGAAGATAAACATAAGCACTATGGGAGGACAGTAATTGAAACTTGATCTACTTAATGTGTCAGGGAAGTCCTTTTAAGTTAAAAATTAAAAGACATGTTTGAAGAATCAAGGTTGTTGATGAAAGAGCTTTTCAGAAAGGGACAACATGAACCAATTCATGGACACCAGGAAGGAGCAGTGATGGCATGGAAGATAATCTCCTGACACACGATAATGAAACCAGGGTGACGAAGCTGGAGAGGTCCAAGCACCACTGAGCACCATAAGCAATGCCGCAGCAATAACAATCTCAGCCTTGGGAAGACAAACTTCCAAAGTGGAAGGTAGGATCTACTTTTCTTTTTAATTAGATAAATATAACTATATATGTTAGATAGTTATAACTATATGTGGGAATTGTTCTCAAGAAATTCACAAGCAATGCAAAGTCTGTGCATATTATTATATGGATACAATGGAGAAGGGTTTAAAATGGGTGAGTTGTCAACCAAAACGGAGGGAGACACAAACTGGAGAAGTGTTCAGGAGGACACTTTTTATTGGGTATAACCTCTCTATTCTCTCTCCTCTGTCCTCTTGTCCTTTCTGTCCCCTCTGTGTCCCCTCTGTCTCCTCTGTCCTCCCCACCCTCTTCTCTTGTCTTCTGTTGTCTTCTCTTCTCTTGTCTTGTCTTGTCTTCTCTTTGCTCGTCCCCACCCCTCTCCTCTACTCTTCTTCCCTCCTTTCTTCTCTCTTCCTCTTTTTTTTTTTTTTTGTCATGTCCCTCTCTTTCCTAAGACAATTAGCAACTGAGTCTATTGCTTACGGAGTACCAGTGTTCTCCCGGTTGACTGCAGAGAAGATCTCTGAAGCTGCAATTTTCTCCTTGTCTTTGCTTGCTCCTTGTAAATGTTTTCTCTCTTTACACACACAACAAATGGATGACAAACAGATCCTGTGTGTTTGTTTGTAATGTAGCACATAGATCTCAAAACGATCTGTATTCTGCAAAAATAGCAAACATTTACTGTTTGAATGAGTTTCTTTCAATAAAACTTGAGGATCAATAGAGTAAAAGAAGGGACTTTTTTTTTTAAATGACATCTTAATATTACACCAACTTTTATTCGCCTCAACTTATTGCTGAAGTTAATGGAGTGAGAGCCCAAGGAGCTTCTGGGAATGTGAAGGATCTGGTGGGCTAAGCCTGTGGAATGTAGAGGATGGAAGGATCTAAGGTGACACAGTTTAGCTCTAAACGCTTAAAATGGCTTACATTAGGAAACAACACCATTTTATTTCCTAGTTCGAAACTTCTAAGATTTAGGTGGTCATGTGACTGAAACATAATATTGGAGCTGCTCACATTTCAGAAACTTTCATGCAACATTGAACAAAACTTTGTAAAGAATTATTACCTTTATCAAGAACATTTCCAGTAGGCATTTACAATGATTTCTAGGACACAGCACAAGTGTGTTGAAGAGCTACACTTAATAGCCAGAGAGCTTTGTATATTAGACCTCTTATGTGACAAAATCTCTACCAGAAGTAACCTCAGAAAGGAAGGGTTTATTCGGGCTAGTGGTTTCCACAGTTAGGGCCATGAATAGTCAGATCCCTTGTTTTGGGTCTGAAATGAGGCAGTTTACCAGGGCAAGAACTTGAATCAGAACCAGTTCCTTGTATTATAGTAGCAAGAATCAGAAAGATTAGACCTGATGGGTTAGGGTCAGATGGAAGGGGAGGAGGACCTCCCTTATCAGTGAACTTGGAGAGGGGCAGGGAGGAGAAGAGGGAGGGAGGGTGGGATTGGGAGGGAATGAGGGAGGAGCTACAGCTGGGGTTCAAAGTGAATGAACTCTAATTAATATAAAAATAAAAGTAAAAAAAAAATAAAAATTAAAAAAATAAAAGTAAAAAAATAATATAAAAATAAAATAAAAATAATTTTTAAAAATTAAAAAAACAGAGTAGACAGGACTGCCAACAAGATCCCTGCAAAGGGTTTCTATCAGTGACCCCTTTTCTCCTATTTCCCTCACCCCCACTCAGAAAAAAAAGAGCACTAGCATCTGAGGACATTTCTGACATATGAACCTGTGCTGAGGGGTCATGTTCAGATCATTGCAGCCTGAATTCAAATTCTAGATCTATCATCACAGCATCTGGAATAGGTGAGCATGGACCGCTGTCAAATTCCTCAAAAAGAACTGGAAGAGAAGACCTATATATTAGGAAAAAAGTGAATATGTTAATTGACAAAAATCCTTCTCGGTTTTTGAGCTGACTCGAGATTCTTTCAAATTTTGATTATACTCTTCGTGATATCAGTACTTCCCACTAGTGAGAAAACATTGAGGTTGGTACCTGTCAGACTCAAGGTTCTAAAGCTAATCAGAATCAATAAGACATGCTTATATATGTATATTCACTTGTACCAAATATACATGTAAATATATATGTATAAAATTTTCTGATTTTTTTTTATTTTTGAAAAATATTTTTTTTTAAAGAATTTATTTTGAAAGAGGACTTTTGTGACTCTTTAGGTTCAGAAGGCCCATTGGATGCTTTTAGCAAGAAAGCAACCCAGAAATCCCGTGCAGCAGTTGAGTCTAGATTTCAGTGCCTGAAAACTGAAAGGACAACTCATTCAACCTTCAATCTAAGGCTCAAGTTCTTAGAAACGGAGTTACAGTTCTACATCCTGGAGTACGAAAACTTGAGAAACACGTGCTTTGGTGTCTGAGGACAGAAGACTGATGTTTCAGCTCGACAAGAAAAGCAGAAAATGTGCCTTTTTTCTGCCTTTTTTTTTTTTTTTTCTCTTCTGGCTTTCAAGTAATTGGACAATGCCTGCCCACAATGAACTCAGATCTCTATTTTGTCTACTGATTCATCTGATAGGTAGTCTCATTCAGAAATAATCTCATACACACAAGGCCACAAGCAGCTGTGTGAGTATCCCTTAGCCCAGTCAACTAGACGAATGGAGTTAACCAGACAGTACTTCAGCAGGTTGTATAGAACCCAGCCAGAAAGAAAACCACTACTGTTATCCCACTGGATAGAAGTCAGTCACAAGACATGTCCTGATTGGGGAGGCTGCTTAAGTGTTGACTAACTGTCCCGTGGAACAGTTTCTGAGAGGAGGGTGAGAAAAGTCAGACATCTAGGACGCAAAATGAGATTTCCTTTCCCATGATCATGGGTACATGATGCTACCATGCAGATCTGGTGCCTGCAGGAACATGAAAGCATCTTACATTGTTAGTTCTAGCAGTCTTGCTTACCTTGTCCTACTCCTGGACCAAAGAGATGACAGGAGAAAATAGCCAGTGTTGCCACATCTTCCTACCAACCCCAGTTACTATGTATAATGTTCGGTGTCTCATGCTTATACAGCATATTTTCTTATGCAGGAGTTAAAATTCTTTCTTTTTACCTTCTCTGATAAAGTTGGAAGAATTATATCCCATGTTATAATGACTTTATACATTCAAGTATGACATTTTAGTACAGTAAATTATTTTAAATAAGAACATTGAGTTCCTTAGTAATGGGAGCAAGGACTGTCTCTGACATGAACTCAGTGGCTGGCTCTTTGATCACCTCTCCCTGAATGGTGGGCAGCCTTACCAGAACACAGAGGAAGGCAATGCAGCCAGTCCTGATGAGACCTGATAGGCTAGGGTCAGATGGAAGGGGAGGAGGACCTCCCCTATCAGTGGACTGCAGGAGAGGCATGGGTGAAGAAGAAGGAGGGATGGTGGGGTTGGCAGGGGAAGAGGGAGGGAGATACAGGTGGGATACAATGTGAATAAACTGTAAATTAATAAAAATTAAAATCAAAAGATAATAAAAATAATATTCAAAATTAATTTCAATCTGCTTGGAAGTTTTTACTTCATCTCTATAATATCAAGTAGTCTCTGCAACTTGATGCCTTCAGAAATAAGTTTGGGTTTGTACATCCCATTTCTTAATCATTCTTGAATAGGCAGCCTTTCTTTCGGCCACAGTTCCCTTAAAATTCAGTGAGGCATTCGGATGGTATCCTTTCCCATAATGAATACATTATAATGATCATCGCAGAAGAGAAAACACAAGAATGTCTGTGGTGTAATCTTCAAAGCGTTTACATGGCCCTGATGTTGGTCATTTTAGGGAAACTGCCAACAGGCTCATGAAGCCGTAAATGTGCATTCTGGGTTTAGAGAAGCAGTTTAACTTTCAGGATGGCCAATTTCAACTTCAGTTTATCTTGCTTTATGTGCAAAAGAGCTGTTTAGATTTGACAACATGTGTGCAAACAATTCTAAAAAATGTGGCTGCTGATCTGTTATGGAAAGAGGAGAGGATGTTATGAAAGGCCACATCTAAAGCTGGTAGCTGTTATGAGTTGATGAAGTTTTTATTGTTAATTAAATCTAGAAGAATCTTTTCTTTAATGAAGAGCACTTTATAGAGATCCAAAGTGATAATTGTTGACTGCGTTTTTACTTCCTTGATGTGAAAACTTTTGTACTCAATACTTACACAGCTCTTTTTTTGTCACTTGATATTTATGTATCATGGGCTTGTAGAGTCTGAGATAAAAATGGCTACAGGCGTACAAACAGAAATACTGGATGCTGCCAGCTCTCAGGAATCTCTAGGATAAAAGATGTGTCTATGGGCAGGCAGAGAAGAATACATGCAATATATTTAGGGCCGGGAAGGGCCAAAAAAGAGATTCAGACAAAGACAATGCCAGATTATAGAACCTGCTAGGCTTCTTGCAAAGATGGCATTTGAGTTGGGAGGAAAGACATTTCTGAACATACAGAGAGGATGCAGTGAGCAGTCATGAAGCAGGCAAGGTACAGAAAAGGAACAAGAGTGCTGTATATTAAACAACCCTACCACTGAACATTTTGTTCTGAAGCACCTTAGATAAATTATAGTTCATACATGTAAAGTGAGTGCTAACAAGACATCTGTTTTTCTGGGCTCTGGAATATTTACCAAATACCTGCCTGTAACTCTAATCTACTTTTCTATTATCATTTTAGTTTTTTCTCTAGTTTGGGGAACTGAACCTAGGGCCCTGAGTTTGACAGGCTATAACTCCAACACCTAAATGAATTCCCAAACCCTATCTATTCTATATTTAGAAAAAAAATCTCAAAATCATATCATTTCAACTCTTAATACAAGTCACTGAAAGATAAAGACTTGTTTTAAATACAAAGCCACAAGAATACTGTCACCTCTCAAATACGATGAACAATTCATTATGCTTACCAAATACAAGGAAGATAGTTTTTCCAATATTCTCATGTAATTTATACCATCAGTATCTCTGCATTGTTTTGGCAGATACATTTTTGTCTCTTCTTTTACAAATATTCTTTTTATAAATACTTTTTGGAGGAAAAAAAAAAACCCTGGAGTTTCCTCTATTCCATATTTTGCTGATTGCTGAGGCTATCTGACTTGACATAATCTTGAATTGAAAAGAATAAAAAAGTCATTTCTCTATGTATTTCCTCCGTTTTTGCTACCAACTGTGCCTTTTTTCATTTGACTCACTTTCTTTATCATGTTCCTCCATCTGTCCAACTCTTTCTCTCTCCCTCTCTCCTGTTTCCATATTTGTATATACACACATACATGCAAGTTATATATTATTATAGATTTATGTTTAAATTTTAAGTGCTTTTTGCATTTTGTGTATGCATATATATGATTACTGCATTCAGAAAAATTAAAATCCTGAGTAAGAAAAACAGCTCGGCAGGTAACAGAGCTTGCTGCAAAACATGAGGATCCAATACACGTATAATATAGGAAAACAGAACCTACTCACACAGCTTGTCCTTGACCTCCATACACACACAGTGGTTTAAGTGCTCCACCATTCCCAAAGACAATTTCCAAGACAATATCTGTGTTTTCCAGAAATATGTCTTGGTACCAGCCTAGACTTATTTAGTTCTTTTTTTTCAAGGTAGGGTATACATTTTTCCCCTAAATCCTGTAATTTTGTGGCTTTTGTTTAACCTGAAAATTGTAGTGTATAATTGTAACATCTTTATTTGCCAGGGTTTGCTTCCAACTCAATTGAATCTTCAATTCTTATGAGCCTTTCACCATCATACCTTTGTTTGAATTTTAATACAAAATTGATTGTGGTATTTTCTCACGTCTGATTCTTATATCAACTCTCAGCATTATTAATCTAAATTCTCCATAATGAGAATAAAGCAGAAAAGCATAGAGGAGATGCATAGGTACTTTCATATCCATCTGTGCACTGATGTATACTTTATAAGTGATCTCGATGTAAGCATGGCTGATGTAAGTCACATTGAACTTGATTTCTTAAAGAAGAGAAATAACTGGTATTAGATATCAAAATAAACATTTTTATTAACCGATTGCTATCAGAATTCAAATTCTAAACATTAAAACTAAATTGCAAGAGGAAACATTCATTATCTACTCACTAGTCTCACAAGAATTTTAAAATTTACCATAAAGATCATTATATAGAGTGGATTTGTTTTAGATTGGATCTTAGTGCATATCCTAGGCTGGCCTAAACTCATGATCCTCCTGACTCTGCCTCTTAAGACCCAGGAGACCTGTTTTGTGTTCTCTAGGTAAAAGGGCAGCATTAGCATTCTCTGTAGATACATGCAGGGATTTCCTATGGTGACTGCATTTACTGGTGAATTATCATCATACGAGGAGTGAAACAACTTCGAAAGTCCACCTTCCTGTTAAAATGGATGTAGTCCACCATGCAACACCCACAAGGCAAACGTACACTATTCTACTCAGAGAAAACGGAAGGACACGCCCTCTTTCCACGCTCTTTTCTGATCCAGATAAGCTGTTTTGTTGTTGCTGTTGTTGTTTTTCCCTCACACTTGTTGTTGAAGCAACTTTTAGACTTTTCCAAATGAAAATCACAATTCACCACTGGGCTGTTAAATCAATTTACTAGAGCACAATCAATGGTTTTATATTAAGATTAAGTATAATGGATTTAAAACAACACAGACCAAAAAACAGCAAATGCGTAGTATTTGGTTTCATTACATGTGAGGATGTGTGTACTTTTAGAGGCTTTTTCCAAACGCTTGTTGTATAACTGGAAAGGGCAGATTCAACGTTGCCTTTTCCTAGATCTTCTCAAGAGTGTTTTACTCAGAAGAGTGCTACCAAATGAAGTAGCCCTGCTGTGTGGATTTGGAATAAGAGAGGGTTAGCAGTCTTTCCTATAAAGATAGCAGAAAGAACAGAGGAAGTAGTTCTGCCTGTCCTTTACTGATAGTTCATAGAAATGAAGGAGAGAAGGAGAGAGAGAGAGGCAATGACACAGATGGTGAGAAAACGAGAAACAGTCATAGGAACATGTGTGTGCATGTTCACACCCACAGTTATTTTCTCTTTTTTAATAAAGCAGCACTGTCTTGGAGCCAACAGTTCAGCACAAGCGCCGGGTTACTTGCTGTCAGGATTGGGTTGGGCTTTTAAAATCTCATGCAACAATCAGCCACTTTAGACTTTCTGATTAGAGTTTTTAGTCATCTGTATCTTTGCTGCTCAAATTAGCTTGAGTAGAATCTGTTTTGACAAGCAAGAGCCCTGATTAATTTTTTCTTTTTTATCTTTTTTTGCATTATATAGGAATTTTTTAGCTTTTTTTTTTTTTTTTTTACTATTTTGTATTTTACAATTTATTCATTTATATCCCAATTGTAGCCCCTTCTCTCAACTTGCCAGGCTGCAGAGAAAGAGGATCCAGGGAGCCCTGGCTAATTTCAAGTGACTATTGCATGTTTGGGGGCTACACAAGCGTAAGTTACACTGAATAACTTTGAATCGACAGATATTAAAGAAAGAAAGGCCAAGAAGAGAAGATATAAGCAGTAAAATCCACTTTCCTAAAATAGTGTGTGTGGGTCTGTGTCTGTGTGTTGTCTGTGTATGTGTGTGTGTGTGTGTGTGTGTGTGTGTGTGTGTGCACGTGTGTATATGGACACACACACAGGTACTCATCTTACCACTGCTGATGACAATTATCCTACAGTATATGCTGGACTCAGAACTTAAATGTAATGAGAACAATTACACTCAAAATTTATTAATGTGCTTATAGAAAGGTTTCCTTTAAAAAAATGAAATGTTAGAAATCATAACCAGTTCATGTAAACTTCAGTAGCTATAAAAATTACTGGGGTATATTACCAAAAGAAATCCAAACATTAAGATCACAGGGGCAATAACCAACATGAAGTCAGAGGAGAAAATTATCAAAGACCAATCTAGTAGCCTTTGCTGACAGAGCAGGGGACATTGTAGATAGCAGAAAAGCAATAAACACAATACATCTCAACCTCAGGACAGCTCTGATTTTCTCCCATATGACACACTTCATCAACAAGCCGAGAAAATATAGCTTAAGCCAATATTTCTCAAATGATGCTCCATGACCCCCAAGGTTATCACGAACAGGTACCACAGAGACCACGGCATTTCTCCCCCCACAGTGTCTGAGCGGATACATTGACAAGGCTGGAGGTAATTAAGGGGTGTGGGAAGGGAGAAGAAAAAGCTGCCTAAAAAGACACTACTCATTCTGAGATTCTCGGGTGGCCAATACTGTCACCTGACCTTGCTCCAGCAGTTATGAAAACACCCACCCTTGAAACTGGCCAGATAAGGAGGAAGGCTCTGGTTAAGCCTGACCTGCAGGGGTTGCATTTCCTTTTTGCTTACTCAGCTAGTCCCCTGCTGTATGCACATAGGCATCATAGAATAGTGTATCTAAGCTCAGACTGGAAATGCCTGGGGTTTTCTAGGATATTCAAGCATTTCATAAGTATTTGAGGCAGGAAGTATTTAATCTAACAGACAGCAGGCTGTGTGAGGGTCTCATTTTTTGATTAAATTCACTTTGTTCTCATAAGGGCTAAATAAGGCAGCTTAGAATTCTTTGCACATAAAGAAATGGAGACACAGTTGAGTGAAATAACTTGTCCAGCATCACAAGCTAATAATCAACAGAAAAAGAACGTGGTTTGAACTGTAAGAAAATAATATGTATTATTAATATGATCAAGCCAGGTCAGTGGTCAGTGGGTAAGTGTGCTTACTGTCCAATTGTGAAGACCTGGGTTGAGACCTCTAACACTCATGTAAAACCCAGGCATAGTCACATAGACCTTTAGCCTCAGTGACAAACAGTACTATCAGGGGAAGGGACCTCCAGACTCAGTGACTGACCCTGTATCAAGAGAATAAGGCAAACAGTGAGAGAGCAGGACATTTGATGTCCACTTTAAGCCCCTGCTTGCATCAGTATAGGCACATATATCAGGTACATCACACACACTCACACACACACATACACACGTGTGTGAATGATGAGGTTTAGCACTAAATGTGTTCCTGATATGAGTCTTCAGATTTAAGGCACAGAGATCTGCAATAAACAATTTCTACTATTAGTTTTGGCATGAAATGAGCTACTACTTCGATGATACATGATTAAAAGAGAAGAATGTAATCTAACAGTAATTTGTTGAGGTAGAGAAACTCAAGAAGGCTGTCTGTCCACGCCTTCCATGGTCTCTGTGTATAGTGTTCTTTTCTTCTGAGTGTGAGGCAAGACACTTTCTGGAATGAGAAATCTTAGAAGCTACAATGAAACACAGTATATCAGAGAACTTCATCACAGTTTACTTGAAAAGGCTGAGGAAATTAGGATAATCTTATCGGGGTATTATTTTTCACACTTGAGGGAGAGAGTGAGAGGGAGAAAGACAAAGAGAGACAGAGACACACAGAGACAGAGAGAGAAAGAGCAGAAATAAGTAAGTTTTCTCTTTCAATCATGTGGGTTCCAGGGATTGAACTCCGGTAGTTATGCCCAATGGCAAGCATCTTTTAATTTTCTCACTGACCCACTAGTTTTAGATTTATGGTTGGCTCTGGGGGAAAACGTTTCTTGCCGGGGGTGGGAAGGAGGCCGCTCTGATGACGGTTAGGTCCTGCAGAGGAGATAAGAAGTTGGTGAGGAAGAAGTGAGTCAGGCATGGGGGTTTGGGAAATCTTACGTCCTGACTGACTAGCAGTCAGAGTGCTTCTTTATTTATACAGAAGTTAGGAGGCAAGGATAAATTCATGTTGTTCCAAAACATAGATCATATCATTTTTTGTCCCCAGACGCATGTTTTAACTTCCTCTTGGTCATAAGTTTAGTCATCACTGATAAGCTGTGACAGAGTTATCTTTTATTTTCCCCCATCAACCCCACAACCCGACTTTAAGGAATCTTGCAATTTCAAGGGCACTATCCAGAAAGAAAATCTCCAAGCCAGCCTGGGCCAACTGTCACATCCCAAGCACAGAATCATCACCTTTTAATGGTCAGAGTGCCAACTGCCCAAGAAAAATCTCCAGGCCAAAGCTGCTTCAATTATTATTCAATTATTATTTCTGGAATAATACAATGCTTATATTTTACATATTTGTAAAGTAGTTTATATGTCGAATCTTGCTGTTGTTTTGTTCCTTGGCCATACCCCTCCACAGTGGCCCTGTATGAGCCAACTTTTCTAGGAAATGGGGGTCTTAATACTTCTCTCTTTTATTATTTATTACACCATTCTTTGTCCGTTAGCGGTAGGGAGAGGCTTTTAATTTGACGTGCTCCCAACTTCTCTAGCCCAGGAAATCTTGTTTACCTTTTTAAGTTTACTTTGTTCTCATTATCTTGTTCCTGAGAAAGTGAAGGGGCAGAGTCAGAACCTCATAAGGAGATCTCTGGTGTCTTTATTTGAGACACAGTCTCCAGGGAGTACGGAAGACCTTCAAGTGGGCCAGACAAGGGCATCTCACTAAAAGGTACTATGGAAGAGGTACTATGGCCAGGACATCCTAGGGAAGATTTGAGGCAGTAGTGCTGGGAAGAGGCATAAATGATCAGTGAGATATTTCTCATCAATCCACTGTCCCAGGTTATACAAACATCAACAGCCCCCTAAGCATGCAACATCTGGAGATCAAGACCAAAAGTGAACAACAGCAGGGTGGTGATTGCATCATCTGCCTCAGCTTTGCTGGATCTTTGTCAAGCACTAGCTGTGTGACTTTCAGTGCTCACATTAGATACGCCTGTGCCAGTTTCTATGCCCTGATCTGGAAAAAGATATCTTGATGTTTCTGTAGCTTACCTCACGGGAGAGATAGGAAGGAGAGACTAAGGTGAAGTTGCCATGAAAGAAACTGCTGCTTAAGCTGTTTCAAAGACCTTCACGTTAGGGTGTCCTGTTCCTCAACAGAGCAAATCCGGAGCCCTGGGCTTTTGCACCAGGCTACGGTGCACCTTCGAACGGGAAACAGAAAGTGCAGTATGTGCTGCAGACACACCGAATCCGAGCAAAGGATCGCTCTGTGTACTGTCGCCGTGTGTATCATTTTACGTCGCGGCGCCTAACCAGCGAAGAAGGTGAACGATGCTACTGCATCTGTGTATGAAGAAAGTGAGGCTCTCTTCTGATGGTCGCAATGGGGTGGAGCGAGGAGAGCAGACTCTGGTAACCAAGGATGGCAGTAAGCCGAAGGGACCACTAGTGGCAGAGGGAGTCAGGCGAGTTCTTAGGCAGCTCTTGGGGTCCTCAGAAAGTTGGCAGTCGTAAAAGCTGCACAGAGACAAGGAAGACCTTTTCAGAGGGCAACAAGAGGTGTGTTGAGTAAAGACACCTTGGTTTTGATAACATCAATTCAAGCTTTAGAAAGATTTCCACACTAAATAAAAAGAGAGAAGCAAGCAAGCAAGCAAGCAAGAAAGAAAGATGACTGTAACCTTAAAGAAAAAAAAAACAAACTAATGACTTCCACTGAATTCTAACTTTAAAATGTTTTAAGGAAAAGAAAGCTATGACTCTCAACTTATTCTGACAGAATGCCAAAACCACTTCTTATCATAAAGGGATCAAAAGCGTAGTTTTAACATAGCAATACAAATTCCTTTGGTGGTAAATAAAATTTACACATTTGCATTGGAACTTTTCACTTCTGCGTACCGCTTATTTACTAACCATCGAGGAATAAGAGTGGAAGTGAGGGTGTTCGAGGTGACTTGATTGTTCATCCTATGCAATGGGTTCATTTGTCACAGTGCTGCTAGCTGCAGCTATGCTGCTGGATTTTGCATGAGCTAGATCTTCTGTCAGATGAAGTGTTTGTTTTGGCCCCTTTCATTGTCACTGTCCATCTGTAATACTAAAATAGAACATTTTGCATTCTTCTATGATAAGATGTCCTTTGTCTTTTAATGTTTCAGTTACTTTTCTGAATTAAAAAAAAAAATAGCATTGGCACCAGAAGCAGTGGAAGAAAGGAAACAGGAAGACAGTCTAATATCGAGTCCTCTGAAAGGCTCCACCCTACCGGGGATCGAAGCAGATGCTGAGAATCCCAGGCAAATTTGGGAATAGCACATGCAGTCTCATAGAAGAAGGTGAGAATAGAAGGACACAGAGGGGAAAGGAGCTACAACAAAGGAGACAGGAGACCAACAAAGCTAAAAATTCTGAGCCCAGGGAGTCCTGTAGAGACTGATGCACCAACCAAGGACCATGCATGGAGAGGACCTAGACCACCTGCTCAGATGTAGCCAATAAGTAGCTCAGTCTCCATGTGGGTTTTCCAAGTAAAGGGAGCAGGGGCTACCTTTGTCATGAACTCAGTTGCCTGCTCATTGATCACTTCCCCCATGGCAATGTGGCCTTGCCAGGCCACATAGGAAGAGGATCCTGGCAGTCCTGATGAGACTTAACAAGCTATGGGTGAGATGGTAGGGGAGAAGAAGTCCCCCTTTCAGTGGATGAGGGGAAGGAGATAGAGGGAAGAGGGAGGAAGGGTGGGACTGGGAGGAGTTGAGAGGGGGCTACATTCGGGATATAAAATGAATAAATTGTAATAATAATAGTAGTAATAACAATAAATAGCATTGGATAGGTAACTGTTTGAAAAATTCTGCATGAGCACATGGCCAAGAAAAGGAACCCACACTATTCTACTTATAGTCTTCTAGAAAAACATGAATAAATGCTAATTTTTCACTTGAGAAGAGGGAACCTCAATTGGGAGATTACTTTCATCAGACTGGCCGCTAACATCTCTGAGGAACATTTTCTTAGTTAATATTTGATATGTGAGGTCACAGTTCACTGTGAGCAGCGTCACCCCTGGGCAGGTGGTCCTGAGTGACAGACTAAAACAAGCTGAACAAGTTATAAAGCCAGCCAGTAACCAGTAAGCAGCATTACTTTTGACCTTGATATTTATTACAGCAAAGACAACAATAACAGAAAGAACAACAGTACAATTTTGTGACAAGTAATTCTGTTTTGCAAAAAGAAAATACTAGTTGACATAATGTCAACCGTGACTATAAGATTATTTTAGGTTCATTGTAATTGCTGTCATATTTTGTGAAGACCAAGTTTCTCCAAAACTTATCTTTGTATAGATTACTTTGAAAAGTATGTAAGGCATTTAGGCAAATGATGAACAGAAGTTCAAATGCTCTTCACTATAGATTTGTGTGAAATCGAACCATTTACACATGTAAGACCAAGTTAATGCATCCATTCATCTTTTTACTAAACTATCAAATAGTCTCCATTTTCCGGGAAACTTGTAGACACTGTAAATAAAATAGTGGATAATGCATAGAAATGGTTTCCTAATCTGACAGTCAAAACAGGACAAATAGGAGAAAACACACGATTGCCAAACACAGTTGAGCAAAACACGTGGGAAGATCTTTACCAGATTTATCAGAATAGAACAGTGCCCTGGAGGAAATGACATTTTAAGTGAAGAGAAACCAGGAAAGTGGACATGGCATCAGATAGAGAAAACACAATGAGCAAAGATCTAAATGATACAAAGCAGGTAACTATGCTGATAAAACCCAAATGTCTCCCATCTACTCTGAGTCCCTAACTCAACATTTCTCTGATTTAGAAGGGTGGTGTCACATGCTGAAGGCAACATATTACAGTAGAAAGTTAAAGAGTTTTAAAAAGTTATTCCAGTGTCAGTGATACTTTAAGCGTGACAATGATGCAACGATTTCAGAAAATCTTATCAGTGTATTATAAATGTGTTCAGATATGAGTTCCTCAGTAGCCTCAGAGAGTCTGTTGGCCGATGTGTCTGTTGTACCTATTGAAATGGCATTTCAGAACTCTTGGTTTATTCCAGAGATTTAAATTCTATGTGATCCAGCAAGTGAGTAAACATGCATGAGGTCAACAGAATAATAAAAAAAGTCACATATACCCATCCCTACAACAATACTCAGTTCCAACTCAAAAATGTAGTATTGAAATGCCGCAACATTGGACTTAAAATGTGATAATCTGTTTAGACTCATTTGTAAATGAAAAGAAATGATGTGTTTTCCAATCATTCATTTATGGTTACTGTTACACTTCAGAAAATCTGTTGATAAAGAAAAACAACATTATTAACATTTATTCCAGGAAGATAACAACTGGACATATTTTAGGTTTCCTTCAAAAATCCTCAACATGGTAATCACAATGATTTAATCAATGTCCAGATGTGCCGTAAAATTCATAGTAGCATTGAAACTGATGTGCTGCAAATAAATCTGCTAATAAGAGAAAGAAGAATATCAGAGTAACATAAGATTTTTATTTAGCTAGTCAAATATGTAATTCTATTCCACAGCATTAAAATCATTATTGTATGTTTATGCATGTGTCTGCTCCTGGAGAAACTCAAATTATAAGGGAGGGTGTTAAAAAAAAAGATAAGATGATGCTGATAGTAAAATTAGGAAATAATTACCGTTTCTGATCATCTAATACATGTAATGCTGCACTTAGGATGATTTATTGGTTGCTTGAAATCCAAGTGTTCTTTATAATGCTTTCATAAAAACCAACATTAAAATTTCATTTTTGTTGTAATTTTGAGTGTTAACATGGTATTTCTCTTGCATTTTATGACTTATAAAAACTTTGTTATTCAGCAGGATGTGGTCAAAGTGATCTAGAATAGAGGGCAAATGTTCCAGGATGTACTCTAGTTCCAGTAATGAAAACTCATATGAAACATAAATGCATCCCTGAACTTTATGGGACCTGGTAGCCTCATCAACTGATAATGTGACCAAGACTTTAAATGGTCTAAGCTTTCAGTTTTTATCTTAAGTAAATGTTTGATTGGCTTTGATTTGCATAAATTCAAAATATTTAAAAGTTAAAAATTTTTAAAAATGGGGACAGTTTGTCCTTTCAGTATAATCTTGGGGTTGTTTGAAAAGTATGACTTTTAGTTATTTGATCAAATTTCAATTTAAAGTATTAGAAATGTAGAGTATTTTGAAGGTGTGTATAACAACCAACTGGAGGGTCCTGGAAAATCTATTTGACTGTGTTTTGATGGATGTATTGCTTAGTAATGTAATTTTTTTTCTTTTTATTCTAAATAAAAGTCTAAAATATTTTTGCATGTATTGATTTTGACCAACTTTTCAGGACTAAACATTATTTTTTCCTCACTAAGATATATGAAATTCGGGTACAGAAAAAAGTATTTCAAAGATCTTCACCAAGGACGTTTGCTTTTTATAAACAATATACACAGCTGCAGCACTGTTGGCAAAGACACATGCCAGAGAGTTACATATTTGCTACTGCAAACTGTTCTGTTAGCCCTTTATCCTGTAACAGCTGGTAAAATGGTATTTAAGGACAGTTTGATTTAATCTAATGAGAAACTATGTTGCATTGCATGATACTATCTGCGAAAATAATTGGATAAACATTGATTTTTTATGTTGCTATAATAGTTACGTTTTCAATAAATAGGTATTTATATGCATACTTATTTGGCAGCATTCCTCTCTACATGATAGCTACAGATTTGTTTTACACAAACACATAACACACAGAGAAAGAGAGAGAGAAAAAGAGAGACAAAGACAAAGACAGAGACGGAGAAAGAGAGGCATGCACACAAGTGAATCTGCATCCATTCAAACATCGACAACATATGAATTAACACTGAAAGTATACATATACTATGTTTATTCCTATAGATTACTGTAGCTGTCTGTACATGGACGGAACTTCCCTAACCCCCAGCGTGGTTCCCAGTGGACAATAGTTATTGTAGAGAATTATAACCAGCAACTGATGCTGAACACAGTGACCCAATAGTCAGTTACAAATGGAGTGTGTGTGTGTGTATGTGTGTGTATGTGTGTTTGTAAATCAATGAGCTTATTGGAGTTCTTCAAAAGAACATAAATAACTCAAAGGCAGCTGGGTCATTAAAAAGCTTGTATAAGTATAGGTGATGACTCACAAAAGCTGCAACTCCAGAGCTTCTTAGCTTCTTATTCCATTTGCAGGAATCGCCATGAAAACACACACAGACACACACACACACACACACACACACACACACACACAACAAAATCTTAGTGTTATTGTTGTCAGAAAAATACTCTAGTTGTAACTCCAATTTAGACTTTATGGTTATTTTTGGACAGAGTTTTAAACACTCAGTCTGTCAAACCGAGTACAAAAAACAGAGCAGAGTTTCTGAAACAAGAAATAAAATACAGGTCAGTTTCATGGCAATGAATGAACAGAAGACATTTCTTGATCCTTTCTACTTCTTTCCTGGAAACTGCGAACAACTTTTCTGAAATAGTGAGCAACAGGAGATTGCTCATGTAATGGATCCCTTCTTGTATTTCCTCAATGCTGAATTCTGAAATCTGTGGAGCAGTGTCAACAAGTCATCCACAAGGGAGTTGTCACAGATTGTCTTTGAGATCACAGATACCATACTACAGAGAGTTAGACTCAGAATTATTAATTATTGCACACAGAATTAATAGTTTGCACAAACAGCCATATATTTAGTGTCCAAGATACGTCTTGAAGAAAACTATATATTAATTTGTAAACCGTTTTATTTTTATGTGACTATTTCATAGATTATTTAAGTTTTCATAGCAACTACTTATGACAAGATATAATTCACGGATAAGAATGAGTTCATAAGACCTAGATAATAAAATGTTATAAAATGTACTTCATTTTCTTGAATAATTTCTAATAAAGAGGAAGGTTCTGAGTTGTTGTCTTGTCTTTGCTAAAAAAATTTTTCAAACCTTTATATCAGAACCAGAAACCCATGGTTCATTGGAATTTTTGTTTTCCTGGATAATTTTTCAAACCTTAGAGACTCCAAGAAAACATCTAGGTACAAGACTCAAGACCCAATTCTTTTCTCCTGTGTAATAGGAGAACAAGGGTGTTACAGAGTCTGAGGCAGCAGAGAAGAGACTCTCAAACTAGGTCTTGAAAACAAAGTAGAAATAGGGTTTCTTAAAGGTGAAGAAATCTGGAATTAGAAAGCATGTCTTATTAAATTTTTAAATGGTCAACTCTCTTAGGACAGGAAGGAAAAGGAATTTTGCTGGGGACAAGCTAGTTAGTTTTCATATATCTCCAAACACTCGGGAAGCTGAGGAAGGATTATGAGTTCTAGGCCAGCCTGAGCTACTCAGTGTGACTTCTCCCCCCAAATCCCCAAAGATGGAGATTTAAGAGATACAAACTGGAGATGTTACATCCATAATTTTCTCAAATTTCTTTATAATTTGGAAAGATATTATTATGGTGTAATATAGACATTTTCAAATTAAACTGTGGACACAGGAATCCAGAGATGGTGGAGACCCAGTACCCTGACCTTTGTAATATAAAAAACTAAAGAAACAATAACTATACACACAGACCCTGGTTCAGAAATATCCACGCTCCAATAGAGATGAAAGTAAGATTGATATCCAAGTCTGTATAAACAGCATCTTATAAAATATATCTTGGGAAGGGAAGAAAGGGAAGAAGTTGAAAACTACATCAAAATCAGGAAAAAAAAAACAATTCAACAAAATATTAAAAAAATTTCCTACAGCTATGATCAGACAGAGAACATGAGAGTAATGCACAGGGAGAGAAAATGTGTAAAAATCTAAATGGGATTTCATGATTTAACAAATACAATATCCAAAAAGAATGTGCAGAGGTAGCAGCCAATCTGAGATACTTCAAGAGACGTATCAATGAACCTGAAAACAGAGCAGAAGCTATCTGAACCCAGTCATATGGACGGGGGAAGGACTGAAAATCAAAATCAAAGCAGAGTGAGTAGCTTCTCAGTGACCTGCAGTGTCCATGTAGCTAGAGCAAAGAAGGAAGGACAAGAGACATCTAAAGCATTAAAGTCTCTTCCCCCCGCAAAAAAAAAAAAAAAAAAAAAAACTTACTCCCAAGTAGTATGAACACAAATAAAACTGTACAAGTCAAGTCATAATTAAAAATATTCCTAAGAAAAAGAAATCTTAAAACCTCAAGAGAGCAAAGACATGTGACATGGAGCAGAAAGGAGACAGCATTTGGAGAGGTGAATAAAGGCAATATGGAGAGTACACACACCAGGTCATTTCCGAGTCACTCATTATTTAAAACTATGACCCAGAAAACAATAGAATGGTACCTTTAAATCCATAAAGAAGAAGAGCCAGGAGTCGAAATCTCCCTGAGAAAGAGCAGAATTCTAAAAATGAATTCATTTAATCTTCATAGTGGATGATTCATCTAACCCAGAACTTCTCATCCTATGGATTATAACCTGTCTAGCAAACTCTATCTCCAAAAAATGTTTACATTACTACAAATAACAGTGGTAAAAACACAGGTATGAAGTGGCAACAAAGATAATTTTATGGCAGGGGTCACCACGGCCTGAGGGATTATATTAAAAGGTTATAACATTAGGAAGGTTGAGAACCACCGCTCCAAGCACAGTGAAGTCAATCAACACACACTAACCAGAAAGCTAGTTAGTAGTCTTTCAGAATGCAGAGACCAGAAGAGGCTAAGGGCATAGAACCTGCTAAATGTGACATGGTAGCCTGGATTGGGGTCTGCAACAAAAAGAAGGTGGGAAAAAGCAATGCAAATAAAACTTTTATGGCTATTCATAGAGATAGACACAATCTTATAGATTTGACAAAGCTATCACAAAAATGTAAGATGTTTGCACCCTAGGAAAGAGAATGAAGGGCATACAGGAGCTTCATATGCTGGCTTCCTAACTTTCTTTGTGAGTCTAAATTATTCCAAAGTAATTTTTTTTTTGTAAATAAATACTAGTGGGCTGGAGAAATGATTCACAGTGAAGAGTGTGTACTGTTATGACAGAGGACCCAAGTTTGGTTCCCAGCACCATGTCAGAGAGTTCCTGCAACTTCTCTTCAGTGGTCTCCAAAGCCTGTGATCCCCAATTCACCTATACCCATGTAAACACACATTTTAAGTGGGTACATTATATATAAGGTGCTCATCAATAAACTCGGCTGTAAACAACCCACACACCCTAAAATATCCACCACTAAAGAGATATTTTGAAGGAAAAAAATTGAAACATAAGAAAAAGATCAATGTGTCAGTTAAATTTGAGATACTGAAACTTGACAACAGAAAAAATTGATTTGACAGAAATAATATAATAACTCCCTATGCTTTTAATGAAAATGTGTCTGAAATATAAATATCACTATGTAACCTTTTAATAAAATTCCAAGGTTTCCTTTAGGTTCTGGGAATCTTTTACCTCAAAGTCTGTGCCCATTGCAATACTTAAGGAAAACAGCGACATATGTAGGAATCCTGACTTGAGGAAAAAATGCCACTGTAACTCCAATTAACCAACGGGGCTAATGTTGCTTGTGCTGATGAGTTCATTTTCTAGGAATTGATAATTCATGCATGGATTAAAACATTTTGCAAGATCGAATATATATGTATGCACAGGGAAAAATTCTCAGTGTGCAAGGAGTAAAAACTGCATGTGCCAACACTGTTTAGTCATGATGGATAAAAAATAATGATGACTGCTGCTTTGCGCACACGTAACCTTAATTTCAAATCTTCACAACAAAAGAGCAAGGTAAGTATTGTTCCACACTTTAGAAAGGAAAAAGTTAAAAGTGGAAAAGTTAGCAATGGAGACTGAAAAGGGTGTTATTTACCAATGATCTCTTTGCTGCTAAGTACTGAGTCAGGATTAAACCCCTCGGGTTGATTGCCTTTTCTCACTGAGTCTGAGATTAAAGTTGACCTTTTCCAGGAAACTTCATCAGAAGCCCCTGGCAGAGTTAATCACTCTCATCTGTATCCCCCAAATATTTTGTGCAAGGTTTTATTAGCTAACTTTTACTATTCCTATGTCTAAGTCTTTTTAATAGAACCAGCTCCTTAAAAAGTAGGTATTAGTTCTCAGTGATTCATTATATTCTCTGCAGGCAGCAGAGTCTGGTCCATACAGAGTGGACACAAAATGACATTTTAAGTAAGGAATTAATATATATATATATATATATATATATATATATATATATATATATATATGAGCATTGAGGACTGTGCGATGCAAGTGTGTGTTTTTTTATACAGCATACAAAATGAATCAAATAAAAGAAAATTAAAAACTATTAAGAAAAACTACAAACGGTACCATCATATTTTTGAAACAGAATTATAGTCAGCAAATAGCTTCAGAATTAATTCACAGCCACAGAATGATTTTTTTTTAACTATTAAAGGAATATACGTCCATAACTCTTCACCTTTTGAGTTTTTAAAATGCTGAGAAGAGTAACTTGAAAACGGCAGTGTTTGGGAAACTGACATCTTCATACTGGAATAGATCCTGATGTAAACACTGCATTTCAACAAAGTGTTTAAAATAAGAAATCTGCCTGGAGATATCTAAAAGGATGGAGCCCGGGGGCGGAGGGACTCAATCATGTGTACAGTGATGCATCAGCTTGAGTTGGGATTCTAGCCATGGCTGAGCTACAGTTATTAGACCAGCAAGTAGAGACATGGAGAGAGAGAGATGGCAAGTGTTGAGTCTGAATCACTGACATTAAGGGCTTTCCTGCCTTATACAAGAGTCCCAGTGCCACTCAGTTCTAGATAAGGGGAAATTTTATAATTGTTCAAGAGAAGTGCTCCCAGCAAGATGGAGACCTGCAGAGCGGTAGGGGTGGATCAGTGTCCAGGGTAGAGGAGCCTGCACTAAAGAACATTTTAGAGAGGAAGCTGTCAGAAGGGTGCAGACATGCTATGAGAATTTAGTATATAGAGAATATGATGTGGATACAGAAATTGTGGTATTTTTACACAATGGAATACTACTCAGCAATCATAAAGGAGGAAATCATGAAATTTGCAGGCAAGTGGTGGGACCTAGAAAAGATCATTCTGAGTGAAGTATCCCAGAAGGAGAAAGAAAAACTTGGTATATACTCGCTTATATAGACCTACAAGATATGATAAACATAATGAAATCTACACACCTAAAGAAGATAATCAAGAAAGTGGACACAGGCGAAGGTGATTAATCCTCATTTAGAAAGACAAATGGGATGTGCATTGAACTTATGACAGGAGTCTACCACAAAAGGCATCTGAAAGACTCTACCTAGCAGTGTTTCAAAGCAGACACTAAGACTCATAACCAAACCCTCGGCAGAGTGCAGGGAATCATATGAAAGAAGGGAAGTTAGTATGATATGGAAAGGATAGGAGCTCTACAAGGACCAAATATATCTGGGCACAGGGTCTTTTCTGAGACTGACACTCAACCAAGGACCATCTATGGATATAACCTAGAACTTCTGCTCGGATGTGGCCTGTGGTAGCTCAGTAACCAAGTAGTTTTCCAAAGTAAGGGGAACACGGACTATTTCTAACAGGATCTCAAGGGCAGGCTGTTTGACACCCCCCCCCCCCAGGGGAGGAGCAGTCCTGTTAGGCCACAGAGGAGGACTTTGCAGCCAGCCCTGAAGATACCTGATAAAACAGGGTCAAATGAAAGGGGAGGAGGTCCTCCCCTATCAGGGGACTTGGAAAGGGGCAGGGAGGAGACCAGGGAGGGAGTGTGGGGGTGGGGAGGGAATGAGGGAGCGGGATACAGCTGGGACACAGAGTTAACAAAATGTAACTAAAAAGAAAAATAAAATTAAAAAATATATATATAATAGCAAAAAAAAAAAGAGAGAGAGAATATGTTGCAGTCAGAATAGTGTGTACACAAGCAAAGAAACATCTTCTGAGAGTTACAGGCTAGCAGTTTCTGTGACATCAGGGTAGTATGGAGATGCAAAGTGTTCAGAAGTGCCAATAAGCCTGTCTGGAGCTGCAATCCTGACAGAGAATAATTATAACCTAAGTAATTTACTAGAAACTCTGTATCAGGCTGGGAAAGGAAAACCTGCCATAGAGGTAGGAACACATTCTGCAGCAAGACCCACTTAAGCCTTCTATAGCTTTTTATATAGGTTAATAATAGCTGAGCCTAGCCATGTTAGTCTGGAGAAGAAAATGTGAACCTTTCACAAGTTCATTTACAGTACCAATGTTTAAAGTGAAGCCATCATAAGACCCAAGAGAGCAGGCAGTAACTGAACTGTCTGGTGCATAGTCAAATATTTCTATGTACAGTTAGAGAAACCTAGGACTGCATCTGGATACATATCATCCACTATAGCAAGTGATAAATAAACTCACTAGATGCCAGGGCACAAGAAACACTGGGTGTTGAAATAGAAACTTATCTGAGATTTCTCATAGGTCAGACTCAGTGAATAATAATTTTAAAAAAGTATTATTGTTGCAACTCCAAAAGTCGTGTTCTAAAGGCTTGATTTCCAAGTTTGGTAAACTTGGGAAGTGATTAAATCATAGTCTCTCCTAACCAATGGAATGATTAATTTGATAGGCTATTGGAAACTAGAATTAGGCCTACTTGAATAAAGTACATATTTAAAACTGGTGTCACATCCCACACCTTTCTGATCCCAAAATACCAGACAGTGAAGATCATGGGTTAGAGTGTTTGTTAATACTGGGATTGGAGTATTGACCTAAGGAACACAAAGTGTTTTACACCCAAGTTGTAGCAGTGGATTACATATGCCTTTTACCTAGAAAACCATTCATGGATGTAAGCATTATTTACACAAGATCATCACAGATATTTCATGAAGACAAGTTTGTTCTTGTGTTAAACAGCTGTTAGCTGTAAACTGATGGAATATGGAAAGAGCAATGCAGTAACACAAAGTTATAGATATTTTAAGAAAAAGTGTTGAAATGAGGACTAGAGTCTTCCCTGCATCCTTTCCTCTTTGTCTCGTGTATGTTTATTTCTGCTAACCTATTGCTCATCTTTTTCTTGTCCATTTCTCTTTCATTCTCTGCTAACAGTTTAAATCCGCAATATGGGTTGGAACTTATGCATTTTTTCCTTCTATATAAAGAAATATAAACACTATCTGGATTCTTTGGGTTAGAGATGAAAAATTTGCTTTGTTTTTCCTTAAGAAAAAATGAAATGTGTCAGGTGGGTAATTGTGTTTTTGTTTTTAGCATTTACCTAAAGAATCATCCAATTTCAATCACTTACAAAACAACACTTACAGCCCAAAGGCAGATTCGTGGACAGAATGAGTGACTGGAAATACTCCTCTGTAATTGTTTAAGGAGACAAACTTGGAATGTATGACAAATGTACTTCTCTCTGTCTTAGTTCCTTTTCTAATGCTGTAAGGTGATGCCATGGTCAAGGCAATTTATACAAGGGAGCACTTAATTCCGTTTTGCTTACGATTTCTGAGGTGAGACCATGGCCATCATGGCAGGGGAACATGGTGGCAGGCAGGTAGTAACTGCTCTAGAGCTTACATCTTCTCTACAAGTTAGAGGCAGAGGAAAAGAGACTGTGATTAGCATGGGATTCTGAAATTTGAAAGCCTACTCCCAGGGACACACAGCCTCCAACAGGCCAAACCTCGTAATCCTTCCCAAACAGGCCCAACAACTAGAAACTAAGCATTCAAACTTATGCACTTATGGTGGCCCTTACCCTTCAAAATGATTCACCGCCAATACCCATACAACACAACTATATAACTTTTTGAATTAGAGGAGTTCTGATCTTAGAATTCTTAATAATTCATGAATTATTTTGGTGGGAGATTTCATCCCTGTAACAAATGCCTGAGAAGTAACTTAAAGGGAGAAAATGTTTGTTTTGGCTCATGGTTTCAGAACTGTCAGTCTATGCTTACATAACCCTGTTACTTTTAGGCTGGTAGCAAGGCTAAAATATCATAGAGTAAGAACATGATAAGTAAAAGGTGTTCACTCACTTCATGACAGCCAGGAAGTAGAAAGCAGTAATAAAAGGGGTTATATCCAAGCTATATCCATCAAAGGCATGTCTTCAGCTACCTGTTTCCACCAACAAGTCCTCATCTTCCATCACTTTTCAATAATCTAATCAAATTAGGAATATATCAATGAAGTAATCCCCTAATAAGGAAAAAGGTCTTATTTTCTGATGATTTTTCTGGAAGCACACAGTGGGGAAAAGCCTTATCAGGCCACAGAGGAAAACAATGCAATCATTCCTGGTAAGACCTGATAGGCTAGGGTCAGATGGAAGGAGAGGAGGACCACTTCTATCAGTGGACTTGGGGAGGAGCATGGGAGGAGATGAGAGAGGAAGGATGGAGTTGAGAGGGGATGAGGGAGGGGGCTACAGCTGGGATACAAAATGAACAAATTGTAATTAATAAAAAAAATAAATTAATATAAAAAGAGTTTACTAATGCCCTAGTATCTCTCAATCCAATCAAGAAATTACAATAGAGGAATCCATTAATGAAAGTCATCTTACTCAGGGTATAAAACTAGAGCTTTTTCCCTAGAGGAAAGACTGGTATAGGTGTCATGGCACAGATCAAATGAAGATACCCATGCAGAAGGGTAATACCCATCTTTGGTACTACCCCAATAGATTAATCTGAATGAGGATAGTAGTTCTCAAATGATTTCCCTTCAACAAACAGAGAATAATCTAAAAGTTATTAAAACTTGTAGTATTATAATTGTAATACTTTCTAATCTCACTAATTTATTATGCATATAAATGTATTTTAGGTGCTGTCATTATTAATAAATGGTTTACTTTTATTGGCTTACCAATATATTGTTTAAAATATAGATGTCATTTCCAGGAATCTTTCCTTCTCTGGCATGTCATCAACCCCCTTATTTTTCAAACAAAAGTATTAAAATTAGTAAAGACAAACAGTATTTCTTATAGGACTATGGGTTGATTAAGAAAAAAAAACATAAGTTTTTCAGTGAAATTTATTGTACATTATGCTATATCTGAGTGCCTTAGACTGTGTTTTTCACCTTTTTGTCACACCCACATGCTTTCTGAAAACACTAACTCCTTCTGAACCTTAAATAGGGTACTGATCATTAGTCCAGAAATAAAAAAAAAAAAAAGTTTTATTTTGGTTTGGTATTTGGCTTCTGTTTATATCTTTAGTTGCAAAGTAACCACCACAGTCTCTAAGAGACACAGTAAACATGAAAGTCAGTGTTTCAGTTTATAACAGAGGAGTCTTGGATGTTTCAAAGAACAAATACACAGAGGAGCTTAGCATATGAGAGAGATTTTGGTATTGATTCTCAAAAGAATCTCAGAGAACATGAGAGGCAACGGAAGATTTTCTACTGCACAGCTGAGTATAACCTGGGATGCCATAGCTGCTGGCCTGTGTGCCTAAAAGCCAGCATCTTACACAGGATTTCGAAATGACCCTCTAAGCTCTCTAACCCTAAACTTTTAGAATTATGAAAATAATGGGACACGATGGCCAAAATAATTTTAGCTCGCATAGTAAATGGATTTTTACAAATGTGAATAGAGTTACTAATCAGTTGGCCAGTGTGTGTGTGCACATGATGGTGTTCATGTGTTCTATGTGTAAGTGTATGTGTGTGCACATACATGTGGATGTCACACATCAGTCTCAGATATAGTTTTGTCACATGCTATGAATCTTATCTTTGAGAGAGGGTCTTTGTCTGTGACCGAGGGTTTGTTAGGTAGGCTAGGTTGGTATGCCAGTAAACCCACCTCCCCAGTACTGGGATTAATACCACCGTTCCTGACTTAAACATATACATATATATGCATATATGTTGTATTTTTATTTATGCATATGTATATAGGTATGTGTACACAAGCACAATGCATTCAGAATCCAGAAGCGACTATCAGATCTTCCGAGTTAGAGTTACAGGCAATTGTTAGTCACCTGATCCTTGGAGCTTGGCACCATAATTCTGTCCTCTTCAAGATCAAAAAGTGCTCTGAACTCCTGAACTACCACTCCAGCAATGGGTCCTGGCTTTTTATATTGATGATGGAGACTGAACTTCAGACTTCATGTTGAACATAACAAGCACTTTTCCAACTGCTATCACCAGCAACTATTCCATCTACTCTGGGGTAATAAAGATAATATGATCAAAATCAATAATGAACCCACAAGAGTTTTCTTCAACTAGTAGCAGGGAGTGGTACATCAGAAAGATTGAAAACAGGCACTCCATCTTTGTTGGCCTGCAGAGAGATGAGGCTCCTCATGCAAGGACTGGACAGGGATTATAGCAAAGTAACTGAGTAGATTCTGTTAACAACCCAAATGACCTTAGTAATAGATTCTTTTCTGGAAACCCAGATGCACTCCAGGCTTGACTTACACATTTACCTGGGCTCCATGAAAACCTTCAAAGAGAATCCAATTGAACTCAAGTTGACTTATAGTCTACAATATTGTGAGAAAATAATTAAGTGTTCTTTATGAGAATCAAGTTCATAATAGTTAGTAACATAATGATAGAAAACTAATATGGACACTTTGATAAATATTTTCTATACAGATGAAGATTGTGACCACATGAACCTTTGTCACTTGAATGCAAATGTGGAAAAAAAAGTGAGATTCAAGAGAATTCCAGAGTTACAACATGATACAAAATAAGAAAAAATAAAACTGATATATACTTTGTTCTTAAATATGACTTAATTAATATATGTACCATAAAGCAGAATAGAACTTAAAATAATCAATTATTTGTGTTCAGAGAAACATAAAGGATTTTCTCTTAGAGTTAATTAAAAAGGATATGTTTATATTACACTGTATTATTATTTTTTTATTCCATATGCTGCATGAAATAGGTATACTCACTGTCATAGTTTACTTTCTTTTTCTGCCAAAAAAACCTAACAAAAATCTACTTAGGGAAGTAACGGTTTAGACCTTAAAGGCAGGAGCAGAAGCAAAGGCCGTGGAGAAACATTACCTACTTGTTTCTCATGGTTTGCTCAGCCTGCTCTGTTATGCCATCCGGAATGACTTGCCCAGAGGTGATATCACTTGGCACCAATGGGCAGGGCCTGCCTACAGCAATCATTAGCCAAGAAAATCCTCTTTTGCTTACAGAAAATGTGATGGAGACATCCTCTCGGTTTAGGTTCCTCTTCCCAGATAACTCTAGCTTATGTCAAGATGATGAAAAACCAACCAAGATAGGGAGTATGGCCATTAGAAAATTTGTTTGTCTCCCATCCAAGTACTAATCAGGCCTGATGCCCTCTCCCTGTAAAAAAATGTTTGTCTATTAGGCATAGAGAGAGCCAAAATTGGAAATTGCCACTGGGTCCCTCCCTTTACAACTCTTGGAAGGAAACTCTGCAGAAGAAGGGAAGGAAAAATAATAGGATCTGGAGAAGTCGAGGACACCAGCAGAATTGTCCACAGAATCAACTAAGCAGGGCTCATAGGAGCTAACAGGGACTGGAGAGGCAACCGCAGACCCTGCATGGGTCTGTGTTAGGCCCTCTGCATGGAAGTCATGGCTCTTAGCCTGGCATTTTGGAGGAACTCCTGTTTTTATAATTTTTATTTTTTTAATATTGATCACAGGTTATTAACTTTGTATCCTAGCCATAGCATCCTCTGTCATCCCCTCAGAACCCCACCCTCTCTCCCTCATCTCCTCCCTGCCCCTTTCCAAGCCCACTGATAGGGGAGATCCTCCTCCCCTTCCATCTGACCCTAGCTTATCAGGTATCTTCAGGACTAGCTGCAAAGTCCTCCTCTGTAGCCTAGCAAGGCTGATCCTCCCTGGGAAGTTGGGGGGGGGGGAGAGTCAAAGAGCCAGCCATTGAGTTCATGTCAGAAATAGTACCTGTTCCTTTTACTAGGGTATCCACTTGGATATTGAGCAACCAAGGGCTACATCTGAGCAGAGGTTCTAGGTTATATCCATACATGGTCCTTGGTTGGAGAAACAGTCTCATAAAAGACCCCTGTGCCCTGATATATTTGGTCCTTGTGGGATTCCTGTCCTCTCCAGGTCATACTAACTCTCTCTTCTTTTATATGATTCCCTTCACTCTGCAGAATTTTGGTTATGAGTCTCAGCATCTGCTTTGGTACACTGCTAGGTCGAGTCTTTCAGAGGCCCTCTGTCCTGTTACTTGTTTTCTCCTACTTCCAATCTTCATCCCATTTGTCTTTCCAACTGAGGATTGATCATCTTACCCTGGGTTCTCTTTCTTGTTTATCTTCTTTAGGTGTACAGATTTTAGTATGTTTATCTTATCTTATAGGTCTAGTACCCACTTATAAGTGAGTATATACCATGTATGTCTTTCTGCTCCTGGGATACCTCACTCAGAATGATCTTTTCTAGATTGGAGGGACTCCTAATAGTGGGAATTGGGATTGTCTTTGACTCCTTTGCTTGCTCTTGAGACACTTTTCCTCGTATTTGCTTCCTTGATCAGTCCCAACATGTGTGTTTGTGCATAGTCTTCTTTGTTATGCTGTGTTCAGTTGACATCCCAGGGAGAAGAAGTAAACCTGGGGGAAAAGAGTGGTGGGGGAGGAAACTTGGAGGAGTGGAGGGAAGTTTCTAAGTCATGATGGTCATGATGTATTAGATGAGAGAAGAGAGGAAGAGGAAGAAGAGGAAGAGGAAGAGGAAGAAGAAGAGGAAGAAGAAGAAGAAGAAGAAGAAGAAGAAGAAGGAGGAGGAGGAGGAGGAGGAGGAGGAGGAGGAGGAGGAGGAGGAG
>NW_026591086.1:35765937-35785200 GCF_907164565.1 Psammomys obesus
GAGGAGGAGGAGGAGGAGGAGGAGGAGGAGGAGAAGGGGGGGAAGAAGTGTTTGTCAAGGGTCTCACACAATACCCATTTGGAACACCATGGCCGACTGATAACTATTGTTCCTAGCAGTAGTTAAACAAAATTATATCATATAAAAGAACATTAAATGTCCTTTTCTGTTGGCTGGGTATGAAGTTCCTCATAGTTTTACATTAGCTATATCATTTTAGTAGATGAGGAAAAAAAGATCTTGATAACCTTGCAATCAAGAATTTCTGTTATCTTACCTAAGGCTGAAAAGACTGACGTCATAAAAGCCTCGACTGTTGACTTTTAAATAGTGTTCAGAATGCACAGTAAGCACAACATATCCATCTACAGATCTCTGATTCTAAATAAACCATTTCAATGAATTTGAGTAGGGTTGTCATCTTAAATGTGCACTTGCCTACAAATGGGCCAAGGTCTGGGTGAAAAAGCAGCACCTCTTTTACTTTGGCTCTGAAAACACATGATTTGTTAGAGGTGCAAGGAAATGAACATTTTTATGTCTAGCAGGGATTCAATGCTGATGTGGAGGTAAGTGATAGTTAAGAAAATGCCCGTATTACAAGTGACAAAAAAGAAAATGGAATCTTGGATTTTCTGTTTTAAAAACTTGATTAGCTTAATATTTCTATTGCAGAGTAGGTGGAGCCTGAAGTAGATGTTAAATTATGTCCGGGAAAGTAATGAAAAGAAAAAAGAAAAACAAGAGTAGAAGCCACTGCTTTTAGTGATAACCTGGAAAAAACAAGAAAGATAAGAATCCTGAGACCATGACAGGGCTTTGTACAGGAGACAGAGTCCAGCCCTAAGGCACATGTAACTTGCAACAATTTGTTTGGTCTCTGGTTAGGTATCATCCTGTTACTATTTAACATGATAAGAGTTTGAAGGTGGTGCTTAAAATCTTCCTCAATTTTAATAATCTGTCACACACGGGTAAGCATCAATCTGGTTATCTGCAGCCCATTTTTCTAATATAAAATCCATCTCCTTTATATTTTCAGATTTCAAAATGTGCACTTTTACGTGTGTTTTAAGGGTTTAGTGAAGCTTGCACCAAAAGCCTGAGGGTGTAGTGTTGAAGACATCCTACTTCTTGAAGAATGTATTTAAGCAGTCCAGCATTTTAAAAATTAGAATTGAAACTGGAGAGATGGTTAAGTAGTTAAGAGGACTTGTTGCTCTTCCAGAGGGCCCAGGTTCAATACTCAGCACCCCCACAAGTCTCTGTAACTGTATTTCCAAGAGAAATGTCACCCTATTCTGTCAATGCTGGCACCAGGCACACACATATGCTACATTGGACATACCTGCAGGCAAAATGTCTATAGACATAAAATTAAAATAAATAAATAAATAAATAAATAAATAAATAAGTAAATAAATAAATAAATAAATAAATGGAAAGAATTAGCTTTAGTCCAATAGTACAGCTACTCACAGTATTCATAACATGTGGCTTGAAGAAAATAGACATATAATACTCTACTGAATCTTCAGGTACAATTTAGACTTCAAAACTACTCAGGTCTATTTGGAACAAGGGGACATTCCAGCCAATGGGTGGTGTGATTCCTTGTTTTTTCTTCACCCTTCTAACTGCATAAGTAGACTTTTATCTTGGAAAGGCTGAACACATAATAGATAGAGATTATTTGCTTTTTTGCATCATTAGGCTCATTTCTGTACTGCTGTGAGTCAGTGAACAGCTATGCTATTCACGTCCACTGAATAGGTTATCCAGTAGAGGCCATCAGTTGCCACAATGCAAAGGCTATTAGTGTTTTGATTTTTTTTCCTCAGTTAGTAACATTGTGCTTAATTCTGCAATTATTCCATATGAGAAACACACACTGAAGTCAATGGGTGTCTCAGAATAAATTTGATTACAAGATTTGGTCCACTGAGTAAATGAATGAAATTTGGCTTTTATTAATTTGGAATTTTTCAATTAGGACCTCAACTTCCCAAACAATTTATATATGTTTCTAATGGTGCTTATTTGTAGCCAAAATGACAAGAAGAGTTTTCTTTTTTCCCTCCTATGTAGTGTATGTTGCTTCCCAAGAGATTTACAAAAAAACAAGATTTCTGAAATGTTAATTGGAACTAAATTCTTAGACAAGAAAAAGGGATAAAATGACATTATTTCTTCCATTTCATATTAGTAAAATAAAAAAACATTATACATCTGCAAAGACTGCTCTGTATTGCTGATGAGGCTTGTGATTATATTTTTCAGGTTTGGTTTGAAAAGCTAAGACATCTGTTTATCCAGCGCATACAGAATAACTCTCATGTCTCCTCATCTCTGAAGATTTCAAAGGCTTTCGTTCTGGTTTAAATCCTTTGAAGAAGTAGTAATCAAAGACAAAAATTATCAGAGGTACATTTTTGTTTCCCAAACAATGAAAATAACAACACTCACCCTCCTTGGACTTTGGGTACTAGCATAAAGCTTCAGAATTGGAGACTTGCCATTTAAATAAATAAATAAATAAATAGAACTGGTATAGGTAAATAGCTGCCAAAAAAAAAAAAAATAGAATACTGAAAGTACATATTCTCTACTTCATTCTATTGCATAAATTTAAATTCAATATGTGAATAATTTAAAAAATACTATGAAGCACAACATCAAACAGCATATCCTAGTATGGTGTGACAGAATACATCTGGCTAGTGTGTGGGTTCAGAAAAAAATATTAGTTTGAGCACTAAGACTTTTAACTCCATGCATTTTGCAAGCTGCATTAATTAAAATAATAAATGATGAGAACCCAAGAATGGTAAGAAAGAAATCTGGACCACACAAATAAAGCAAAAACACCCAGAATAAGCAGCGCTTAGGGGATGGAGTAACAGGGATTTACCATCCAGACTCTCTGTGCCTTCATTAGCTTTGGAACTTGTCATTTGACCTTCAGTACAAGTAAATTCATGCAGGCTTTAAAGAGCCACATAATAAGTCATTTATCATCCCCTTTTCAAAGATGATGATATAAGAATAATACCTATTGCCTTTTTGACCCCTTTTCATTAAGAGTAAAGATTTTGAGCTCTAACCTCCTTCTGCATTAGGAAAATTGAAAGTAGACCTTTAGGATAAGTGGCTGATGTGAGTTCCACCTGGGGCAGAAGTGGCAGCCATCTTGTTTCAAAGAGAAGACAAAGGAAATTTAGATCATATTTAGAACAATTAGAAGCAGCCAGGTTTTCTCCTAATGTTGTTACCTCCTCCAAGAAAGATAAAATAGTTTCACACTTAATGGCCTCTGGATGGAAGAGAAGATTTAGTTATGAAAGTAGCCATCAGGCTTTTCTGAGTCCACAGAAAGATGCAAACCTTGGGCAGAGTGCAGGGAACCATATAAAAGAAGAGGGAGTTAGTATGACCTGGAGAGGACAGGAGCTCCACAAGGACCAAATATATCAGGCCACAGGGGTCTTTTATGAGACTGTTTCTCCAACCAAGAACCATGTATGGATATAACCTAGAACCCCTGCTCAGATGTAGATGTAGCCCATGGTAGCTCAGTGTCCAAGTGGGTACCCTAGTAAGGGGAAAAGGGACTATTTCTGACATGAACTCAATGGCTGGCTCTTTGACCTACCTCCTTTCCTCCGAGGGAGGAGCAGCCCTGCTAGGCCACAGAGAAGGACTTTGCAGCCAGGCCTGAAGATACCTGATAAGCCAGGGTCAGATGGAAGGGGAAGAGGATCTCCCATACAGTAGATTTGGAAAGGGGCAGGGAGGAGATGAGGGAGGGAGGGTGGGATTGGGAGGGAATGAGGGAGCAGGATACAGCTGGGATACAAAGTAAATAAACTGTAATTAATATAAAAAATTAATTAATCAATCAATTCATTAATTTAAAAAATGGACTAAAGAGAACTCTTCATGAATCTGGAGAAGTGGCTGAAACCAGGCTGAGTCAAGCTTTGTGAGGTTGTAGATGAGGAACTTTAGAAGCGATTCTCAGCATCATATCACCTGGGCGCTGCTTTCTCAGGTCCTAGGCTGTATCTCAGACAAATTAAATCAAAGTATAGGGTATAGGAAAGCGGCATCAGATTTTTTTAAAGAATGATTTTATTTTTCAGTGATGTCTATGTTTCTGTTTGTGTGGGAATGCACATGAATGCAAGTGTTCTCAGGAGTCAGGGGTGGTCACTGCCTTGCAGCTGGAGTTACAGGAAGTTTTCAGCTGTGTGCCATGAGTGCTGGGGTCAGAGACTAGGGCACCCAAGAGTAAAAGAATGTTGGAAAACTATTTGAATGTACTACATACAAAGTAACATCTTTTGTTTTTCTGTTTTGTTTTGTTCAAACATTACTTCAATATTCTTTTTTTTTTTTCCTGATTAGTAAATAAAAGAAACGTGTCTTGAAACTAAATTCTGACTTTCAATATTTTGCTTGAGGGTTACATTTTTTCCTTGCTTTTCATAATGCCATGAAAAAAATGTGTTCATCAAGGTACTATTGTGTTTTCTCTAAATTTTTTGTTTGTGTGTGTATTTCTTAATTCCTAATTTTATGAGCAAAAGATGGTCTGTATGTCTGAGAACACAATGTGGAAAATAAGTAATATTAGCCTGATTCTTCCCATTAAAGCTGTGGGTTTAATTTTTTTTTTTTTTCAAAAAATGCAAACTGTTCGTTCTCATCAGGAGCGGATGAGACCTAAGAGACTAGGATCAGAAGGAAGAAAAAGAAACCCTCCTCTACCAGTGAACTTGGGGAAGGGGGTCTGTGGAGAAGGGAGAGGAAGGGAGGAATTGGGAGGGGAGGAAGGAGGGAACTAGAGAGGGGATACAAAGTAAATAAAGTATAATTAAAAATTAAAAAAAATGCAAACTGTTCACCAAATACATGAGTTTAAAAACCCTTGTATCTCTGCTTTCTCATCCAGCTTCCTCAACAAATTAAAAAATGTGAGTTCCCGCTTGTTCGACAGCTCTCTGCTCTGCTTGAGCTAACCCTGCAGTGAGATATACCCGGGTCTTCACATTTGCCATCCTTTCTATCTTTCAGCTCTTTTGTGCGTTGTGTACAAGATATCCACCACAGCCCATAGGGTACAGGATTGTTTCCCAGCCTGGGCCCTCCTGGAAGTTTATGGAAAACTGAGACTTAAAGCTACTAGAAGAAAGCTAAGTCATAGGAAAATGCCTGTATGTCCTCAGAGGGAGGCCCCTTCTTGGGACCTCTCTCCCACACATATCCCCACAAACTGCTTGTCTGACGCCGTGAAGTAAGTGGATTTCTTTAACTATGCTCAGTTTCATAACATGCTGCCTCATTGCATTCCTGGAGAAAGTAACCCAACTGGCTGTTGACTGACACCACCAAAGACGCGAGCCAACACAAATGCTTTCGTCCTTTACTTTATTTCAGGTTTGTGAATGGTGTTCTCTTTTCAAAATCATTGGCCAGAGATAAAGATAACAGCGAATGAAAGAGAACCCCAAACCGAAATGTATACGTTTCTTTATTGTCAGCCAAATATCGAAATATATATGGGTCTGTTTCTAGGCTCCCAATTCTACTGCAGATGGTTTAACCTATCTTTTCAACATGCTCTACCACATGATGGCTTTTCAATGTGTCAACTTGGCTACGCTAACTTCTTTCCAGTGATATGCCTTTACTTCCGTGTTTCATGTTAACTTGGGCCATGATAGACATTTGAAATACGATATGAAGAAAGGGAATTACAGCAGTCGTCACGCTGTTTCTGTGCTCCTAAGATCCAGACAGTGTCTTCAAGAACACTTTTAGTGATGGCTCACCTTGTGGTTGTACAATAACTGAAGATTTGTTGATCCTTTGGCTCTTTCTCTTGTCACCAGCAGCCTTGGGACCAGGATAAAGGGTACCAGATTCTCTCTATGGGTTATCATTTTGTTTAGATTGAAATGTCAGATAATCCAGGTTACTATGAATTTCCAGTTTTTGCTTCTGACTTCTCCTTTCCCTGCCCTCTTACCTCATTCTGCACCTGTCTTCTGTTTCACCTGTTTGAATTCTAAGATTGCACATGTTTGTACGTTTCAATGTAGAGCAAACTGATATCTCTTGGTGCAGAGTTTTCTACGCCATTGCTCAAACTTTAGTATGTGTATACATCTTACAAAGGAATCTTGTTAGAGCGTAGTTTCTGAGTCTGTAAATCTATGACAGAGTCCAGGATTGTGAACTTCTCTACAGTTCCTGGGTATGCTGATGTGGCTGGCAGAGGAGCACCCGCTGGGTAGCAAGGGTCTAGACATCGATGTTAACCTGAGGAAATTCTCTAATAATATTTATAGTTGCCTGCATAAAGGTCTTATATAATTTTCATTTCTAGATGTTTGAAAGTTTATAAATTATATCTGTTTTAAATTTTATATTTCATTTATTGTTGATTTATAGCAATTCAATGGGTCTTAATATTACTTTATTTGGCTAAATTCACTTATTATACTAATAATTTATCTCTATTTCTTTTGGATTTTGTACAAATATAATTATCTTATTAAAAAAAGGTGACAAATTTATGTCCTTTTCTCAATATCATTTACATTTTATTAATGTTCCTAGCTTAATTTCCCTGATAAAAAACCTCCTAGATTGAGGAGAGATGATACCAGACGTCTCTTTGTTCCATTACACATAATTCACACAGAAATCTCTGATTTTTGATGACGGAGTGTGATAGCTATATGGTTGCTCTAATTTTTAGCTAACATTTTCCCTTTTTTGTTTTTGTTCTTTTCATTGATTTTTTTTTTTTTTTGAATCACATTGAGGACTGAAACACGGGTCTCACACATGTAAATGTGCCCTGCCTCCGGGATACGTTCTCAACCACACTCTAAGCTTGGTTGGTTAGTAGGTTGGGTTTGTGATTGGGTAGTTGATCTTTTGAGACAGGGTTTCTCTGTGTATCTCTGGTTGTACAAGAACTCTCTCTGTAGTTCAGGCCGGTCTCAAACTCACAGAGATCTATCTGCCTCTGCCTCCTCAATCTACATACCTCTGGGCTTCAAAGCGTGCGCCACTGGGTCATTATGCCTGGCAACTCGAAGACTTTTACTGATTAATTTTTATCAGGTTAATTTTGTCAAATGTTTCTTCATTTACTGAGATACTGTAATGACCATCCTCTCTATTTTGTTTGTGCAAAATGTAGTATCTGAAGTTCTCCGTAGGTAGTCCATTAACTTAGATGGGCAAACATTCTTTAGAGTGTTTAAAATTTCCATATCTTCTAAACTGGTGAGAATTTTAAAGAAAAGAACAATTATACTTGATAGAAATAATATTTAATGAGTTTTACATTTTTACAGAAATTTAGGCAAAAGTCCCGTCTTCCTAAATATCAAGTTTCTCATGCTCTTGATGTTGAACTACTTTACTAAGTTTTATATTAAAAATTCACTTTACGATCTTTTTCTGCAAGAAGTTTAAAGTACTTTGTAGTTGACCACAAAAATTTTTAACAATAAAAAACATTTTCTAAAATAAAATTTATAAATTCTATTTTAGTATTCTTTTCTAATAGTAACTAACATATATTCAGTTTACAGATGGCAGCTTTCATTGTGACATTCTCAAACCTATCTTTATTTCATGTTTCTCAAAAAAGTTGCTTACATAATTTTATTAAAAGTCACTTATAATTTCAGATTTGCCTGTACTTTGAGGTTATGTTGTTGGCCTCAGTAAGGACAGCTTTTTATTCCTAATGATTTGAATATTTTTTGCCATTATGACT
Organism: Psammomys obesus; assembly: GCF_907164565.1. NCBI lineage: Eukaryota > Metazoa > Chordata > Mammalia > Rodentia > Muridae > Psammomys > Psammomys obesus. The sequence goes on from NW_026591086.1 coordinate 35,773,739, forward strand.
GCTCTTATTATGAAATTTTAAAACCTAGCTTTGATATTAAACAGTTAGTTCAGCTTTCATTTGGATTCTGTAGTGTGCATTGTTTCTGTATTTTGTTTGATTCTTTTTTCTTTTCTCCTTTTATTTCCAATCTATCTTTGTAAACATCACACAGTTGGGTTTCAGTTTTGATCCTGGGTTGCTCTTATCTTTAGTTTGAGGTTTTCTATCATGCATACTTAATGTTATTATTGATATGACTGGATAATTAGCTGTATCTGGTTATTCCTAATTTCCTATCCATATTGTTTTCCTTTTATTCCCTTTGAAACAACTATGTTTTATATTTTTATTCATCATCCATTATCCATTTGGATGAGAGTTATATATTCTTTTACTGTTATTCTAGTGATTTTATTATGCTTTATAGCATTCAACTTATGAAATTTAAAGTCTAAGATATTCATAATTATTTTCTTCTTATAGATAATTAAACTATTTTAGAACACTGTTAAGGTTGTTTATCCATCACTTAAATGATATACTTTTATTACATGTTGTGTTTATATATCTTAAACCTTATAAGAATTATTTAAATTATGAGTTAAATTATATTTTTCAAGTATTTATCCTCTTTAAGATATATCTTTAAATTAAATTGTGTCTTTTGAAAATAAAATATCATGTTAAATAAAATAAGTCAGCGATAGAAAGATAAATGTAACATGATCTGACTGACATGAAGAAAGAGTAAGGGTTAAAATAACACTTTTTGCAGCCTGGATATATAGAAATGAGAGAGAAATAGACACAAGATGGTTAACCAGCACAGGAGTGCAACAAGATAAGAAAAATACCTTCTAATCTTGTATAGCATATTATAATGAATAATATTGATAAGAATTGTGTTTTAACTATAATTTATTGCAGAGATTATTTTAATGTTCTCAGTAAAAAATATTATAAGGTTTTGAGGTGATAGATATGTGAGTTATCTTAATCTGGCCATTACTGCTTGTATGTATTCCAGAATTGAACTATCACAGTGTTATTGTTCGGAATGAAGTAGCAATCAAAAGGTTCACATTGTAAAGGCTTGGCTCTTAGCTGGTGAATTCACCATTGAAAGTTATTTGGATAATGGGTATTTTATCTAGTCTAAAATTTACTGATGGAGCCATAAGTCCTTTTCAATAGTAGGAGATGGTAAAAACTTTCATCATGTGTATGGGAGGAGCACTCAAAATTGGACAAAGTGAGTCAGTGTGATACACCTTGAAAAGGTATCTGCTGTCCTCAAACTCTTCCTCTCTTTATCTCTCTGCTTCCTGACCACCATGAGGTGAGCCCTTCTAAAGCATCCACTTAACCAAGATGTTCTGCTCTGCCTTAGATTGAAAGGAGCGGAAATGGATGGCCACAGACTGAAACCTTTCAGTCCATGAGCCAAAGTAAAGTTCTTACTCATTAAATTGTTTCTTTCTGATATTTGGACGAGCTGGAGATAAGAGTAAGATCATTGACGTGGTGACCTGAACAAGTGGTTCAAAAGTGAGGTTCAAGTTTGGGAGAGAAATTTCAGGCAGTTTGGAAATGCTAGTTAGCAAGTCCCTAGATAATTAGAATTTAACATTAGTTCTTGTGTAAGCTTAGAATGCCTAGATACATATAAAAATGCAGACAGTATTTACATACTCACCAGGATACTGGTGGAAATAAGAACTCTGAGATTATATTGAAACAATATATTTTATACTCTAGTCAGTAACTTGCCATATTTTGTCCTTTCCTAGAGCTTTGTGTGAAACCTTAATGTGGTGGAAGAAATTTCAAGGCAATCCAGCATTCAGTGTGTTTTAAGGTACAGTTAACAGCATCTGTCCACGTTTACAGTGAGAATTAGAAGCAAAAGCAAAGCAGAAATATCTGAAAAATCTGCCCTTTCTCCAGAAGAATCCCTTTTGAAGGTTGTGAGTAAGTAAGCTCTGGTGGTTAAAGAGAAAATGTCATTAAAATAAAACCACATTCTTTTTGTCATTATAGTAAAAGAGATATCTTGAACGTATCTTCGGAATATAGCCACATGCCAGGCTCAAGAAGTAAAAGCATAAACTTATTGGAAAGGCTTTCCTTTGAAATTAGAGCATGTAAGTCTTGGACACTATAGTTGCACAGGCTTGCCTAGACAGTTGTTTCTTTCAGATTCATTTTACCTTGTTGAGCTGTCTGAGCAACCAGAAGCACGGGCATTCAAGATTAAAAGGTGCCCAGCTACTTCTTGAACTGGCAGTAGACATGTGTACCATTCACACAGTGTTGCTTTTGCAGGCAAACAATGTGAGTAAAGGCTCAAGTAGCTTCCACTCACATTTTGAAGGAGCACCTGGAAAGTGAGAATGTACAACTGGATTAAATTCCCTGTGGGTAGCCCCTGAGAACCTGATGAATAAAACTATATGAGTAGAGCAGAATCTGCAGTGGATTCCCCTACAAAACTAGAGATGCCTAGAACACAAAATACCTGTCAAGGAAAGCTTCAACAACTGTCAGAGCCATGAAAAGGGATTTTTTGAAGTGGAGAAGACAACGCTGTACATTCAGTGCTGGCAAAGCCATCTGGAGCTCACATCATCATGCCACCCTGTAAAACAGATGCTGGACATAGATCTATTATATTGATGATGTTATTACATCATTACCCAACGTGTATAGTGATTGTTCTCTACAAACCCAAGTCACCACCACCACCACCCCAGAGACTTTAGCAATCTACCTTGTTATTCTAATAGAAGCCTTCTGAATCTACTGCTCTAAGTCAGAGATTTTGAGAGCTCCTTGAAGTGGAAGATTCTGATTTCTTTGAAGACTGAATTTTGTCATGTAATGTTCTGCTCAGATTGGCTAGTGAGAGGACATGTGATATTTGGCTGTGACCCCCTCATGTGCAAAGGGTGTGACTTTGAGAACATTCGTGAGTGGACTTTGAGAAGAGGACATATGTAAAGGTGCCCGCAGAGTGAGACATCACTTTTGGATAGACATCTCTGTGCTGATCTTCATTCTTCCACACTCGACTTCACAGAGAGAAACTTTCCAGAGAGCTTCCCTGGGCAATCCAACCAGGTCTTGCAGCTTTTGCTGACTTCATGTTGCTGTTTCATATTGGCTTTGGACTGGACTGCTGGTATCCTGAAGACTGAGTCTGGTAATCCCCTAAAGACCCATCAACCCTAATCCACAGGAATAGATAAAAGAAGACTACTGCCCTTTTCTTACTAGTCTCCAACCTAAGATTGCTGGGTGGAGGTAGGGGGTAGGAGAGTGGTTGTAACGTAGGAAAAGATGGTTAAGAACCCTAAATAAAGTAGGTTTGTTGAAAAGTCTAAGCCTACAATTCTTATTCATTATAATATCAAAGATGATTTTTTTTTGCCTACATTTTCTGTTCTTAATTCTGTGGGCTTTATGTGTGATGGACCTCTTCATATTGTCTTTACACCATATTGTTTGGCACTGCAATTTGCTTCGTATTTCCCTTAGCCTATCTTCCATTTCATCTTCATTTTTGTTTAACATGCTGTTAAGTATCAACTACTAAGTTTCTAGCTGATAATGTTTTATATTTCAGGTTAGTTTTATTCTTATTATTTCTATGCCTTTGCCAAACCTCTGTTTTGTCCTATCCCTTGTAAGCAAGAAGTGCAGTTGTTTTAAAGATTATGTCTAATTACTTTAAGATTTAAAAACAGAAGGTTCTTTTTTTGTATCCTGTTGTTTCTAATTCATAATACCTTGACTCCTTGAGTATTTGATTTTTTATCATATGAAAAATGTCATATATTGTCATACTATAAAGTCATGGAATGTTCTTCAGAGAACATTTATGCTTCACTCAGTAAGGAATATGTGACACCTAGTTATTTAGAGTATTTTATGGCAGTTCTTAAATTAAAATAATTTGAAGTTGAGTTATATCTCATTGTTTGGATGCTAGGAAGGAATTCTTAAGATTTTGAACTCAATATGATGAGAGATTATGTGCATTGTTATTGACAGGCTTACTAAACACTCTTTGAATATGTATGTCAGTGAATGTCAGTTCAACTCCTCTCTCATCCTCTCTCCTTCCCTTTATTTGATTTTTTAACCTGTCTGAATATTTCAAATATGTTTACTAAAAAAATCATTTTTCTAGTTGATTTGAATGAAATATAGCTTGAATATCACAATCTTGTACCATAATCTTAACAAAAGAAAAATCTCTCTGTTCCTCTTCTTTATCCTTAAAAAATGAATTTGCAGAATTTTATCTACTGTAAAACTCAATTTAAATAAGTTTAAATGTAAAGGTAGTGTCTTAAAAAAAACTGTCTCTGACATGAACTCAGTGGCTGGCTCTTTGATCACCTCCTCCTAAGGGGGGAGCAGCCTTACCAGGACACAGAGGAAGACAATGCAGCCAGTCCTGATGAGACCTAATAGGCTAGGATCAGATGGAAAGGAAGGAAGACCTCCCCTATCAGTGGACTTGGGGAGGGGCATGGGAGGAGATGTGGGTGGGAAGGTAGAATTATAAGGGGATGAGAGACGGGCTACAGCTGGGATACAAAGTAAATGAACTGTAATTAATATAAAAAATAAAATAGTAAAAAGTAAAATTAAATTAAAAAACTGAAAACCTTTGGTAAAAAATGAAAAGATTAAGTTTAAAGGGAACATCAGTGAGATGACCAAGAACAGTCATGTGGATAGATACTATCTTTTTAACTTGTGAACTTATATCCAAATGGATGTTTTCTTTGGAGAATATCTTTTATATGAGTCTTCATAAAATTCAAGACCTTTCCTTTCACCTCTCCCTAAGAAAACTCAAGAGAATAAGTAAGTGAACTGGAACTTCTGAGAATAAGTATGCCCGTCAGACAGCCTCTGTCTCTGTCGCAGAACATTTGTTTGTTTGTTTGTTTGGTTGGTTGGTTGGTTTGTTGATTGGTTGGTTGGTTGTTTTGTTGTTGATGTTTTATTTTGTCTTACATGAATGATAATAAAATTGAGGACAACTAATAAATCCCCAGTACTATAACCGCAGTGTTCAGAGCGTGGACATAACAGATGTGTGTAAAGTTGAACACCAACATCCCGCAATGTTCAGAGTCCAGGCATAGAAGATATATGGAGTACTGAACACCAACACTCCAGAAGTACTCAGCAGCAATGTCCAGAGAGCCACTGCGTACCTGAGAGTATCTTCACACGATCAATAGCCTTCTAAGCCTCGTAAGTTCTGCATATTATAAAGCTCAGTTATTTAGGTTTCTGTGGGATACCTAACAAAAGTTGTTTTTCTCTTTAAACTATCCAGTGTTACTTCTGTCACATGGGATTTAGTGAAGTGGAGATCAATTAACAAAATTTCTACTGAAGGACATAAAAATAACTTAGTATTAGCTATGATGAATATATTTAATTTAATAAGATGTATGTCATCTAAATTATATTAAAATTCTTCAGCAATTTTTCTTGATTTAAAGGAAATACATGACTACTTGAGAAGATTTTTTCTACATATTTTAAAAAGATCCTTATTTATGGATCTTAACTAATTAAAACTGAGTTAGGAAACACATAATCATTCATTAAAATAATTTCCCCAGTGATGTGGCTTATTAAGAATTGAAGGTATAGATTCAATGAAAGCAATTAAGATACGCTGAGTTCCATTCCTTCAAAATTATTGCAAAATCTCATTTTACATAAATCTTTATGTGAACTTCAAGCTTCAAGGATTTGAGGTTTAGCTGAATGAATGCTGTCAACAAAGGCCTAACATGCTAATGTATTTCAGCTTACAAGGATGAGAAGCTTACAAGAAAGAGAAGTATGTAAAGTTAGGGGTTGAGAAATGAGTTTCCTTTTGGTAGAAAATCAAGATGTTCAACGTAAATAACATTATTGAGGCATAATTCACACCAACAACTGGAGTGTTGAATGATGTTGCATAGAAGAGGTTGATTAGCCAATTAAACTACTGGGAGTCCAGAAAAAAAAATAGTTCATTGGATTATATTTATGGAATTTCAACCATCATAATGAGAATCTGTAGGGAAAATTTTCCCTTGACGAATACAAGTGAGGTGAGCCTAGAAAGAAAAATATATAGTTTGGAATATTGAAAACTTCAACTTTCTTCCATATCTTCTCATCAGAGCTGGGATATTAGGCAAACGATATGAAACATTTAAGTGAACTGGACCCTCACTTATATGGACGAACCTGAGTTTCAGTGAGCATTGCCTGCAGGGAACATTGTTGCCCTGGTATCTGGAGAAATACCACAGAGGCCTAATGACCAACACTGTCTGTCTCTCAGGCAGGTCTCCATTAGCCTCTTTAATCTATGAGTATCTTTATCTTTGAGCCAAGGATCAAAATAGAGGGCCCTCAGGTCCCTGACCTGTATCTCTTTTTATTGGTGCCTCTGTGTGGAGGGAAAAAAATAGTAGGGAAAGAGAAAACAACCTTTAGAGAATAGCATGCCCCTTTAATTTTATTTTTATTTATTTTTATTTTTTGGTGTTTGAAGTAAAAATGATAGATGAAAACAGAAAATTAGTATAGCTTAAAAGAGCAGGTGAGTTTAACTAAAGCCTAATCACTATAGGCGAGGTACCATATATCACGCAGTTAATGGTGAGTGTTGTTAAGGGTATATTGGGTAGAACGCCAGGAAACACAATCTGCAACTAACCATCTCACCATCTAAGAGTGATAAGGCCAATAGCTTACAGGAGTTTTATCTACATAAGTTCCATGAAAAAAGAGGAATTAATGCAGAAGGCATTATCAGAAATCATAGGGTGAGGAGTAAACAGCTCTGATCATTGCAAACGAGGTTTCAAATAGACCTTGGAGCACTTTAGTTTCTTTTGAAGTGTTTTCTACATCAGCAAATCTTTTCCCTAAAAGCCTCTTGATATATTAACATGGCCTGTCTCTTTCTAAGAAAGTCTTTTTCTCACTAGGTTATGGTAAAGAGCTTAACATATTTTGTATGTTAGAATTAAAAATATCAAGCCAATTTTAACCAAAACCCATTTATATCTGTCTGAATTTATGTACAGCATGGGACAAGCCACATTTACTTTAGAGTTGATAACAATGTGAATTTTTTCATCTGTCAAGCAAAGCACACTGTCATCAGAACAAAACTGCAGCCTACAGACTGGGAAAGGATCTTCACCAACCCTAAATCTGACAGAAGGCTAATATCCAGAATACATAAAGAACGCATGAAGTTAAAAGCAATAAATCAAGCAATCCAATCAAAAAATGGGGTACCGAGCTAAACAGAGAATTATCGATAGAGGAATATCAAATGGCAAAGAAACGCTTAAATGTTCAACATCCTTAGTCTTCGGGAAATGCAAATCAAAAAAACACTAAGATTTCACCTTATAACTATCAGAATGGTTAAAATCAAAAACTCAAGTGACAACACATGCTGGAGAGGATGTGGAGAAAGGGGAAACCTCCTCTATTGCTGGTGGAAATGTAAACTTGTACAACTACTTTGAAAATCAATCTGGTGCTTTCTCAGACAATTAAGAATAGTGCTACCTCAAGATCCAGCTTTACCATTCCTAGGCATATATCCAAAATATGCTCAAGTACACAACAAGGACATTTGCTCAACCATGTTCTTTGCAGCTTTATTTGAAATAGCCAGAAGCTGGAAACAACCCAGATGTCCCTAAGGGAGAAATGGATACAGAAATTGTGGTACATTTATCTATCTATCTATCTATCTATCTATCTATCTATCTATCTATCTATCTATCTTATCTATCTATCTATTTACTACAATTCACTTTGTATCCCCACTGCAACCCCCTCCCTGGTCTCCTCCCAGTCCCATCCACCCTCTCTTTTCTCCCCTTGTGCCCATTCTTTAGCCCCCTGATAGGAGAAGACCTCCTCCCCTTCTATCTGACGCTAGCTTATCAGGTCTCATCAAGTCTAGCTGCAGCATCTTTCTCAGTGGCCAGGCAAGAATGCATTTCCCCCAGGAGTAGGTGATCAAATAGCTGGCCACTGAGTTCATGTCAGAAACAGCCCCTGTTCCCCTTACTAGGGAACCTACTTGGAAACTGAGCAGCCTTTGGGCTTTTTTTGAACAGGGGGTCTAGGCTCTCTTCATCATGGTCCTTGGTTGAGTATTCGTCTCTGCAGTGCCCTCTGGGCCCAGGTATTTTGGGTCTGTTGCTCTCCTTGTAGAGTTCCTGTCCCTCCAGGTCTTTCTATATCCCTCTTCTTCCATAAGGATTCTAGCACACTGCCCAAAGTTTATGCCTAATAATTTAATGAACTTTTATATTTAAGATTTTTTTTCTGATATCAGATTCCTAAGAGAACTGATAAATCAAAGGATTAAGATATTTCTTTTTTATGTTTGGAATTTAAAATCATTTATTGTATTACACTTACTAGTCCTTTTGTTTATCGTTACTTCTCCTGATTTTTCTCTACTTCTAAATCATAAGCAACATAAAACAGAATATTACAGCTTACCAGTCTTTCCTAGGCACAGAAACAGAAACAGATAGTTCATGATAGCATATATTAATCAAGCCATCACAGTATTTGCGATTACACAATTGGGAATGGAACTTTACCTATAGAGAAGAAGCATTGCCTATGTATAAATTACACTATATAAGTGATGAATAGAAGAGAGCTTGAAACTTCTTGACCCTTGAGATAACTACAAAGTCTTTTTTGTCAATATTTGTACCAACTTTTGCTGAATGGGACACTATTTTCAACGCTCATTCAAATTTATAGGTTAAGTATATCTCTGAGCCTTGAAGGAGATTTGCCAATGGTAAAAGTTAATGAAAATATTCTTTTTCTGTTAGAATTCCTCAGTTTCATTCAACAGAAAGAAAAGAACAGGATTTTATTGAAAAGATGTTATATAGTTTTATGATTAAAAGAAAAGCTGAACAAATAAAAGTAAGAATTAAAAGGAATTAGACTAGCAGGCTTGGGAATTCTAGGCAAGAACTCAAGGATACTGTCTTTTATAATCTGATAATGTAATAAATTTGAACATCTGTGACTTCATTACAGATTCAAATTCTTAGGAAAGAAAATTTGATTGACTTATCCTGTAACTGAGCCTGGGAGAAGAAAAGACTGAATTAAACCGTCCCAGGGATACTACTCAATTTGAAAAAAGCTGAACAAGCAAGAGCAACAGATGCCAAGTTCTGCTTTCATCTTAACATGGTAAAAGGAGCTCGGAAATAGTAACTTCTTAAATGTCCTGAAAGCGATCTTCATGGTGACAAGTTCATGCCATGAAATGTCTTTTAATTCCTAAAAGTAAGGCTTCTTGTATAAACCTCCTATCCAGTAGATAAAATAAGCATATGACTGTGGTCCTGTCTCAGGGGAATCTTCATGCAAACCCATTTGAAAAGGTCTTAACACTTTCTCCCTTACTGCACTGGGACAGTGCTTAGGGTTGTTTAAATGCTTTACAATTCTTTTTATTTGACATATTACTAAAAAGAGATGTCTGCTTATCTCAGTGTGTGGATATCTGAATGCCTTAATTTGTTTCATTCAATGACCTAAGATGCATGCCACTCAAGAAAGCTGCAGAACACAAACTCCACCAAGCACACAAATAGGAAAAAAAAAAAGTTGTGAACAGTTATTTGTTAAATGCTTATGATAAGCTAGGATCTCTAAAAACTAGAAAAAAATAGAATATAAAAATAGAAGTATTTGATTTTGCCAGTCGTGCTTGATATAAATAGTGTGCTTTACACTTTGAAATGTGCTATTTTCCCTCTTGGGTCATAGAATGTCAAGCCTCATTCTCCGTGAAAAGAATAAAATGCTTGAATTACAGCTTTTTAAACATCATGTAAGCATTGACATGACAAAAGTAAAAGGCTTGAAGAAACCAAAGTAAATAGAAGTAGAAACTCGGGATTGTAGTGCCTCCTTCCATGTCCTCTTCTGGGGACAGTACCACCACTTCCATCATAATCATCAACAACCTTCATATCTGTTTCCCTGTGAGGTTTCTAAGCAGAGACATGAGTTGTAATTTTCACAGCTGCTCAGACATGAGTGAAAAGATTCAAAGCACCTCCTACTGCAACATCAATAGGAGGCTTTCACCTGACCTTAATTGACTGTAACCTTAGGGGTTCAGGGTGGAGATACGGTGAAACTAAAAGCAAATCCTATGCTTGAAAAAGACTTTCTGTTTAAAGTACTGGAGAGTTCAAGGATACAAGGCACATATCTAAACATAGTAAAGGCAATATACAGCAAGCCTATAGCCAACATCAAACTGAACGAAGAGAAACTTAAAGCAATCCCACTGAAATCAGGGACAAGACAAGACTGCCCACTGTCTCCATATCTCTTCAACATAGTGCTGGAAGTCCTTGCTAGAGCAATAAGACAGTCGAAGGAGATCAAGGGGATACAGATGGGAAAGGAAGAAGTCAAATTATCGCTATTTGCAGATGATATGATAGTATACATGAGTGACCCCAAAAACTCTACCAGGGAACTCCTACAGCTGATAAACACCTTCAGCAAAGTGGCCGGATATAAAATTAACTCAAAAAAATCAGTAGCACTCCTGTATACAAAAGACAAAAGGGCTGAGAAAGAAATTAGAGAAACAACACCATTCACAATAGCCACAAATGACATAAAGTACCTTGGCGTAACCCTAACCAAGGAAGTCAAAGACTTGTATGAAAAAAATTTCAAGTCTCTGAAGAAAGAATTAGAGGAAGATATGAGAAGATGGAAAGATCTCCCATGCTCATGGCTTGGCAGGATTAACATAGTAAAAATGGCCATCTTACCAAAAGCAATCTACAGATTTAATGCAATTCCCATCAAATTGCCAACACAATTCTTTACAGACCTGGAAAGAAAAATTCTCAACTTCGTATGGAATAACAAGAAACCCAGAATTGCTAAAACAATCCTCTACAATAAAAGATCTTCTGGAGATATCTCCATCCCTGATCTCAAGCTGTACTATAGAGCAACAGTTATAAAAACTGAATGGTACTGGCATAGAAACAGAATGGTGGATCAATGGAATCGAACAGAAGACCCAGAAATAAACCCACACACTTACAGACACCTGATTTTTGACAAAGATGCCAAAACCATACAATGGAAAAAAGATAGCATCTTCAACAAATGGTGCTGGTCCAACTGGATGTCTACATGTAGAAAAATGAAAATAGATCCATACTTATCACCCTGCACAAAACTGAAGTCCAAGTGGATCAAAGACCTCAACATAAAACCAGACACATTAAATCGGCTAGAAAAAAAAGTGGGGAATACCCTAGAACTCATTGGTACAGGAGAAAACTTCCTGAACAGAACACCAACAGCACAGGCTCTAAGAGCAACAATCAATAAATGGGACCTCA
>NW_026591086.1:35785600-35790501 GCF_907164565.1 Psammomys obesus
GTGGGTTCCATAGTAATGGGAAGAGGGACTGCCTCTGACATAATCTGATTGGCCTGCTCGTTGATCACTTCCCCCTGAGGGGGGAGCAGCCTTACCAGGCCACAGTAGAGGACAATGCAGCTACTTTTGATGAGAACTGATAGACTAAGATCAGAAAGAAGGAGAGGAGGACCTCCCCTATCAGTGGACTTGGGGAGTGGCATGCATGCAGAAAGGGGAGGGAGGGTGGGATTGGCAGGGGAGGAGGGAGGGGCTTATGGGGGGATACAAAATGAATAAAGTGTAATTAATAAAAAATAAATAAAAGATTTTAAAAAAATGAAGATAATAAATAGTCCATGCAACGATAAAAAAAAAAAAAAGAAAAAGACTTTCTGAAAAGTTACTTTGCACCCGAAGAAAAGAAAGTTGGAGTTCCTGACTCAAATTTAAGATCACAAATGAAAGGCCCTCAAGGGGAGTGACATTTCTAGCTTTGCTTAAGTGGAGGAGTAATAAAACATACAAGTATAAGCATTAACAGGCATTAATTCAGTACTTTTCCGGGTCTCTCGGCTCCATCACAGGGGTTACATATAAAAATATAATCAATTTAGTAAATTATTTCTGAAATTGTTTTTGTGAATAAAAGTTAGCATGTCAAGGTGTATAATATAAACAAAAGTGTGTCATAAGTAGAGTAATTGGTTTGAATAAGGTATGTCCTCCTAATCTCATATATTTGAATGCCTCCCTGGTCTCAGTTGGTGGTGCCATTTGGGGAGGTTTACCTGGAGTGGTCTCACTGGAGAAGGAACACCACTGGGGGCACACTTGAGGATAAAGATCTTCTGCTACTTCCAGTTAATGCTCCCTGCTTCGTGTTTGCACTTGAAGTTGTATATACCCTTGGCTGGGTACCATGCCTGCCACTTTGTCCGTGCTTCTTTTCCATGATGGCCCCATACTCCTTTGGGCTTGTAAACTCTTTATTCAATAAGTTGCCTTGGTCATGTTATTTTTATCACAGGAATATAAAAAGTAAGCAGTGCACACATCTAACTAATGTCACAATGAATGCTGACATTAGATTTATTTATTTATTTACTTATTTATCTTTATATGTTCTTCTCCCATATATTACATCCCTACCCCTGTTTGCCTTCACTCTACACCTGCTACCTTCCCTCTCTCCCAAGATCCACTCCCCCTCTTTTTCCTTTAGTAAAGGAAAGGGCCGGCCCTCTCAGGAATATCAAACACACGTGGCATACCAACTAATAACAAGAATAGTGGCACCCCTCCAATTAAGGCTGGATGAAACAATGCAGTAAAAGAAAGGGGTCTCAGAGCAGGCAAAAGATTCAGAGACAGCACCCCCATCCCCATTCTAACTGTTACTAGTCCCACAAGAACACCACAGAAACTCAAAGCAACTCCACTGAAATCAGAAACAAGACAAGTGTATCCATTCTCTCCATATCTGTTTAATATCATATTTAAAGTTCTAGACAGAGAAATAAGACACTAAAGATGAACAAGGCAATACAAACTGCAAAGGAAGAAATCAAAGTATTACTATTTGCAGATGTTAAGGTAAGCAACCCCAGAAATACTACCAGGAAACTCCTATAGCTGATAAACAGCTTCAGCAAAGCAGCTGGACAGAAGATCAAAAACAAAAACAAAAAATCTGTAGCCCTCCTGTATACAAATGACAAAAAGGCTGAGGAAGAAATCAGGGAAACAACACCCTTTACAATAGGCAAAAATAATACAAAATATCTTGGGGTAACTGTAACCAAGCAAGTGAAAGACCTGTATGAAAAGAACTTCAAGTCTCTGAAGAAAGAAACTGAAGATAATATCAGAAGATGGAAAGATCTATGCTTATGGATAGGTAGGATTAGTATAATAAAAATGGCCATCTTACCAAGAGCAATCTACAGATTGAATGCAATCACCATCAGTATTATAGCACAATTCTTTACAAACCTTGAAAGAGTAATACCCAACTTCATATTGAAAAATATTCCTGTACAATAAAAGGATTAATTTTAGAACTAGAAAAATAGCAGGGGGTGGACAGGGCAAACACTCTACTGAAATAAAACTTCAAAGGTCACATTAGAAACATTAGAAAACTAAGTCCAAACCAAGAAATTTAAAAAGTCTCCCTAGGGCTGTGAAAATGGTAAATTAAAACGACATTAGTAGAAACGGCCGGGAGTATAAGACAAACGAGACCACAGATCTCTGCTGTCTGCAGCTTTCTCTCTGAGATATGGACGGAGAGACCTGGCACAAGGGTGAACTTTAGAACTCGTGTTAGGCTAATTGGTGTGTAAACATGCTTTTACCTGCACCCAGCACGACACTGAGGGTAGACTCCTGGAGATGCCCCAGTAGCCTCTTTTTGGACTATTCATGAAGACAACTTATCGGTGCAACTTTTCAATTTAATTAGGTTTTAAGAATATTATGTAGCATAAAGCCTGTTTTATATACTTATTTTGAGGTAAGCTGACAGAGATGAAACTCCACACAGGAGGGCATGGGGAATTAGAATTTCTCTTGGGCTAAGTAGAAAAATATTATTTTGGCATTGCTCATGGGACTCTTCTTGCTAATTATCTCCACAAGAATCTAGCACTGCAAATCAAGAATTGGAAAGGAATAGAGACTCAAATAGTCCCCCCAGAATTTGGAGTTTTGCCTTAAATTGGCTTTGAAAAAAAGACTCAATTTGTCTGGGAGACTGGTCTTTGGCAGGTAAAAGATAAGGTTGGATTTCCCAAGAGGAGGCAGGTTATTGCTGGGAAAGAGAGCAAGCTATACCGGTATTTTGGGTCCTAAGTTTGATAATTGTGGACTAAAAACCCTGTAATTTGGAAAAGTAATTGTGATAATGATGCTTGCATTTCCTCTAATCATTTTCTTTTTGTTCCTAGTTAGCGTATCATAAAGTCCTGAAGAAATCACAGAGTGTCTCGGTGTTGCAAAAGAGAATGAAGGAAGATCTCATGTATTTTCTTTCTTCAAAATTGGCCAGCATAGCTCAGAGAATGAAGTATGATACTTACGAACATTACCACAAGAAAGCAGAACTCAGAGTCTCAAAGTCAGGGCCTTTCAAAAAAATATATATATATATCACATTATAAATCCAGGCAAGGTAGTGCCAGGCTATAATGCCAGCATTCAGGAGATCGAGACACGGGATTCAAGAATTCAAGTCCATCCTGTGATCTATCTGAGACCCTATCTATAAACAAACAAACAAATAAAAATAAAATAAAATATCCATGCCTCTTCCCGATCACCTTGACTCCACGAGCACATAAAAGGCCTATTGGTAGCTGCCCTATGAATATAAATAGCTTCATTGTTAGCAATAATTCTTTATTCTCAGAAATATTTATCCTACCTTTTTGGCCCCAAGAGGACAATGATCATTGATATACCTCTAAATACAGAAGTTCAATACATATTTGCTTGGTAAAGTTGCTGAAATGTGTAAGATGAGATACGAGAATGAATTTTGGTAGTTTGACTTTTCAAGGTGGGGCCCCTACATCATTGTCAATCAGTTACGCTAAGTGTAAGTGTTGGTAGCAAGAGTTGATTTGGTAGTTATGAGGTAATTAACTTAGCTATAGAAATTAGTATTTTCCTTTATTGAGCATCTACTTCATTTTGGGAGGTGCTGTCAATCTTTCAATGATTTAATTTTAATGAAAAATCCAGTGCACATTTACTTTGATGATATTTAGAGGACCTACTAGTGACTATGTTCAACAGCTGATTTAAGATTCTGGATAAAGCTTCAGAGTAAGATATTTAAAATTGAGAATTGAGAATAATGACAGTTTGAAACCAGGAAAGTTGATACAATTTTTTTTTTTAAATGTGCATGTCCTCTTCCCTTACTATCTGACCCTAGCCTATCAGGTCTCATCAGGACTGTCTGGATCCTCTTTCTCTGTGGCTTAGTAAGGCCTAAGTGGATTAGAGGAGGGACATAGATGAAGGAAGAAAGAGGGAGGTTTGGATGGAAAGGAAATGAGAGACAGGGCTACAACCAAGATACAAAGTGAATTAATAATGATAATAATTTTTTAAAAAAATCTATAAAAAAAAGAAAAAATGTACATGTCAAATAAAGGAAATAGCTAGCCCAGAACAACCAACACAGCACAACACCACACTTGGAGACAGTGGCTGATTAAATCCAGTCTCAAGAGATTGTCCTTCAAAACTAGCTTTTTTATTTCAGTTTTCATGAAATTATCTTGCTGGATGGAAGATCTTACTACTGTTTACTTAGACAGGATAAAACTCCAGGCTCTCAGGGGGTGAAGGCTATGTTAAGCAAGTCTTGAGCATTTGGTCTGGGTGACTGAGAAGTTATTTGTCAACCTTCCCAATCCCATGGTTTTATAACTGGCATACCAGTCATTACAATGTCAACAAGTAGTATGTAGGTTTATAGGCTCGGGTAACTCTTTGTGAAGTGACCTAAAGCCACCCGACCCCACAGGTTTCTCTTTATGTTGGTGATAACAAGGACAGACGATAAAAACCTGAACATTAATTGGGACTGAGATGGCATGTCAGAATAGAGGGTGGTGGGAGGATGTTTTCCTGTAAAGTGAAAAACCTCATAGAAAAGGTGTACACAACACAGAGGAGAGAAGATGAGTCAGCAGATGTGGAAAGGACCAAACCAACTCCAAAACAGTGCCTAATCACTGAGTGGGACCAGGTTTGGGCTATTGTATGTCTACTTATGACTGGCACAGGAATCCTTTAGAAGGAATTTAAAGAAAAAAAATAACACCAGAAACTGATTGCTTTCTTCTTTCTGGCCTTCAGCACACACACACACACACACACACACACACACACACACACACACACAC
>NW_026591086.1:35790511-35847788 GCF_907164565.1 Psammomys obesus
CACACACACACACACACACACACACACACACACACACACACACACACATTTGCCTTACGAGTACAGAAACACTGATCTGACATGCCAAAGTATGTGGGAATAGAAGAGGAAGAACCCTTATTACTTCAACCAGTCATTAAGAGGCAAACTATAAGCCTGCCTCCTCTTGGGAGGCTCAAAACCCCAAATTTCCCTCTAAGAAGCCTGAGTATGCATTCCTTGGACAAATGCAAAATGTCATTGCCTCATAGATTAAAGTTTGTTCATTCCATTAGCTAATGTCCCAGCTTGTTTTTATTGTCAATTTGACAAAATCTGCAGTCACGTTGGAAGAGGGAAGCTCAGTTAAACAATTGCCTTTATCAGATTAGCCTGTAACCATGTCTGTGAGGAAGTGAATGACCAATGATTGACGTGGGCAATATATGTTTAATGGAGCAGCATCCAGAACACTGTGGCAGACAGCATCTCTTGGCACGTTGCATGAGAAAACTAACAGAAAGCAATCCACTGAGCAACACTTCTCCATGGTTTCTGCTTTAGGTCCTGTTTGAGTTCCTTCCCTGACTTCCCTCAGTGGCCCACTGTGGCCTGGTAGTATAAGACAGAAGAAGAAAGGAAGAAGAGGAGAAAGAAGAGGATGAAAGAAAGGAAGGAAGAAAGAAAGACAGGGGAAAAGGGAGGAAGGGAAAAAGAGAAAGAAAAAAAAACTTTCCACCCATAAATTGCATTTGGTATAGATGTTTATGATAGGTAGAGAAAGCAAACTAAGATAGCTGGACATACAGAATATTACTCCATATTCACAAAGAGTTGACCAATTTTTAAAGGCATTCTTCTTTCCTTGTTAGCAATGCTTCCCAAAGTTTCTTAAAATAAAATACTTTTACCGGTGAATAAATAATAGCTAATACTTGTCTTTCAAAATATGATAAGAATAGTAATAAGATGGCTCAGCTGTTAACAACACTGGCTGCTCTTCCAAAGGACATGGGTTCAATTCCTAGCATACACTATACAGATCACGACTGTCTGTAACTCCAGTCCAAGGGCATCAAACGCCCTCACACAGATACACACACAGGCAAAACATCAGTGTACATTAATAAGAGTAAGTTATTAAAAATTTTAAAATATGGTTTCAATATCATACTTGAGTTTTTGCTGTAGGGCAGAAAATTCCATGCTATAATTTTATGTATAACTGTTCCATTTTATAAAATTTATAAAGCACCATTACCTAGCCTTCAGAAGTTTGTTATCCCTCTATTAGAGATTTCAGTTTTAGAGATTTACACCTAAAATATTAGCTTTCTTTTATGTATAATAATGTGATGTTATATAATTTTTGTTAGGACATGCTACAGTGGTTCAAAATAAACCCACTGATGAACGCAATCTTCAAATGTGTTATCTAAGAAATATTCAAAGTTGAGCCATTAAAACAGATCATCAGTATGAGAGCTAACGGCATAAGTGTGTTTGTTTTCTCTTTGTGAGATTGGACAGTGGACGGAGGTGGTGGGAAAAAAGCTGTTTATACCCTGGAAGTCTAACTTTCTTGAGTTTAAACTCTTGTGCATCAGGTGAAATAACACATTATAATGCTTGGTGGGAGTATATGGATATGTGTGCGAGCACATACTTGACCTACAGGGGTAAGAAAATCTACATCCTCTGACTTTGCTACCTTGATTTTCATATTAGGTTGTTGCTCAAAATGAACTGGCATCTATTTAGTCCGAAACAGATTGATTCAAACACTACTGCCCATGTCCAGCAAATTGGCATTTGAAGTAGAGGTCCTCCTTGGCTATAAGGCAGAATCTGTTATTAGTTATTTATTTACCTTTCTGGACAAAGGATTCTTATTAAAGAGATGGATCTGTTTGTTTATTTTTATACAGAGAATCAAATCTTACTGAAATATTTGATACTGCAGGGCATAGATCAACTTTAATGTTTTCCAGCATTTTTTTGTATTTTGTTTATTTATTTATTTGTTTGTTTGTTTGTTTGTTTATTATTCACTTTACATTCTTGGTAGCCCATCCCTCCTCCCCTCCCAGTCCCAACCTCCCTCAGAAAAGGAGAGCTTCCTTTCCCATCCACCCCAGCTCAACAAGTTGCATCAGGATTGAACTTGTCTTCTTCCCCTGTGGCCTGTCAAGGCTGTCCTGCCAGGGGGAAGTGACCAAAAAGTTGACAAGTCTGTGTCCGATGTGGTCCCCACTTCCCTTACTAGAGAACCCACATGAGGCCTAATCTTCCCATCTGCTACATCTCTGTAGGGGCCCTAGGTCCAGTTCTTCATGGTCCTTGGTTGATGATTCAGTCTCAGCAAGCCCTTCTGGGCCCTGCTTATTCTGGGCTCTGTTGGTCTCTTGTGGAGCTTCTGTCACCTCCAGGTCCTTTTTTCTTTCCTCCCACTTTTCTATAAGACTCCCTATACATCACTCAATATCTGGCTGTGAGTCTCAGCATCTGTTTTGAGGTGCTGCTTGGTAGAGACTTTCAGAAGATAATCCTGTCAGGCTCCTGTCTACAGTCTTAGCAGAAATTTGTTCAAAGTGTCATGGTTGGGACTCTCTGATAGGGTGAGTCTTTGGTTGGGCCAGGTATTAATTGGGCATTCCCTCAATATCTATTCTATCTGCTCTATCTTTATCCCTGCACATCTTGTAGATGGGATAAATTTTGGGTTGAAATTTTTATGGAGGAGTGGTGTTTTTCCTCGGCTAGAAGACTAGTCTAGTTAGAGGGTGTCTTCTTCAGCCTCTATGGCCTCTGATACTAGAATTCTCTGGTGAGTCCCCCTCATATCCATCTTGATCAAGTAGGCTTGATCCTAGGGATGCAGGGATGGTTCACCATGGAAAAATCCATCAACATAATCCACCATATAAACAAACTCAAAGAAAAAATATCACATGATCATCGTTTTAGATGCAGAAAAGCTTTTGACAAGTCTAACACCCCTTCATGGTCCAAGTATTGGAGATATCAGGGATACATAGCTCATACCTATATACAGCAAGCCAATTGCCAACATCAAATTAAATGGAGGAAAACTCAAAAGCAATTTCTCTAGAATCAGGGATAAGACAAGGCTGCCCACTTTCTCTATACCTTTTCAATATGGTACTTGAAGTCCTAGCTTGAGTAATAAGACAACTAAAGGAGATCAAGAAGATACAAATTGGGAAGGAAGAAGTCAATGTATCACTATTTACAGATGATATAATAGTGTATGTAAGAGACCCAAAAAATTTCACCAGAGAACTCTTACAGCTGATAAAAGCTTTAGCAAAGTGGCAGGATACAAAAATAATTCAAAGTTTCTCATGGGACCTCATAAGTCTGTCTCTATTCTGCCCTAAAAATCTCATTTAGGCTATATACATAATGGAAAAGAGGAAGGTACAACTGGAAACTATGAGAGTTAGGCAGTAATATATGATACCCCACAGTTTGTCCCTATTCACCACAGAATCTCCCTCAAAGTCTTGGTAATAAAAGAGGCTGATAGTTTAAACTAGGCCAACATTATATTCTCCTGGACCCTTGCTATAAGTAGCAAAAAGCTACAAACTTTGCTATTTTCTCAAATCAACAGTGATACCACTCATTTTTTTTATTAGTTTAGTATCCATTTCTGTTCATTTTAAGCCATATTATTTAAGTCATTCTAAAAGCCACTTTAGATGCTTTCCAGAATCTAATGTCTTTGCTTATGAAAGTTAATCATGGGCCTGAAAAGATCACTCACTAATTTGGAAAGTATACTGCCCATGCAGAGGACCCGAGTTCGGTTCACAGCACAGAAAGTGGATGATTTTCACTGTCTTCTACAACTACAGAAGATCCAAAGCTGTCCTCTGACCTCTCCGGGCATCTATAGTTCTGTGCACCTACTCACACACAAACAAATACACATGGGCATCATTTAAAACAATAAAATAAAATTCTTAGGGGGAAAAAAAAGCTCATGATTTATCTTGACACCAGATGAACCCCCCTCACTTAGACAATGGATGGCACCGACATAATCTCAAGTGGGTGGTTAAAGGAATGTGAATGGACTTGGGCAGTGCTCAGGAACAACAATGGGTTGGCTAAACATCGGCAGTGGGTAGACAGAGCATGACAGCAAGGGCGATGTTAGAGCCTGTCGCTCACACTCTAGGTGAAAGCAGAGCCATTAACCAGATAAAATCGGGAGAAAGGGAGAAGACAGTGCACTGTGATTCACACAGATGATTCCCAGGTCCCTGCAAGGCACCTAATTGAAAGCAACCGATAACGTATGAACGTAAGTGGGAAGTTCAAGTGTGGGAGGACAGTCTATGGGTGTGACTGTTATTGATCGCATCAGCTTATACAGAAGATGAGGCAGGGAGCATTGCCATCACAAACAGCGCAACCAAACCCAGTAGGCTAACCTGTCATTTTCATATCTTAATAGGTCTGCCTTCTTTATCCACTGAGGTTTCATCCCTCATTTTTATTCAGTCATTTCTTCTTTATGAACGCTTTATAAAAATCTCACAGTATTTCATGGAAAATCATAGCCACAGAATACACACTATGAATACACACTGAAAATACAAATTTCCTCTAAGAATATCTCTGTTTGCCAGATGGAAAACTTGGACGTGTTTTTCCTGTATTCATATTTTTTTTTCCTTTTTTGTTTATTTATTATTTATTACAATTTATTCACTTTTTTATCCCAGTTGTAGCCCTCTCCCATGTCTCCTCCCATTCCCACCTTCCTTCCCTCCTTTCCTCTATGGCCCTCCCCTAATCTAATGATAAGGAAGGTCCTCCTCTCCTACTATCTGATCCTAGCTTATCAGGTCTTATCAGGACTGGTTGCATTGCCTTCCTCAGTGGCCTGGGAAGGCTGCATCCCCAGGGAGAGGTGATCAGAGAGCCTAGCTGGTCATTGAGTTCATGCCTGAGACAGCCCCTGCTCCCCTTACTAGGGAACCCAGCTGGAGATTGAGTCTTCGGGCTACATCTGAGTAGGGGTTGCAGGTCTGTCTTCTCTATTCTTGGTGCTTGGTTGGGATATCAGTCTTTTAAGGGCCCCCTAGGCCCAGTTTTTTTGCTTTGTTAGTTCTCTTTGTGGAGTTCCTGTCCCCTCCAGGTCTTTCTATCTCCCCTTTCTTTCCTAAGATTCTCTGCACTCTGCCCAAGTTTGGCTATGAGTCTCAGCATCTGCTTTGATACCCAAATCAGTAGAATCTTTCACAAGCCCTCTGTGGTAGGCTCCTGTCCTGTTCCCTATCTCCTCCTACTTCAGATGTCTATCTGTTTTGCCCTTCTGAATGAGAACTGAGCATCTTTCCTAGGGTCCTTTAGCTTGTTTAGTACATCTATACTATATTATATGTCTAATAACCACTTATGAGTGAGTATATACCATGTGTGTATTTCTGCTTCTGCATTATCTTACTCAGGATAATCTTTTCTAGTTCCCATCATTTGCCTGCAAATTTTATGATTTCCTTGTTTTTAATAGCTGAGTAGTATTCCATTGTATAAATGTACCACAATTTTTGTATCCATTCCTTCATTGAGGGACATCTAGGTTATTTCCAGCTTCTGGCTATTATAAATAGAGCTGCTACAAACACGTTTGAGCAAATGTCATTGTTGTATAGTTGAACATATTTTGGATATATGCCTAGGAGTGGTATAGCTGAATCTTGAGGCTGCACTATTCCTAATTTTCTGAGAAAGCACCAGATTGATTTCCAAAGTGGTTGTACAAGTTTACATTTCCACCAGCAATGGAGGCAGTTTTGTGTTTCTCCACATCCTCTCAGTTTGAAGTCCAAAAGTTGCAGTGTTACTTTACTTATTTAATTCCAAATAGAAGCTATTAAAGAATGAAACATTCAATTGATATCTGAAGGTTCATTAATGACACTATTAATGTGACAATGTTTCTTAGTAGAAATCACACCAACAAAACACACAATATGATTCAAATTTTCTAAGACTGTAATTATAATTACATAATAATAAGAGGGACTGAAAAGAGACACCAAACACAAATGTGATTAGTGGATCATGTTTCCTCTTTCATAAATGATTTTTCCTGTACAATTATACTTACACCTGCATGTGCTATATTCATTTGTTTTTCATGTTGCTAACTGAAGAGCTGGCTGCTTCCCAGTTCAGAGCAGCAGAGAGAAGTGATGGTCACAATCACAAGTTTTCTCTCTACTTTTGCTTTAGATCTCAATTGCATAGAATTTTTGCTAGTGTTAGAAATGAAACTGATTAAAAACATCATTTCTCTTCATTCAAAGCTGGCTTTAAATTTTCTAATATTTCTGCCTGTGCTAGGCTTGGGATTATAACTTAGCACATCAGTCATTTTCTTCAACTTTAAAAAAACCATAATAAACATTAAATAATTATTTTTCACAATGCCTCTGCAAGGCAGGTATTTTTGTTTCCATCCCATTTAATAGATCTGAAAACTGAGGGATGTTAGCCAAAACAGGTATCCTATGATCCTAAGAGATTAAAAAAACAAAGAACCATAATAACAACCTTTCACATTTCAACCATCTTTTCTCCTATTACTTTTGTTCTTTCTAAGGACTTTAAGATATAAGAGAGAGATTAGGAAAAAAAATAACTCTGTGATGTTTTCAAAGGAAAGGAAAAAATTCACACCTTTTAAACTGCCGTTCAGCTGCAGGTAAAGAATTTAACAGCTTGAGGAGTGCTAATTAAAGCCTATTATAACTTGATTGGCCTGCACTGGCAGCAAGGCTGTCTGCCTCCCTGTAAGACAGTGATTTCCCTGCTCTGTATAGTCCTGATTCAGGTAACTTGCGTTCTTGACTATGGAAGCTGTGATAATTCAGAGGCAGCAATCATAACTGAGCTGTGTCAATCAATATTTAAAATGGAATTTTACCTTTGCCTGCTTGGGGAATAATAAATGCCAGGCTCTGTTCAATACCTTCAATGGCCCCAGTGTTATCACCTTCAATTGCATGAAGAAACAAAAAACTGAGGTTCATTATCTGCCTTAACTTCTTAACTAACAATGTTCAGAAAATATCTAAGAAACATAGTATCTGTATTTGGCCTTTGTGGCATGTGGTATTTACTATGTGCAGAGGAAATCGAGTATGTGTATTTACAGGGTAAATTCTTTGCACTCAAGTGGAAAAATAAGCTTTCCTGAATGAGTACATATTTGGTCCAAAAGTGTTTTCCTTTTGCTACGTCTGATTATTTTCTTGATGACCTAAGGGGATTTCTTCTGTCTCTGATAATTAAGTTTAATGATGTTCTGTACATCTAGTGGCTCACTTCTCCTCTGGAACCACGTTGCTATTTGCTGAGCGCATAGAAAGCTTCTGTGTGGGAAGGCAGGCCCGCCTCACCCTCCCTCTCCCTGCCCAGACCTAATGCTCTTGTTTCCTTCATTTCTACCATCTCAATTCTTTGTCTTCAGGATGAATATTTGAACAAATGTTTAGAATAAACACTACAAAATCTTTTTTTTTTTACTTTTTTATTTTGTTGTTTTTATATTATATATTTTTTAATATTAATCACAGGTCATTCATTATAAAATCTTAAGGGACTGTTAGCATTTTTAAAAATATTTTTTAAAAGATTTTTTTCATGCTTTGAGATCACAACATAATTTTCCCTTCCATTTTCTCCTCCTCAGAGCTTCCATATACCTATTCTTGCTCACTTTCAAATCCATGGTCTCCTTTTTTCTCTAACAGTTGTTAAACATATATATGTGTGTGTGTGTGTGTGTGTGTAAGTATTTACATATATATTTCTTTTTTTTTTTGACTGAGATAGCTTTTATGTGTATATTTCTAAATAGTTAAATATATCCTGCTAAGTCTATATAGTTCTGCGGCTTTAGGTGTACTCACACTGTTGGGCAGTGAGCACCCATCTCCAGAAATATATTCAGCTTGCAAAAGTGAAGCTTGGTACCCACTCATTAACTAATGTCTTCTCCACCACTCTTCTCCCATTCCACTCTCTAGAAGCAGTAGTTTTCAAATTTCCTCATGCTGCCACCCTTTAATACCGTTCCTCGTATTGTTCATGACTCCCTACCATGAAATCATTTGTTCTTGTTTCATATTTGTAACTGTGCTACTGTTATGAATCATAATATAAATATCTGATATGCAGACCTCGTAGGAGATGCAACAAGTTGAGAACCACTACCATTCTAAATATTCTGCATTTAAGTTAAATCATACAGTACTTGTGTTTGGGCAAATGCCTTATTCACTCAGTATTGCATTTTCATATTCATGGCATGTATTAAAATTTCCTCTTTTTTAAGGCTGACCAGGCTGCATTACAGGCACAAATGTCAATCAGCTCAACCTTTTCTTTTCTGTCTTTTTCTTTCTTTCTTTCTTTCTTTCTTTCTTTCTTTCTTTCTTTCTTTCTTTCTTTCTTTCTTTCTTTCTTTTGTTAGTGCTTGCTGTTGTAAATATGCTATTGTCATCAGGTTTGCAAAATATCTCTAGGAGACTTTGCTTTCAATTTTTGTGGCTGTATAGTGGTTAAATTCACAACAGGCTACCTCAATATATGTTATCTGAGCATTTGAGACAACGATAGCTGTAAAAAGTCATACATTGACTCGTACCATTCTGTCTCGAGGGAGATAAAATAATTCTCTGACCTTCCTCTAATGTATATTATATGACTATCATTCCAGAAGGTGTTTGCCTACACTCAGGAGGAAGGAATAAAAACAGAAACAGAAGGGGATCTGAACAAAAGCCCATACTTGCTCATTCTAGATCACTGTGACCGGATCATATACTCAATGCAATCTGTGTCCTGATAACTATATATTCTTCATAAAAACTTGAATTAAAAAAAAATCACTTTTCTCTATACTTTTAGGTCATCAGTTTTGAAGACCCTTTTTGGGTGAATCTTTTTTTTTTAATTTTATTTTTCTTATTAGTTACATTTTGTTAATTCTGTGTCCCAGCTGTATCCCACTCCCTCATTCCCTCCCCAACCCCACACTCCCTCCCTGGTCTCCTCCCTGCCCCTTTCCAAGTCCACTGATAAGGGAGGACCTCCTCCCCTTTCATTTGACCATGCTTTATCAGGTATCTTCAGGGCTGGCTGTAAAGTCCTCCTCTGTGGCCTAGCAGGACTGCTCCTCCCTTGGGGGGTGGGGAGGTCAAAGAGCCTGCCCTTGAGATCCTGTTAGAAATAGTCCTTGTTCCCCTTACTTTGGGAAACTACTTGGTTACTGGGCTACCACGGGCCACATCCGAGCAGAAGTTCTAGGTTATATTCATAGATGGTCCTTGGTTGAGTGTCAGTCGCAGAAAAGACCCTGTGCCCGGATATATTTGGTCCTTATAGAGCTCCTATCCTTTCCATATCATAATAACTCCCCTTCTTTCATATGATTCCCTGCACTCTGCCGAGGGTTTGGTTATGAGTCTTAGTGTCTGCTTTGAAACACTGCTAGGTAGAGTCTTTCAGATGCCTTTTGTGGTAGACTCCTGTCATAAGTTCAATGCACATCCCATTTGTCTTTCTAAATGAGGATTGATCATCTTCGCCCGTGTCTGCTTTCTTGATTGTCTTCTTTAGGTGTGTAGGTTTCATTATGTTTATCATATCTTGTAGATCTATATAAGCAAGTATATACCATGTTTGTCTTTTTCCTTCTGGGATACTTCACTCAGAATGATCTTTTCTAGATCCCACCATTTGCCTGCAAATTTTATGATTTCCTCCTTTTTGATTGCTGATAGTATTCCATTGTGTAAAAATACCACAATTTCTGTATCCATTCCTCTGTTGATGGACATCTGGGTTGTTTCCAAGTTCTGGCTATTACAAATAAAGCTGCTACAAATATGGTTGAACAAATGTCCTTGTTGTATACTTGAGCAAATTTTGGGTATATACCTAGGAGTGGTATAGCTGGGTCTTGAGGTAGCACTACTCCTAATTGTCTGAGAAAGTGCCAGATTGACTTCCAAAGTGGTTGTACCAGTTTACATTCCCACCAGCAATGGAGGAGGGTTCCCCTTTCTCCACAACCTCTCCAGCATGTGTTGTCACTTGAGTTTTTGATAGATAGGTCTGAAGTTCTCTTTTTTTGTTGGATCTTTGTGTGGTTTAGGTATCAAGGTGACTGTGGCTTCATAGAATGAGTTTCGTAGTGTTCCTTCTGTTTCTATTTTGTGGAATAGTTTGAGGAGAATTGGTGTTAGCACTTCTTTGAAGGTCTTGTAGAATTCTGCGCTGAAGCCATCTGGCCCAGGGCTTTTTTTGGAGGGGAGACTATTAATGACTGCTTCAATTTCCTTGGGAGATATAGGGCTATTCAGTCTTTCTACCTGATCTTGACTTAATTTTGGTAGATGGAATCTGTCAAGAAAATTGTCCATTTCATTTAGAATTTCAAATTTTGTGGCATATAGGCTTTTGTAGTATGCCTAATAATTGTTTGGATTTCCTCAGTGTCTGTAGTTATGTCCCCATTTTCATTTCTGATTTTGCTGATTTGGATTGCTTCTCTCTGCTTTTTAGTTAGTTTGGCTAAGGGTTTGTCTATCTTGTTGATTTTCTCAAAGAACCAGCTTTTTGTTTCATTGATTCTTTGAATAGTTTTATTTGTTTCTACTTGATTGATTTCAGCCCTGAGTTTGATTATTTCCAGCCTTCTGCTCCTCTTGGGTGTATCTGCTTCTTTTTTTTCTAGGGTTTTCAGTTGGTCCATTAAGTTGCTTGTATGTAATGTTACGAATTTCTTCTTGCAGGCATTTAGTGCTATAAATTTTCCTCTGAGCACTGCTTTCAATGTGTCCCATAAATTTGGGTGTGTTGTGCCTTCATTTTCATTGAATTCTAGGAAGTCTTTAACTTCTTTCTTTATTTCTTCCTTAACCCAGCTGTCATTGAGTAGTAAGTTGTTCAGTTTCCATGTGCGTGTCAGCTTTTTGTTGTTTCTGTTGTTGTTGATGTCCAGAATTAGTTCATGGTGGTCAGATAGTATTCAAGGGATTATTTCAATCCTTTTGTATCTGTTGAGGCTTGCTTTGTGACCCACTATATGGTCTATTTTGGAGAAGGTTCCTTGCGGTGCTGAAAAGAAGGTGTACTCTTTTGAGTTTGGGTGAAAAGATCTGTAGATGTCTATTAGGTCCATTTGACTTAGGGATTCTGTGAGTGCTTTTATTTCCCTATTTGGTGTCTGTCTAGTTGATCTGTCCCTTGATGAGAGTGGGTGTTGAAGTTTCCCACTATTAAGGTATTAGGATCAATGTATGATTTAAGCTTTAATAATGTTTCATTTATGAATGTAGGTGCTCTTGTATTTGGGGCATAGATATTCAAGGTTGTGATGTCCTCTTGGTGGATTTTTCCTTTGATGAGAATATAGTGGCCCTCATCTTTTTTTATTTACTTTGGATGACAGTCTATTTTATTAGATATTAGGATGGCTACTCCAGCTTGTTTTCTGGAACCATTTGGTTGAAAAACATTTTTCCAGCCCTTTACTCTGGGGTAGTGTTTATCTTTGTTGCATAGGTGCGTTTCTTGGATGCAACAGAATGTTGGATCCTGTTTCCGCAACCATTCTGTTAGCCTGTGTCTTTTTATTGGCGAGTTGAGTCCATTGATATTGATAGATAATAGTGACCAATGCATGTTAGTTCCTTTTGTAATGGAGTATGTGATCTTACCCTGTTTCATTGCTTGTTTTCTTTTCATTTTTGTTGGGATATTATCTGTATGCCCTGTTTTCTTGGGTGAAGTTGTTTTTGTTGGATTGGAGTTTTCCTTCTAGTATCTTCTGTAGAGTTGGTTTGCTGTGTAGATATTGTGTAAATTTAGTTTTTTCATGGAATATTTTGTTTTCTCCATCTATGTTGATTGAAAACTTTGCAGGGCATAGTAGTTTGGGTTGACATTTGTGATCTCTTAGAGTCTCCATGATACTTGCCCAGGCCCTTCTGGCTTTCATAGTTTCTGATGAGAAGTCCGGTGTGATTCTGAAAGGTCTACCTTCATATGTTACTTGGCCTTTTTCCCTTGCTGCTTTTAATATCTTTTCTTTGTTCTATAGATTTAGTGTTTTGACTATTATGTGATGTAATGTGTTTCTTTTCTGGTCTAGTCTATTTGGTGTTCTGTAGGCCTCTTGTATATATTGTAGACATTTCTTTCTTTAAGTTGAGAAATTTTTCTTCTATGATTTTCTTGAAAATATTTTCTGGACCTTGGAGCCTGGAGTCTTCTTTTTCATCAATTCCTATTATTCTTAGATTTTGTCTTGTCATAGCATCCTTGATTTCTTGGATATTTTGTGATTGGAACTTTTCTGATTTTACTTTTTCTTTTCTGCAAGTGTGTCTTCAGCTCCAGAGATTCTCTCTTCTATCTCTTGTATTCTGTTGGTGATGCTTACTTTTGTGGTTCCTGATCTTTTCTCCAAGTTCTCCAGCTCAAGGGTTTTCTCAGTTTGTGTTTTCTTTATTGATTCTAATTCTGTGTTCATGCCTTGCACCATTTCTTTCATCTGTTTGAATTTGGATTCCTGTCTCTCTACGATGGTTTCTATTTCTTTGTTCATTTCTTTTTTATATGCCATTAATTTTATCTCTACTTGTGCCTCTATTTGTTTGGCTATGTTTGCCTGTGTTTCTTTAATGATTTTGTCTATTTCTTCTTTCTTTACCTCCAATTGACTGGCCAACTCTTTGAAAGATTTGTTCATTTCCTCCTTATGAGCCTCAAATAAGTGGGTAAGCATGGCTTTAAAGTCATTTTCCTGTGCTTCTGATGAATTGGAGTATCCACCAATTTTGGGGTTTGCTGGTGAAATCATGATGTCCTGATTTATGTTGGAAGTGTTCTTTCTCCTACCCCTGGCCATTGGCTTATCTGAAACCTTCCCTGTTTGTTTGTTTTTGGATTCTGCAGATCAGACTGGTACTGTCTCTCTCTGGCATCTGGAGAGTTCTTCAGCAAGCTGAGAGAGGTCCCGTGTCCTCAGTGTGTGCTGAGGACTAGCTGTACCTGTGGGAGAAAAGTACGCAGGCACAAACAGGGCAAATGCAGGCGTGCCTGCACGTGTGTGTGTGTGTGTGTGTGTGTGTGTGTGTGTGTGTGTGTAAGTGTGCGTGGACGTGTGTCTCGAGGGACAGAGTGATGACTAATGTTGAACCCTTGAGTGTGTGGGAGGGGCTCTGCAATGTATATGTCGCAGGCGCTAGTGATGATCGCAGCGCAATTTCTGGCATTAACTGCCTTAACTTCTCAATTAGACCCACAGAGCAGGAGCTTCAATGTCCCAAGCGCCCCTCTATTTCCCAAAGTGGGTATGTGGGTGGGGGTGGGGTTCAATTCCTGGCTTCTGTTTTATAAGGACCCTGGGTCTGGTTCTCTGCAGGTTCTCAGGGATGTACTCACTCTCAGGCAGGTTACTTGGCAGGGATCTGGATATCTGGGCTCTCTGCTCTCTGGTTTGGCCCTGCTTCTTTGATGTGCTCCGCCAGCTCAGTGCTGCTGCCACTGCCAGGTTAGGAAGTCCTACTGTAGCTGGAGATCTTTAGGTGGTCGGCAGGGATTGATGTAGCTGGGACCTCTGCTCTCTGGTTTAGCCCTGGTTGGTCTTAAGCTGGAGGCCTGCTGTGCCCCGCCAGCTCAATGCTGCTTCACTGCCAGGTTAAGAAGTCCCTCTTAGCTGGGGACTGGCTTGCCAGTCCAGATGCTTTCTGCGAATTCCTGCAGGCTCTCCACTGTGCTCTCCGAGCTTGGGAGACCCAGAGCCTGGTGTGCCTAGATTGTATGGCGTTTCTGCCTGGTTTTGGTGAGTATATAGCGTATTCTCTGTCACTGTGGGATTGGGCGGGGAGTACAGTCAGTGGCTGGGTGATCCTATGGAGCCAGTATGACAGCTAGCGACCCAGGACCCTGGGAGGATGGTGCCACGCAGGTCTGGTTCCGCAGGTCTCTGGTACTCTGAGACCGGTACCGCTGGCAGTTGCCACTAAAGGGTAGAAGCTCTGCCTCAGCCGCTGCAGACCCCAGGAAGTTAGGTCTGCGCTGAGAATCTCGGTGAGTCTGCCGTGTGGGGGAGAGGAAATGTCTGCGAGAGGGGAGTGCTGGTGATCAGAGGATCAGAGGATTGTTTCTCTCCCCCCACCCCAAACAAGTCCCCAGGTGACCAGAGATCAAAGTCCTCACCTCGTGCGATGCTCCCTGTTGTTTAGAAAGCCTCACCGTTGTTTTCCTGGGTTCAGAGGACCTTCCATTCACTGACTGCGATGGTCAGGAACTGAGTGTGCTTGTCGCCATCTTGGCTCCGCCCACTGGGTGAATCTTATATTAAATATTTATGTCTGTGTTTTTGTTAATGTGGTTTTAGCTAGAGGTGTCTCAGCTTCTGTTAGGTGAAGAAATAACATTTCAGGAATTGCTGGGGTGTTTGGTAATTATGTATTTTTCTCTGCATATATTAGTTTTTTTATTTTTTATTAAATTTTTATATTAATTACAGTTTATTCATTTTGTATCTCAGCTTTACCCCCTCCCTTATTCCTTCCCAATCTTACCCTCCCACCCTCCCTCCCTCATCTCCTCCCATTCCCTTCTCCAAATCCCTTCCATCTGACCCTAGCTTATCAGGTCTTATCAGGACTGGCCATATTGTCCTCCTCTGCTGCCAGGCAAGGCTGTTTCCCCCCCCACACACACACAAGGGGAGGTGATCAAAGAGCCAGTCACTGAGTTCATGTCAGAGATAGTCCTAGTTCCCTTACTAGAGAACCCCCTTGGAGACTGAGCTGCCATGGGCCACATCTGTGCAGGGCTTCTAGGTTATCTCCATGCATGGTCCTTGGTTGGAGTATCAGTCTCAGAAAAGACCCCTGTGCCCAGATTTTTTGGTTCTCTTGCTCTCCTTGTGGAGCTCTTGTCCTCTCCAGGTCTTACTATCTCCTTTCCTAAGATTCCCTGAACTCTACCCAAATTTTGGTGTTTTGAATTTTTTGAGAAAGTACCATATCATTTTCTACCAAATGTGCTCCATTGTACATTCCTAACCACAGAGTATAAGGGTTTCAATTTTCACATCTTCACAAATAACTGCTAATTTTGATAGTAGCCATCCTAACAGGTTGGAAGGAGACCATATCTCATTATAGCTTTGATTTGAACTTCTGTAATTATTTGTAGTGGTGAGCTTCCTTTATGGTCTTTATTTCCCTTTTTAAGCTCTTCTCCCATATAATACATCACAACCAGTTTTTCACTCCCAGCTCCCTCCCCAACCTTCACTCTCCCTCAGATTCACTCCCCCTCCATTTCCTCTTCTGAAAAGAGCAGCCCTCGGACTCGCCTTGCATCTTGTTTTGTTCTTCTATGATCATATTGGTTATTCATCTATTGCCATTAAATGTTTATTGAAGTCTTTTGCCCATTTTTGAAACATGGTGCTGTTGTATTTTAAGATTTAGAGCAAATGTTCTTACTGTGTACTTGAGCCTCTTTTGGGTTTATGCCTAAGAGTGGTATGGCTGGATCTTGAGGAAGCGCTATTCCTAGTTGTCTGAGAAAGCTCCAGATTGATTTCCAGAGTGGTTGTACAAGTTTACACTTACACCAGCAGTGGAGGAAGGTTCCCCTTTCTCCAAAACCTCTCCAGAATGTGTTGTCACTTGAGTTTTTGATCTTGGCCATTCTGGTGGGTGTAAGGTGAAATCTCAGGGTCGTCTTGATTTGCACTTGCCTGATGGCTAATGACTTTGGACATTTCTTTAAGTGTTTCTCTGCCATTCAGTGTTCCTCTACAGAGAGTTCTCTGTTTAGCTCTGTTCCCCATGTTTTAATTGGATTACTTGATTTGCTGCTTTTCAGCTTCTTTAGTCCTTTATATATACTGGATATTAGCCCTGTGTCAAATAGAGGGTTGGTGAAGATTCTTTCCCAATCTGTAGGCATTCGTTTTGTTTTGATGATGGTGTCCTTTGCTTTACAGAAGCTTTTCAGTTTCATTTATTGATTGTTACTCTTAGAGCCTGTTCTGTTGGTGTTCTGTTCAAGAAGTTGTCTCTTGTACCAATGAGTTCCAGGATCTTCCCCACTTATTCTTATAACTGATTTAATGTGTCTGGTTTCATGTTGAGGTCTTTGATCTACTTGGACTTTAGTTTTGTGCAGGGTGATAAGTATGGATCTATTTGCATTTTTCTACATGTAGACATCCAATTAGACCAGCACCATTTGTTGAAGATGCTATCTTTTTTCCATTGTACGGTTCTGGTATCTTTGTCAAGTTCAGGTGTCATAAGTGTGTGGATTTATTTCTGGGTCTTCTATTCGGTTCCAATGATCCACCATTCTGTTTCTATGCCAGTACCATGCAGTTTTTATAACTGTTGCTCTATAGTACAGCTTGAGATCAGGGATGGAGATACCTCCAGAAGATCTTTTATTGTAGAAGATTGTTTTTAGCAATTCAGGATTTCTTGTTATTCCATATGAAGTTGAGAATTTTTCTTTCAAGGTCTGTAAAGAATTGTGTTGGTAATTTGACGGGAATTGCATTGAATCTGTAGATTGCTTTTGGTAAGATGGCCATTTTTACTATGTTAATCCTGCCAAGCCATGAGCACAGGAGATCTTTTCATCTTCTGATATCTAACCATTTTTGTAGCAGCTTTATTTGTAATAGCCAGAAGCTGGAAACAACCCAAATGCCCTTCAAATGAAGAATGGATACAGAAATTGTGGTACATCTACACAATGGAATATTACTCAGCAATGAAAAACAAGGAAATCATGAAATTTGCAGGCAAATGGTAGGAATTGGAAAAGATGATCCTGATTGAGCTATCCCAGAAGCAGAAAGACACACACGGTATATACTCACTCATATAGACATATAATATAGGATAAACTACTTCAATATGTACACTTAAAAAACTAATCTAGAGGGAGTTCTCTGGCTAAAATGCTCAATCCCCATTTAGAAAGGCAAAGAGAATGGACATCAGAAGAAGAAGAAAACAGGAAACAAGTTAGTAGCCTCCCACAGAGGACCTCTGAAAGGCTCTGCCCTGCAGACTATCATAGCAGATGCTGAGACTTATGGCCAAACTTTGGGCAGAATGCAGGGAATTTTATGAAAGAAGTGGGAAATAGTAAGATCTGGAGAGGACAGGAGGTCCACAAGGAGAGCAACAGAACCAAAAAATTTGAACACAGGGGTCTTTCCTGAGACTCATACTCCAACCAAGTACCATGCATGAAGATAACCTAGAACCCCTGCACAGATGTAGACCATGGCAGCTCAGTATCCAAGTGGGTTCCATAGTAATGGGAACAGGGACTGCTTCTGACATGAACTGATTTTGCCGGCTCTTTGATCACTTCCCCCTGAGGAGGAAGCAGCCTTACCAGGCCACAGAGAAAGACAATGCAGCCACTCCTGATGAGACCTAACAGACTAGGTTCAGAAGGAAGAAAAAAAACCCTCCCTTACCAGTGGACTTGTGCAAGGGCATGAGTGGGGAAAGGGGAAGGAGGGATTGGGAGGGGAGGAGGAGGGAACCGGGGGGGGATACAAAGTAAATAAATTATAATTAAAAATAAAATAAAATAAAAAGAGAAAAAAAAGATTTAAAAAATGCATACTTTCAGATATCAATGTGTTTTCAGATATATTATTGACTGACATTTTCCTCTCTTGGATGTTATCTCTTTACTCTGTTTGTAATATAGAGCTTTAAAATACCTAAGACAAGTTCTTAAATTTTCCATAAGCTCCAATTTATTTTTCTTCTTGTTTTCTGATCATTTGGTATCATACACAGAGAATACTTACCCAATCCAGTGTTGTAAACCTTTATAATTCTTCTAGAACCTTTTTTTAATTTTTACTTTTCTGTATTAATTACAGTTTATTCCCTTTGTATCTCAGCTGTAACCCCTTCCCTCATTCCCTCCCAATCCTACTCTCCCTCCCTCATCTCCTCCCATGGCCCTATCCAAGTCTGCTGATAGGGGAGATTCTCCTAATCTTCCAACTGATCCTAGCCAGGTCTCATCAGGACTGGCTGTTGCGTCTTCCTCTGTGGCCTTGCAAGGCTGTACCCCTCCCCCCTCAGGGGGAGGTGATCAAAGAGCCAGTCACTGAGTTCATGTCAGGGACAGTCCCTGTTCCCCTTACTAGGGAACCCGCTTGGACACTGAGCTGCCATGGGCTACATCTGTGCAGGGGTTCTAGGTTATCTCCATGCATGGTCCTTGGATGGAGTATTGGTCTCAGAAAAGACCCCTGTGCCCAGATATTTTGGTTCTGTTGCTCTCCTTGTGTAGCTACTGTCCCCTCCAGGTCTTTCTATCTCCCCATTCTTTCTTTCATAAGATTGCCTGCACTCTCCCCAAAGTTAGGCTATGAGTCTCAGCATCTACTTTGATACCCTGAGTAGAGTCTTTCAGAGGCCCTCTGTGGTAGGCTTTTGTATACTTCTAAGAATTACATGTAAACCTTGGATCCATTTTGAGTCTGATGCTGTACACAATAAGATTTACACAACTTGTTAAATATGTAGCTATCCAGTTTCCATAGAGCTACTTGTTGATAAGACTTTGCTTTCTCCAGTGAATGAATGGTAGTGGCATCCTTGTTGAAAACTCTGATCATGGATGCAAAGGTAAATTTCTGCATTCAGTTCTAGTTTATCAGTCTCCCTTGATGACAGTTCTATTGTGTTTTATTATTGTGACTGTATAATGCTTGCTAAAGTTCTCTGGACACTTCAGGTTATGTATAAATTATATCACTTCTCTCTGTTTCTATAAAAATCATCAATATTTTGAAAGCAATTGCATTAAATTGGTTGACTCATTAGGGTAACTCACTTGCTCAGTATTAAGTATTCTATTCCATGAACATTGGATTTCTTTTCACTTGTGGTACAATCATTTTCCTTCATAAATAATCTTTACTTTTTAATTGTTTAAATCTATTTCTCTCTTTGTCTGTTTATTTCCTAATATTTGATTCTCATTGATATATTAGAAATTGAATCACTTTCTTAATTTTTTTCTGATTGTTCATTTTTAGAGTATAGAAATATCTATACTCCATGCGTTGTATAGAAATATGCAAAGTATATTTTTTTGCATATGGCTTTTCAGTGCTTTCTATAGTTGATTAATATCATCTACAAAGGGACATCATTTTACTTCTGCTTTTCAGCTTGGACTCTCTTTAGTTCTTTTTCTGGTCTAA
The DNA here is from genome assembly GCF_907164565.1 of Psammomys obesus. NCBI lineage: Eukaryota > Metazoa > Chordata > Mammalia > Rodentia > Muridae > Psammomys > Psammomys obesus. The sequence goes on from NW_026591086.1 coordinate 35,809,821, forward strand.
TTGCTCTGTCTAGAATTTCTAATACTCCAGTGTTTAGAGCTAGCCAAAGTGGACTGTTTTAACTCCTTCATTGCTGAGTAATTTTTAATATTTTGATTTTCATACAGGCTATGTAATGCTGAAGCAGCTTCCTTCTGTTCCTAATTTGTTGAGAGATTTTATGAAAAAAGGATATTCTTTGGGGGGGGAAACTTTTTTTTTCCCTACAGTAATTGAATTTGTAATGGAGAAGGCATTCCTGAATAAAGCAATGAGCTCCCATAGATCCTGTGGGAATCTTTATCATCTGGTAAGCAAGTGTTCTAGGCCAATGACTAGTGTATGTGACCAGCAGAAGAAAGACAATAAATAAAAGTTCCTTTCCAATAAAAATATTTGCCTTATTTTCTTTTAAAGTCTTCGGAGGGATGGTGTTAGTTCCTTTGATGTAGGACACATGTGAAACCTAGACAAGCCTGCTGGCACACACCTTTATTCCCAGGAGAGGCAGGCAGATATTTGAGTTCCAGGCCAGCCTGCTCTACAAGTGAGTTCCGGGACAGCCAGAGCTAGACAGAGAAAACCTGTTTGTTTGTTTGTTTGTATGTTTGTTGTTTTTGTTTGGTTGGTTTTTTGGGGAGGGGTTTTGCCGGTTTCATCTAAGCTCTCCAATTTGTTGTCATACAAATTTTCTTTTGCTGTCTCACGGGCAAAAGATTTGGTAGCATTGTCTTTATTTTTACCAATTTGAGGTTCTTCTCTTGTAAAATTTCATTTATGTCAAATTTTACTAATTCTGTTGAGTTTCTCAGAGAACTATATCTTGTTTTTCCTTTCCTTTTCTATTATTTTTCTCTCCTGTTCAATTTGTCTTTGTTCCAATCTTTAGTATTTCCATTTCCATCCTAAAAAAAAAAAACAAAAACAAAAAAAAACCAAACAACTCTCAACTTTGTTTTTCTCTTACCAGGTAATTGATTTCTAAAGATAAGCTATCATGTTGAAGTCGTTCTTGTGCTATGGTGTGCTTATAGATATAAATATCCCCCTTAGCACTGCTTCTGTTGCCTGATAAATTTTGGTATCTCAGGTATAAATTTTCATTCATATCTAATTCTTTCCTGATTTCTCCTAAAAATTCCATTTTTTTTTTTGACCCATGGCTGTGTGAGAGCCCATTGTGCAATGACACATGCCTGTCTAATGCAAGAAGATTGCAATTTTCAGGACAGCCTGTGTCACAGAGTGAATTTGAGGTCATCCTAGCCTTGATAGCAAAACTCTTTCTTTAAAAACAAATAGAAAAGAATTTTAAAATGTTGCTTTTTAATGTTCACAAATTCATGCACTTTTTAACTTTCCTAATGCTACTGTTTTTATTTCACCCAAATATGATCTGAGAAGTTTGATTATAGATCTATATTTTAAATTCCACTGATACTCAATTTGTCTCCCAACTTACAGTCTTTCCTGGAACATGGGACAAACACTCATTCTGTTGTTATTAGATAAAAATATTCACCGTATAGCACTTATCTGCTTTCGGATCATTTTATTTATTTTGAAAGCAATGAAACTTCCAGCTTCTATTGTAGAACCATATACGCTTCCAATTGTAGAACTCTATATGCTTCTATATGTTGATTTTGCCATATATACTTCATGGACTATTATTAAAAGCACGGATGCTAATAATTGTTCTACGTTCCTATTGTACTAAAATGTCATTTACTATTGAGTAACCTGCATCTCTTAACTTCCTATTTAAATGCTATTTGGATTGATAGTAATATTTTCATGTGTGAACTCCTTGCATGAAATGATATTTTCTATGCTTTCATGTTCAATGGATTTATTTCTTTTAAAGTGAAGCAGTTGTAGAAAAAGCATAACTAGGTTAAGTATTAAAATCTATTCTGCTGTGTTCTGTCTTTTAATGGAAGCCTTTAATCCATTTACATTTAAAATAATTAGTAATAAAAATGACTTCTGCCACTTTCTTTTTGTTTTCTGTGTTACAAAGCTGTTTACCTTTAATCTTTTACATTATTTTTATTTAATTTTTAAAGGAAATACTTAATTTATTATTTTCTTTTATTTCCTATTTATATTATTTAAGGATATCCTAACACCCTAAATTTATACTACTCCACTTTGAATTTATTCAATGATAGCATCATTCACACAAAAATTCTGCTTCTTTAAGGGCAGCTGGATCTGATGCGGACGTCACAAAATTACATCGGCATATATTATATACAAAATATAAACAATAACTTTTAATATATTAACCTGATAATGTTTATAGAAAACACCAAGGCGAGTTACATTTCATTATTGTAATAATATCAGCGTTTATGATTGCCTACCTGTTTACATTTATTAAACATTTGTTCTTTTCTAACCCTGCCCCACTCAAGTGACAGTGGCCTGCACTTTTCGTTTTCATTGGTAAGACTCGCGTTAATATCTCCTACATGGTAGTACCATGTAGCAGCTAGTGGCAGTGCAGCTCTGCTTTTATTTGTCTGGGCATAACTTAACAGTTCTTCCTCTTGTAAATGATGGCTTTGCTAAATATAGGATTCTTCAAACACCGAGTTTGTTTTCTGACTACGTTTTCAGCTGTTAGTCCACTGACTTCGTGTCTCCAAGATTTCTGATGAGAAATTTTTGGCAGTCTGATCAAAGATCCCTTGTTGGTGATAAGTCACTCCTTGCTTGTTTCAAAAAGGCTTTTAACAACATAATTATAAAGTGCTATCATGTAGGTCTCTTGTAATTCATCCCATTGAAGTGTGCTGAGTTTTGCAACATTTATATTAAAGTATTCAAATTTGGGAAGTTTGAAGTCACTTTAAAAAAATACTCTTTCTACACTTTTTTTTTTTCATTCTCCTGTTACCTAAAATGTATGTGATGGTTTTCCAGAACTCCTACAGTTCCCTTAGGCTCCACTTATATTTCAGCAGTTTTCTTCCTTTCCTCAGACTCAATAGCTTCAGTTGTCTCAGCTTCAAATGGGCAGATTCCCACTACCCTGGTTGTTCAAAACTGTCTTTGAATCCTTGTAATGCGATTTTCAGTTATATTAATTTTTAAGATTTTTAATTAGTACACAAAGTATTAGGCTTCAGCATGTAATTTGCATGCAAGATTTGTTTTTGTTCGTCGCTCCTTCCTCATCCCATGCCCCTCTCTCTTTCACTTCCCCTCCCAACAGCTTCTTTTCCCTTTTTTTATGGTACACGTGTTGTTACTGTGTGCTCACTTCCTCAGCTTTACTTTCTTCCCTTTCCTTGTGTAACTAGTAGAGTCCTGCCCACTGTGGGACTGTTTGTCCTGCTAATACTGTTCTTTGCTATGCAGAAGTTTTTTAATATCTTGTAATCCCATTTGTCTATTCTTAGAGCTACTTGATGTTTAATTTAGAATGAAATTAACTTTTTCTCTTTTCTTTTCTTCTTTAGATTTATATTTCTCTATTGATAGTTCAGTTTTGTTTATAGATAATTTCTTTGCTGTCTCAACATCTTTATATAAGCTTTTGCTCATTATCTTTAAGGTCATATTTTTAAATAACTGTTTAATAAACTGACTATAAAAGCTGTTTCCCAGGCCAGTTCATCTTGGTTCATTTTTTTCCCTTGACTGAACCATGCTTTTCTGGCGCCTCAGTTTTGCTTATTTATTTGTTTTTTGAGGGAAGGGAGTAAAGTATTCTTTCATGGGCAACTTCTACTATCAAATTGAAATAGCCTGACACTACCTGATAGAGTCTCACTTAGTTCCAGCTTGCCTCAATCAGATTAGCCTATGGGCAAGCAAAGTGGTGGTAGAGGCAGTTTCAGATAACTGATTGATATAAGAAGGTCCGTTGACTGGTTGATTGTGGCCAGTACAATCCCATGCCACGGGGTCCAGGACTGAATAAGAAAGCAAGCTCAGCAGACCTGGAGTAGCAATCAGTCCATGCTCCTGCTTGAGTTGCTGTACTGACTTACCTCAATGATGACTACTCAGGAAATGAAATCTAAGTAAACGCTTTTCTTCGCATGTTCTCTGGTCATGGTGTTTACCATAGCAACAGAAAGCCACAAACGTGTGGCTCATGGGTCTTTCCTATACATTAGATATTTGAATGTACTAATCTGGTAACTCTGGAAATATAATTCTCTTTCTTTCTTACCATTGGCTGCTTTAAAAGAAATTGGAAATTGCCATTATGCTGAGGATCAGTCTGAGGTGCAAATATAGTCTTTTCAGATCATTTCTAATCACGTGTGTTCCGGGCATGCTCAGGAACTTTTTAACCACCCCAAACTGTTCCATTTTTTTTTTTTTAAAGTCTTGATCTTCAATGTGAAATTCTAAAAATGAAGGGGGGAGCACTTCAGCAGTGAAGACTGTAGACTGGTGGGTTATCAAAGGGACTGTGTAACCTATGCTTTCATGAGCAGCATGGCCATCAACAACCAGAGTTTAGATACTGAATACTTAAAGGACAGGTTTGCTTTTCTGTTCTTTGGTTTCCACAAACTATGTGTGGCTGCTTGAACATATACAGAGTTGCCACATTGTATTCAGGGATGGATATAGGTGAATGTCTTCATAAATGTTAGAACTAATGTTCTACCCTAGTGTTAAACATAATTCTTTATCAACTTTTGCCCTAAAAGTGCCAACTTCCCAACAGACTATAGAGATCTATAGAAGGGCCATGTCAGATAGATCATGAAATTGTAATGTTTGTCTGGATAGTATGATGGATTTGGGATGTTCTGGCATCTTTCCAAATTTCTTATCTCAAAGTTATTCTAGCTGCATTATTTCTTATCACCACATCCTTTGACCTGCTTCTTTTATAAACACCATCATTACAGACAATTGTCTTTTTATTGAATATGTGTCAGTTTATTTTCCATGTAAAGATATCTAAGATAACTAATATGCAAAATTTGGCTCAGGTGAGAAAAAAATCAGGTCCATGCTTAACCAACACCGTTGTCTTTAACCTAAAGCATCACAATGTGGCTAGAATATATTTCAGGTAAAATCACTCACCCCATGGCCAGGATGTGAAAAAGAAGGACAACGGACTGGCAAAAGAGCTCAGCAGACACAGGCATTACGTGTGCATACCTGATGCTCTGACTTTGATTTTGGATCCCGTAGTAGAAGGAGATAGCCAAGTCCCAAGAATTAACCTCTGGCCTCCACACACATTCCATGGACCATGCTTCTCGTGAGGTACAACCTCTGAAAGGTTCCACTACCTCTCATCTCAATGGAAACAAGACAGAAGCTGTGCATTTAGCATATGGATCTTTAGGGAGCATTGTAGATCTAAACTATTACAAGAACATTCCCGAGCCTGGTCCGCCCGTGGCTTGTTTCAGGAGGACAAAGCCCTCACTTTCTCTCCCACCCGTGTCTCTTCACTGTTTATGAAAGTGCCTGCCACATGCTTAGAAGCCAGTTAATAGTTGTGGAATGACTAAATAAGCACATTTCTTTCTTGTTAATACCTCTTAGAATTCTTACTCTACCCTCTACAAACATTTTGAAATGTTTTTTTGCATATTTATTTTTATTTTTATTATTAGTTACATTTTATTAACTCTGTATCCCAGCTGTATCCTGCTCCCTCATTCCCTCCCAGTCCCACCCTCCCTCATCTCCTCCCTGACCCTTTCCAAGTCCACTGATTGGGGGAGATTCTCCTCCCCTTTCATCTGACCCTGTTTTATCAGGTATCTAGTAAGGGGAACAGGGACTATTTCTGACAGGAACTCAATGGCAGGCTCTTTGACCTCTCCACCCCCTAAAGGAGGAGCAGTCCTGTTAGGCCACAGAGGAGGACTTTGCAGCCAGTCCTGAAGATATTTCAAATGTTTTGAAATAAACTGTGACTCAGTTTTAGTAATTTGTATCAGATTCTGGTGGACCCAAAACAGAAGTATCCTGACACTGAGTGAGAAGAAAACAAGAATCTGGAAATGGTACAGTCATATATCCAGTCTTATGGTAACTGAAATGCAATTTCTGGCCATTATAATTAAATGTAGTGTTTTACATATTTTGTATTCTTCAAATAAATTGAATGACTCTTTTATACCATCAATATAGTAAAGCCAATTAATATATAATTCATCTCATAGTCATCTTTGTCCTAAGGTAAATTTGTAGTGGCTGTCAATATATAACAATACCCAATTATTTTTGAATTAAAAAATAAAGTTAAAAATAAGTGTGAAGAATGAATGAAATATTAATAGAAAGTTTGCTATTAGGAATGCCTGAATTATACCAGGAAGAGTGAGCCACAGAATAGAGCTTCCTGGCACCAGATCTTAGTAGTAATTCACAGACTTTGGCTTTGCACAATATTATTGTATTTCTGACTCTGTTCCACCAATTTCCATGTGTTGGAGACAGAGATGACTCATTTATTTTGAAGGGCTTGTTAGTGTACCTGATCCAGACCAGGATTTTGTATATAAAGGGGGTCTTAGGTGATGTATTCATTGAAGAAGATGTGTGTAAACTTCCTCCATCCAAGGGAATCATTAAAATTAGTTCATTAGCTAAATCATGTTGCTCGTTTGTAGAACATTGTCAAAGCCCTCACACCTTGTGTTCTTTTGGCTGCTGATATTATCCTTGATCATTTCTTTAACTTTTATTTTTAAATCTGTTTTAAAGTATGAGACAAAAGAGTGTGTTACAATTTTAGTATTTCAAAGAATAGCTAGAAAATTTACACATCTAAATGAGAACTTGTTTTTATATCAATAATCTAAATTTAATGATATATTTAATATCACTTTTAAATTTAGTTTTAAAGCTCAAAGCATTCATTAAAAATTCTTGATTTACAACATATAAAAGCAAGAGTCACTTCGAGCCTTGAATCACATTTATTTTAGTTATAAGAAATGTACCTACAAAATTACGAAAATATTCTCTTTCACAGAAAATAGTACCTAAAGGAAAGTGTGCAAAAGTTATACGACATGAAAAGTCATTATAGCAGTGGCAAAGCTTTCAACCTTGACTATTCAGAGGAAAATAACTTAGTGTGCATATATTTTAAATAACACAGAATCACTCCTCTGTAATTATGAAAGCAGTTTGTTTTGCTTACACACTCACTGTTATACTGGCTTGATAAATAGTTTAGTTTATTGTTAAGGTATCTTGTTGATTCTTTTCTAAAAGAGGTTTTATTTTATTTTTTAATTTTTTAAAAATTTTATTTATTTTCTTTATACTTATTCTTTTCTTACATAATACATCCTGATTATAAGTTCCTTTTCCTCCACTCCTCTCCACCACCTCCCTCTCCCTCAGATCCACTGCTCTCTGATTCCCTTCCATCATATTAATTCTTGTCAAAGACTTGAAGCTTTGGTAGACACCGTTCTAATGTTCTTTAGAGGTCATTATTAAAAAATAATGAATGTTAAAATTGTAAGCGCACATCAAGGGCAGCATTTATTAATGCTGTTGTTATTTTCTAACATCCATGCTAACTTACCATAAGTTGAACATAGTCTAGACATTGAATTTGTTAGCTGGTTCAACATCTGTGTGAGCCAGATATAATCTGATATTATTTGTATGGTTTAGTTTTAAATAGTTTTTCTTCTCATTGATAATTAGCATATGAATTACTTCAAATGTTTGTTGTGCTAAAAATAAACTCAGTACTCACTGTTACTCTATTCTTTAAAACCATATCCTGCATTCCATAGATGTAGGATCTTGCAGGAAGAGACAAAAGTAATTTGAAAGAAGATACGCACATGTGCGCTCATAAGTGCGAGTGCACACACACACACAAGCACAGGAATGTGTACTAGGGAAATTAAATTAAAATTGAATTTGTTATTAAACAGACTACTTTGATGTTGGTAATTACCAAAATTTTCCAGTTTTGACAGCATTCATTCTTCCTTTCTTCCTCTCACATGTCCAATCCTCTCCCTCCAAATTTAGAGCCTCCTCTTATTTAACTGTGCTTGTTACATACACATATAAACGAATCAACATATAAATACAACCTGCTGACTCCAGGATTGCTATGCATATTTTTTTGATATGCAATTTTATTTATTTTCCTTTGTGTCTTCTTTGCTTTTGATTTAAAGTCTGTTTTACTCAATCTTGCCTTCTGCAAGTATATATCTTTCATTCTGAACTACTCTTAATATAATTTGACAGGTTAAACTTCCTACCCAAATTTTAGTTTTTTCATATTTTTCACCTTTTAAGGCGTCAATACCACCAATTCTTCATCTTCAGGAAATTAACTACAAATACTGTGTATGTTAACCATAGCCAGTGTGAAAACTGAATTGTTTCTCTTTATACAATTCCTTTAAAAAGATTTTAAAATCCTTAGCCGCACTTTTCGTTAAATATCTCAAAGCCTAGATTTGGACTTTAAGCTGACTCTAAACTGTCAAATTCTTCACCAAAATTCAGAAAGGCTTATGTATCAGTTAGGGTCCAATTAGCAAGCAAAACATAACTAGAAGAAAAAAGATGAAGATGAAATAAGTAGATATATCATAAAAAATGCCTCATAATGATTTCTAGAATGTGTAAGGAAGCCCTATAGCAGGCAAGAAGGGCAGGCACGTGAAAGGGAGGGAAGGAGAGAGACAGAAGGAGACAGACTAACAGGAATAAAAGCAGAAAGGGAGGTGGAGGGGGTAAAGAATCAGGCAGGCAGGCAAGAACGTGTGGAGGATTATGAGAAGATAAGAGCCACGAGGGCAGAAGCTTTGACTGTTTCTGCATTTATCTAGCAGAGAATGTCTCCAGCAGGCATGAATCCCAGGAAGAGGAACTAAAGGCCAGATTCAGGAGACTCTAAGACTCAGGTGAAGGACTTCAATTTATTTCAACATTCTGCACTGCTACTGAGGAAGTCAACAAAGATAAGATTAGGGTAAGAAAACAAAACTTAAAAGAAAAAAAAAATAAGCCATATGCTGCCAAAAATTCTAATGAAAGATAAAATGAGAAGTGAGTTGAGGTCTGTTGAGTGTTTTTGTTGACTTAATGTCAGATGACTAGGTATTTTTAATAGCAGCTGCTAAGTCCTTTCACAGAAGTATATAGACTAATCTATAGGTTAAGATCTAAAAGAGGTAAGCATGGTATAGATGGCTGCCTCCCTGACATCTTCACCCTTCTCTAAATGTCCTGCTTGGGCTTAGAGAGAAGGATCCATGTTTAAGAGTATCTTGTTGCTCTTCTAGAGGACCAGGATTCTATTCCCAGTGCTACATGGCACTTCCAACTGTCTGTAATTCTAATTCCAAGGAGTCCAGCTCTCTCTTCTGGCCTCCAAACATGGCTGGCACATGTACAGTACAAGTTCTTACATTCAGAAAAAAAATGCTAATGTGCATAAAATAAAAATAAATAAATCTTTAAAAAATATTTTCTTACATTAGCTGAACTAGAGAAAGCCGTTTTGAACTCTGTGGTTCAGCCTAGCCAAGTAGACAAGTGCATAACTCGTTGTCAGCATATAGGAAGAGGATTTGGACAGATGCAGTTTGGGTCTGAGAGTATTTGCTGCAACAATTACCCCTTAAAAGAAAGTACAGATAAAGTGTGATAAAAATTACCATTTCTAATTATATGTAATATTTACTGAGCAAGCATTTACCGAGTGCCAGTTACCGTTTCAGACACCTTATATATTGAGGCATAATGAAGGAAGACACTATAATTAACACTGATTTCAATAAGAGACATTGAGGTACAGAAAGTAGAGACTGAGGTACAGATAGGTTAAGTAACCCTGCCTTTACTTCACAAAGCTTGTAAATAACAAAGCTAGCTTTCAAGGAGAGAAACTTATCTCCAGAATCTATAAAAGTCATGACTAGGCCCACTGTGTGCTACTTAGGTACCACAGGTTTTCCAATTTTGTCACAGAAACATTGAAAATATCCTCGCTCAGTTCTTACTCTTACGATTTTGATGCTTGTTAAACTTGTTTCTTTTATAGAGTTAGCCATCTTTTTTAAGATAAGAACTTTTTAATTACATCTCTCCCAAATTATTATATCTTGTAATATCTTGTACTGCACCTGGGCACAGATAACTCAGTGAGAAATGTCCCTGCTCAAAGACCAGAAAATGTTTGTGACATCCCCAGTCTCCAAGAACAAACATGGTCCATGCTCCCTTCTTGCAGGGTGTAGGGTCTGCTCTGCGTGATTACTGTCCATTCTGTCCATACTGTCTATCTAGCCAGATGCAAACATGCAATGAAAGATGAAGGAGACATCAATAAGTTGAAAGATTTTTAGTGTAATCACTTGCTGGAAGTGTGAATGACTACGATGAGAAGGCAGAAGTGCAGAGGACACCAGCTTCCACTCTTTTCTATCACTCACACTGATGTGATTTCTGCAAATGAAAGCATCGGTGAGGCCAAGGATTTCCCTCCATAGGGGTGATGCTATTAAGAGATTGAAAAATGGAGGTGTCATTAAGCAGGAGGAAGACAAGTTCAATCACCTTCTATCATATTACCAGGATATACAAAGATTTCTCTAGTTTTTAACTACATCAGTTAATAACCTACCTGTCTTTTTTATTTTTCTCTCAGTATTTTTTTTTCCTGGAAGCAATACATACGTTCACGTCTGAGTTCCTCGACAGTAAAATGGTTGCCGTAGAACAGGAGATGTGAGGGGCTTCTTATGGAATAATGGAAAAATGGAAATTACTGTCAAAATGATGGCATGGCTTCAAAACATTGTTGGTACAAGTGCCTGACAGGCGTCCTTGACACAATCTGCAATGACATAGTAAGAAAGCAAAATAATGTGACAATGGCTTTCTCTCTAGGACTTTTGAAGAATTACTGGGTGGGTGCCACACTCCACACTAGGATAGCTAGCAAAAGATGCAATTCCTCCCCAGGACATCAATATTTATGAGATTTATTGATTATCTTGTCATGTTTAAAACATGTGCTTAACTGTATTTTTAAGGGTCAACTGGAGTCACAGGGACACTACGAAAGAGCAACAGCAGCTACCATCCTAACAGGACAGATATCACGACATTTTTGTCAGTTCTTCTAGCTCAGACAACATGTCTCCCTCTCTCTCTAAATAAAGATACCAGTACACATTCAAAACAGTTCTTTCAAAAAAAAACCTACCAATCATGCAGATGCTATGAATAAATTAACTTAAAAATATTCAGAAAGCAAATAATAATATTAATCTTATGCAAAGTCTTTAAAGGAATAATTGTGCTATTATTTGGAAATTCCCTGGTTTTTTAAAACCACTTACTTCACTGTTTAAACCACAAGATCGCATCATTTTAGGCCCAGTGGAACTTTAGAAATTATCTAACTCAACTCTTCAGAGACACAGGTCTCTAGAGCTCGGTCCTGTGATAGTTGGTGCCTATTCTAGCCACTAGGGCAGGGTCATTTCCTATGTGCCAGATTAAGTCAGCTGCAAGTGCATTTGTGAAGCATATCACATGCCACGGAATCTGGCAACGTGCAGGGCTCACCACCACTGTGGATCTGGGAGACTTTCAATATTCCAACAACTAGCGTGGAGCTTCAGGCCTCATACAACAAAGATGGTCACTGCATAAGCAAATACATCTCAATGCTATATATTAATGCTCCAGGAAAGAAGAGGAAACTAACCACCTCATTGGCAGATGTCAATCATATGATTATTATACTTTAAAGTGAAAAATTCAGTTTTTATAGCTGTTTTTATAAGATAGAAACAGTATGTCAGAGGAGATTGAAGGTAGAAGCTGGGCGGGCCAGACTAGCTTATGGTATCTGTGATAGTAGTGATAATAGTCTGAACTTTGCCCCTCCTATAATTCATAAGTTGGCTCCTTAAGTTCTCACAAGAGTGTGCAGCAGGTATGGAAGAACATGGTCCACCAACCAAAACAACCGCTGTCTTCATCCGATCAGCTATGTGACTTGCAATAGAATAGGAGACCATCACTAGCTATTCTGTTCATGACTGACCTCAAAAGAGGAAAAGGGTGAGGAGGCTCAATGGACTCTCACTGAGGTTTTCTGACCAGACCTCTTTTCTGCACTTCTCAGCCATCTGTATCCATTTTGTGTCAGTTAATTGCACATGGCCTGGGAGACTTGGGCAAGTGTTAGTATGTCGGCTGGGGAAGGTTAACCGAAGAGGGGTGCCACCATCCATGGCTAAGTATGAATTTGCAGCTCAGTTGCTTTGGAGCACTCTTGCTCCTATAAGTAACTTAGACTCTTTGGTGTGTCCCAGTGAGTCTGTAAGGAGGAGTAGATGGAAATTCTCAAAAAAGCAAATAAATAAGGTTAAATGCTGTCCCATAGGACGTGAACCCTGATGCCATACAACTAGGACCATAAGAGGAAGAAGAAAATAAAATATGTGGAAAATGAATTATGAGGAAGAAGAGGAGAGAAGAGAGGGAAAGGGGGAGAGAAAGGAAAGAGAAAACAAAGAGAGGAGGTAAAGAGGAAGATATACCTGCGTTCTCTTATTCCTTCTCTTCCTCCACAACCTCTCTTTTTTCATTGTTAGGCACAACTGCAAGGCCCTCAGCTAAGATGAGAATCCTTAACAGATACTGAAGACAATGAAACCTATTGGCACCTTGATCTTGGACATGATAAACCTAAAGACAGGATGTGCAGCAGGTATGGGAAAGCATGGTCCACCAAACAAAACAACCAATCAACTACGTGGCTTGCAATAGAATAAGAGAGATCATCACTAGTGTGTTCATGGCTGATCTCATCAGAAGGGATGAGGTCATTTCAGCATTCACACTGTGTTATTTATTTGTTTGTTCTTGACAAAGAATCTTCTACGTGGGCCAAAGTTGTTGGAACTTACTCTATATACCACACTAATCCTAAATTCGTGATCTTTCTTCCCTGTCCTCCTAAATTCTGGGATTACAGTTATGTAACACAGTACTAAGAAATTTTTTTTTTAAATTAAACATTTTGTTTACTTGAATCTGGATATAAACAATGTCTAAACACTGCACTATTTGTTTTAGTTTTGAGATTGTACTTTAATTAGAGCTTATTCTTTTTAAATATAACCTACTGAGCCTATAAGATGTTACATGTGTGTGCGTTTTAGGGCTAACTACAGCGAAAAATCAACTGGACTGATCTTCCCTCTCAGCTCTATTTAGTTGCCTGTAGCTTTTTGTGTATGGTTGAGGTCTCTTAGGTTTTTCCTCCACACAGTTTGGCATGTTTGTTGTGTCCTCCCTTTCAGATTATGTTTGGGCAGTCATATAGGTAGAGCTTTGCAATTATAGTTTCTGATGTTTCTAGGGAGCCCAATCTCACAGCAAACTCCCTGCTTTTCTGACACTTCCAATCTCTTAACCACCTCTTTTTCAATGTTTCCTGAACCTTAGGCGAGACAGTGTTTCATAGATATATCCTTCAGACTGGGCTCCATAACTCTTCATTTTGATGGGTTAGAGTTTTCTGTAGTGGTCTCTTTCTGTTAAAAAGAGAAGTTTTGTTGATGAGAAGCAATAATTACACTTCTCTAGGGGAATAAGACAAATGTTTGTAAGTTGCTTTTAGGGATTATGTTGGTTTAGTAAATGAGTGATAGATTCTCCTCCAATGACCATGTTCCACCACCACTGACTAGTTAGCAAGGTTTCTAGGACCAGGCATGTTATCCCTCTTGCTTTATTGGGTCTTAAGTCCGATTAGAGAGCAGTTGTTTCTCTTCAAGTACATGCAAGGTTACGTGCCATGCTGGTCATTGGTATGATTGATAGGGATCATAGCTGGGTAGAACGGTTGGTTGCCTGCCTCCTTCGGAAGCTTGCATGATACCTTCAGAAACCATGAAAGCTAGTCTTCAAGAGGGGATACTCAGATCATTTCCAGATCAAGGGCCTTTGGGACCTAGTTCTGAAGTGCATGGTGTAGTCACCAATAGACTTACCTTCCATCTCTGTTGTCTAAGCAAGGGTAAGAACAATAGACTGCATGTTTGGAGAATCTTATAGACATCCTTGGTCAATAACTCAAAGGAGGGCTTTTCATGTTCAGTGTTGAGATCTTGTTAGATGGTTTTGAAGGGATTGCCATAATCCAAGTGAAGAAAGCTCATTGAAATTATATATGTATGTTTATACACTGAATTATGTGCATAATAACAGGTTTTTTTTAAAACCTCCTTCCTTTCTGCCTTCTTTCTCCTGTATTGATCTACTCTCCATTTCCTAAGAAGGCCTTGCCTTTTTCATTTTCCCTATCAGGTCACTTATGTGCTGCTGTTCTCCTTTAAGCAACCCAATCTGTGCTATTCGGTTGTTTCTTCCTAGAACGATGCATGAGAATAGGTGGAAAACATGGACATCCATTCATTGATTTAGCAAGAATTTAGCCACTACCTAAGACATTGCAATTACTGAGAACACATACATGGAGTTGAAATGAGTGTGACACAGACCTATTTCGTTGGCAGATAGAAAGGCACACAGTCAACAACAGCAATTGTGCAGAAATTGTTTTTGGATGTCATTATAGATCGCTCTTGCATACGGACGGAAGTGAACAGGGGTTTTACCTGGCAGCCAGTAATGCGGTTTCAAGAAGGTTTTTTAAAAGTCGGTGACTTCTCAATAACAGACTGATTATACACTTCAACTGAGAAGATTCAAATACAAATCACATCAACACTATTATTTGTTGCCTCAGTGTAATGAAATAAACCATGTTAATGAGCTAATGAGATGCGCCACAGCGACTGACATTTCTAAGATTAAAGAAAGTGTAATCGCTTCAACATCAACTCTGTTCAGGGGTCAGTAGTCTTTTTTCTGTAATGGGCCTGGTGGTAAATAGTATAGGCTTTACAGATTCTCTTGTCTCTATTGCTAATAATCACCTTCCCTGTTGTAGTGTGAAGTCAGCCATAGACAATATGTAAGTGAATTAGCATTCTGCGACCCAACAAAGCTTTATTTACAAAACAGATGACAGACAAGACTTGGAAGATATCATCATAGATCTGTAATTAGAAATAATCTTAGCCATTATTTTGAAAGACTATTTATGACTCGCCTTTGAAATCACATCCTTGTGGCAAAGTCAGGAAAGGTGGGTGCCATACAATTGTATATGAACTTTGCCAGAAAAATAGATGACATCTGTGTACACTTGATTGTTTAAAGATATTCTGTGTGTTCTAAATCTGTGTCACCAGCAAGAGAGGCCTAAGCTTGGACTACTATGTTAGATGAGGTTGGCTGTTATTCAATTGATTTTAGTGTGTGTGTGTGTGTGTGTGTGTGTGTGTGTGTGTGTGCATGCACAGGCAAAAATATAAATTAGTCACTCTCCAAAAAAACCTCAGGAAGTAGAAGAGTGAGGTGGGATAGGATAATATTTAGAAGCACATTTTTCATTTACATTTATTGTTTCAGGCTCTACCCTGGGAACTGGGGAAAGAAAAACACACACACACATACACACACACACATACACACACACACACACACACACACACACACACACACACACACTGCCCCCAAGGATCTTCCATCCTTCTGTGGGTTCAGGGGGCTGACATATTAGTTTTCTTAGTGAACACCTAATGTGCTGTCTTCCTTCTCAAGAAACCATTTTAACTTTTCTCCAAAGCACCTGTATTAAAGCAGCTACAATGTCACTCCCTTCTGGTGACAAAGGTTGAGGGAGGCTTTTAGTGGTGGGCTATAATTTCATCATAATTCAAATGTTGCCTGTTCAATTTTCAATCTCATAACTCCACAGTTCTTTTCCTTCAATTAGCAAAATAAATCACCACAGAGCAGAGCTGACAACTGGAAATTTTCAACTTGAACCATCCATCTCTTTTTCCAGAGGGAACCTTGACATTCTCTTCTCACAGGTCTTAATTTCCTTTCCCTCAGCACCCCACTAAACTTGTTTTCCAAAACACCAAAGAGGCAAGGATAGAGTGAAATTGTCAGGTAGGACCTACAGGTAGAATATTATTATCTTGGGAGACAACTAGCTGAGGAATTCGTTTTGCTTTCTTTAATACAGAAATAAAACACTAGCATTAAGCCCCGGTGCCCCAGCAGCCCAGATGCTTCTCTGCTTTTCCTTTTGATGTAGATTTGTCTATGAAAGCTTCACTGTCTTTGTTCCAGTGATGGGGGGAGTTTGGTCCTTTTAGCACAAAGAATCTGCTTTCATTTGCTTTATTGAAATGGATACTTATCCCAATGAGACTGGTCCGTATTTGTCTCTGCTTCTTCCTTGCTCCGTACAAAAATCTCCAGGTTCTGTTTTCTTTCTTTCTTTACTCAAAGTCCACATGGCAAGCTTCCAGTTGTGTTTATCCACTCCAGCTAATTGACAGCCACATAAGGACATGTAATGCGACGTAGGATTGTGAGAGATTTCTGTTTGGCTCTTTAATTAAGGAGTCGTTCACAGGTGCATATAGTTACAAAAAAAATTAATTGATAGCTTTCTATCGCACTGCTTTAGCCCACTGCTATTTGATGTTTGCAAACACAGCTATTAGATTTGTCTTATCTTGCACGCAGGGATTATTTCTCATTTTCTTCCAACAGAGGTTAAGACAGGTTGCCCTAAGTACTAAGAAAATATATCAAAGCAGTGAAGATAATTTCACCAAGGAGGAAACAAAGTGAAATGTTTATTTTTGAAACATTTTATCACCCTTAAGAAGCACAATGAGAAACCCTTCGTTTTCCCAGATATACTCGAGTTTCCTGAATGTCAAAAATCATTGCTACCCAAAGCCAAATGGCTTCCTGGGAAGTCTGTGTGTTTATTTTCAGTGATACTTGGGAGGTACCCATATTTACAGCAGCCAACTGGCATGTTTCAGGGCTATATTTATTCATAGTCAGTTTTAACTTTTTTTCCCCCTGCATTTTTATTTGAGTACCAGCAAACCCCCTTCCTCTCCCAATTCATAGCGTGGCTCTGCTCTCCGAAATTTTAAAATGGATGCTCTGATACTCGGCCTGTGCTCAGTAAAAATAGCTGGAGCTAGAGGAAGAAGGCATCTACGTCTCAGTTTTCTTGTGTTGGACGCTGGAAGGTGTAGAATGCCAGCGTGGTAGAACTGCTGAGTGTTCCTTGCAGTTTTTAGCCTGTGTGTTCTGGGCAGGTGAGTGACGTCTCATCTCCCTGTCCTGATTTCTTGTAGGTGAAGAGGAAAAACTGTGATAATCAGGTGACGTATGCAGGGAATGTAAGGATGGCACACGCAGAGTAACAGCTACTACCACATTCAGTAAACCTCAGACTTGAGCATCTATGTCCACCTTCTCCCTCTTAGATTCGTCACAGGATCTCTTTGGATATTAGTGCTGATTTGTTGGTAATATAAATGCCACAAAACTATGAATACTTTCACTTTGGTTGTTCTGATGATTCCCTAATGTTCAGAGTCACCTGCAAGCTCCGTTTAGAGGGATGTGGCAACTATTAACCACTAGCTGCTTTGAACAGTAATTCATTTCTAATGCCACCTCCTCTCTTAATATTTCTCCTCCCCATCTGCTTTCCTGCCTGTGGGTTACTCTGATGTTGCAGGTGGTAAAATAGATGAAGCATTTACTGTAGATGTGGAATAGGTGGTTCTTTATCCTGAAAGTCTCGGTGACCCAAAGGTTGTGAGTACTTCAAAACCACTTGTCTTAGCCATTTAATAGAAATGATAACACTTTATGACAAAAACCTAAAAATATCTATGTATTTATACAGGTATTTAACCCATAGGAGAAATCCCACTGGCTTGGGAACTGAGGGTAGACTGGGAGAGACTGCATTATCAGTTTAGTCCCTCACTTAGAGAAGAGTGCCGTGTGAGGCAGTGTGAGCCTGAAGCTGGAGGTTGGATAGGGACAGAAGGGACTTATGTATTATGCCTTTACGATGGTAAAGTATTTAATAGTTACTACTGGGGCTGAGTAAGCTTTTACGAATATTTGCTTTAGGGGGTATTCATTTACTGGTGTGTGTGTGTGTGTGTGTGTGTGTGTGTGTGTGTGTGTGTGTGCATGTTTTCACACAAGAAGATATAGACACTGATCAGTATAAAAATCATATTCAAGATGGGAATACAAAAGATCATACTACGACACTAAATCTGTCATCAGCTTTAAGGACTGGATTTAGGGTCTAGAACAAATGATGAAAACTTAAAGGTCAGGAGCTTGGCAAACTCAGAGATGGAGTTAGAGCAAGGGAATGGAGAAAAACAAGAGCAGGGAAGAAGCCTGCACATTGTACAGATCATCCTATTAAAATTGTTTTTCAGTATTTTTGAGACAAAGTATCACTATACTACCAAGTCAATTTAGGATATTCCTGCCTCAGCCTCCTTGTTCTGAGATTATAGGCAGCTGAGCTCATCTTGCTGTAGACTGTGGTCTTATTGATGCTATGTTCAAGACACAGCTGACCTGGAAAACACACATGATGCACAGAAAAGTGAGAGCATCATGTTGACAATAAATAGGACATCAGTACTACTCTTACATACCCCAACATCTCACAAGAGGAAGTAGGGAGAATTTAGAGCCTGAAGATGAGGAGAAGCGCTATAAAATGCTATGCTTTGGACATGACATGGCTGTTGTATTCATGAACTTGGAGCTGTTATAGCTAAATGAATAGGATCAAGACAGTTAAAATTTCATCATGAATGAGGAAGGAGCTCATAGGTACTGAGACCAAGCGGAGGACTTACTGACAATTGATGCCTATTCTGGTAGGAGGAGTCATTATCCAATTCTCCTTTGGTGTTGTGGCCACTGATACAGGTTGTCAGACTGCAAGGAATAGCTCTGTACCTAAGCACACATATCTAAGGGAAGGAGAATCTGTTTTCCGGGAATAAGAGCCCTGATACATCATATAATCCCAAGGATTCATTCCTAAACTCTTATACACAGAGCAACACAAAATGGACTCAGTAGGTTGTGTGTGTAACAATAATAATTATGAAATAAGAATTTATAAATTTGAGATGAAATGGAGGAAGGACAAGGTAAAAACTGAAGGTAACAGAGGAAGGAGTAGAAATGAAACATACAGTACTTGTATGAAATTCTGAAAGAACTAAAACACATTTTAAAAGGGGCCAGAAATTTTAATTTAAAAAAAAATATACGAATGATGGGATCTAGAAAAGATTATGCTGAGTGAGGCATCTCAGAAGCAGAAAGACACACATGGTATAAACTCACTTATAAGTAGATATTGGCCATATAATATAGGATAAATATACTAAAACCTATACTCCTAAAGAAACTAAACAATAAGGAGGACCCTAGGGAAATGCCTGAAACCTCACTCAAAAAGGCAAACAGGGTAGATATTAGATGTAGGAGAAGACAGGGAATAGGACAGGAGTCTTCCACAGGTTGCTTCTGAAAGACTACCCATCAGAGTATCAAAATATATGCTGAGACTCATAGCCAAACTTTGGGCAGAGTGCAGGGAATCTTATGAAAGAAGGGGGATAGAGAAAGACCTGGAGAGGACAGGAGCTCCACAAGGAGAGCAACAGAACCAAAAAATCTGAGCACAGGGGTCTTTTCTGAGACTGATGCTCCAACCAAGGACCATGCATGGAGATAACCTAGAACCTCTGCACAGATGTAGCCCATGGCAGCTCAGTCTCCTAGTGGGTTCCCTACTAATGGGAACAGAAGCTGTTTCTGACTTGAACTCAGTGGCTGGCTCTTTGATCTCCTCCACCTGAGGCGGGAGGCAGCCTTACCAGGCCACAAAGGAAGGCAATGCAGCCAGTCCTGAAGAGACCTGATAGACTAGGGTCAGATAGAAAAGGAGGAAGACCTCCCCTATCATTGGACTGGGGAAAGGGCATAGGAAAAAAAGTGGGAGAGAGGGTGGGATTGGGAGGGGATAGAGGAGGGGGCTATAGCTGGGATATAAAGTGAATAAACTGTAATTAATGAAAATAGAATAAAAATTAATGTATAAATACACTAAAGCTAGAAGAAAACTTAATATAAACCATGAGAAAAATGTATAGTTCTTAGTGCTGAACTTTCTGAACATGAAGAAGAAATTTTCATCACAGTGCCTGTAAAGGAAACATGATTCCTATAAGAGAAACACAGTGTTACGTGATCTCCTTTATGTGTGATAAAAGTGAAAATGTCCTCAGTATCCCTAGGGCTAGTCTTGCTAATGATTGTTGTTTCTTATTATTTTTTTATTATGATCCCTAATGATGTCAGTGCTGTTCTCATGAGAAAATGCAGTAAAAATAATCCTTATTATACCAAAACAATGTGTTATAAGTGTGCAGCTGGCTTGACCTCAGAATAAAATTACAATGCATAGAATAATCTGTGGCTCATATATCATCATGAATATTGTTTTCTGAAATGAATCCTTGAGATTTGAACACAAGAGTGTTCAAGGTCAATATTATTTGACAAAAAAATGTAGACTATGAGAATTCAACATAGCAATTTTAGAGTGAAGTTGCATGTTTGACACTGAAAGTAACATAAACAACACTTAAAATATGCTTTTGAAAATGAGCCATGTTGTCTTTGCTTGGAAGAGGGCCAAAACAATGACAAGAAGGGTTGAGATCATCTTTAAATATTTTTCTCCCTTTGCTTCAACAAACAGACATATAGTGGAAATGAATTTCCAAGCTATTATTTACCATTAGCCCAACCTTTTCATAGGCATAAAATATCTATCAAGCTGTACCAATAAGCATACCACATCTTTGACAATTAACTTCAGGTGAAAGAAAGATTAATTGGAAGAATAAATACATAGACATCTGAATGATTTGACCTGTTATACAGAAGTGTTGGATCCAAGCCAATTACTGCTGGAGAACATCTGCCAGGTTCATGATTTGAGTT
Source organism: Psammomys obesus (assembly GCF_907164565.1). Taxonomy (NCBI): domain Eukaryota; kingdom Metazoa; phylum Chordata; class Mammalia; order Rodentia; family Muridae; genus Psammomys; species Psammomys obesus. The sequence goes on from NW_026591086.1 coordinate 35,830,773, forward strand.
TTGAGCAGTTGATCTTATGCTACTATCTCCAACAAAAATTAAAAAGCAAGATCAATTACATGTTGAGGTATTTTCCAATACATGGGTATCAAACCATTTCATTACATAGAAGAGAATCCCCAAGGACATTTCCTCAGGTATTGGGGTAACATGTAAATGTTTAAAAGTTGATTCAGGTCATTTCTCAAATCAGAGATCATGTCTGCAATTTGTGCCTAGAGTGATATCATGATGGCCATTCTGTGTAAACAATCAACAGTTCCTCTATCATGTTGTCTGTCAACATGCCACAGATGTTTTTAAGTCTTCCTAGCTCTTCATGTTACCACCACTCAATGTCAGTGCCAGCATCTTACAAATCATCTCACATACTTTAGAGGCTAACTAAGTCTTTCTTTGTGGAACAAAATGGGGCTTTGAAATTGAGCTTTTCAAAATCTGAGGTTCATTTTTTTGTGGAACATTATCTTGAGAAACTTCAATTTGCAGTGTATTGAAAAATAGAATACAACTTCACTTGCTTCGTTAGAAAAAAAAAGAGCTTGTACACATAAAGAAGCTAAGCAAGAAGGAGGATCTTGGGTAAAATAGATGAAGGAGGACCTTCATCTTTTTTTTTTAATTTTATTTTTCTTTTTAGTTACATTTTGTTAACTCTGTGTCCCAGCTGTATCCCGCTCCCTCATTCCCTCCCCAACCCCGCACTCCCTCCCTGGTCTCCTCCCTGCCCCTTTCCAAGTCTACTGATAGGGGAGGACCTCCTCCCCTTTCATTTGACCCTGTTTTATCAGGTACCTTCAGGGCTGGCTGCAAAGTCCTCCTCTGTAGCCTAACAGACTGCTCCTCCCCGGGGGGGGGGGGGTCAAACAGCCTGCCCTTGAGATCCTGTTAGAAATAGTCCATGTTCCCCTTACTTTGGAAAACTACTTGGTTACTGAGCTACCACGGGCCACATCCGAGCCGAAGTTCTAGGTTATATCCATCGATGGTCCTTGGTTGAGTGTCAGTCTCAGAAAAGACCCTGTGCCCGGATATATTTGGAGGACTTTCATCTTTCAGAAAAGCAAATGGCATAGACATGGGAAGAGGTGAAAACAAGGAACAAGACAGGAGCTTACCCACAGAGAATCTCTGAAAGACTCTACCCAGCAGGGTATCAAAGCAGAAGCCAGAAGCCGAGATTCATAGCCAAACTTTGGGCAGAGTGCAGGGAATCTTATGAAAGAAAGGGGATAGAGAAAGACCTGGAGGGGACAGGAGCTCCACAAGGAGAGCAACAGAACCAAAAAATCTGGGCACAGGTGTCTTTTCTGAGACTGATGCTCCAAACAAGGACCATGCATGGTGATAACCTAGAAACCCTGCACAGATGTAGCCCATGGCAGCTCAGTCTTCAAGTGGGTTCCCTAGTAATGGGAACAGAGGCTCTCTCTAACATGAACTCAGTGGCTGGCTCTTTGATCACCTCCCCCTGAGAGGAGGGAGGGTCAGCCTTACCAGGCCACAAAGGAAGACAAAGCAGCCAGTCCTGATGATAACTGATAGGCTAGGGTCAGAAGGAAGGGGAGGAGGATTTCCCCTATCAGTGGACTGAAGAAGGGGCAAGGGAAGAGAAGGGGGAGGGAGGGAGTGACTGGGAAGAGATGAGGGAGAGGACTGCAGCTGGGATACAAAGTGAATGGATTGTAACAAATTTAAAAAATTTAAAAAGAAAAAATAGCTCTTGATCATGCTTTAAAATACAAACAAGACTATATTAGGCTCATCTAGTAGAAAAGAGCAGAGAATAGATAAAGTATCAAGGATGAGCAACTGTCAGTAAGTGTGTGTTTTAAATAATTCATAAGATAAGAAGACTTCTCCAATATTTTTAAACTTGAGTTTTAGAATCAGATGCTCTACTCACTTCAGCTTTGGTTGCTGGCACAAGACTGAGCTAGGCAACATGCAAGCATGGCTCAGTGAGAAGCTCATAAGGCCCACAGCTTGCTGAAGAGCTGGGAGTAGCTGGTGGCTTCTGGAGGAAGGAAAGTGTGTATATGTATATATATGTAACTTTTTGAGTTTAGAACAGCATCATTTTCCTCTTCCATTTCTTCCACCCAAAGGATTATGCCCATACCTCAATGAATGGCTCTATAAACTCACACATGTAGAACAAATTTGGGCTCAGTGGGTCATGAAAAACAAAAATAACAAGAGGTCAAGAGGGGACATGGTGAAGGTTTGGGATAATTGGAGGAGGGGGATTGGGAGGTGAATTTAATAAAAATATATTGTGAGCATATATAACATTGTCAAAGAATAAATAAAAATATTTTTTAAAAAGCTGCACTGCACTGTTATGTGTTGTTGGGCATGATTCTGTGCAAATAAAAGGAGCAATAATACAGTGGTATGGAGACAGAGTGCTGCTATCTCAGAGGCCTAAGACTGATCTGCTGAGCATGTGTAAAGCCAAGCTTGAACCTCAGCGTGGCTCCTACATGTCCCCAAAAGACACTAATGAATTTGGATAGTTCTAGAGGCATTTCTGAGCTCAACACTCAGGCAAATCCTTAAGAAGGTGCCTCTGTTTAAAAGCAGTATTGTTTTCTCTACCCTGGTAATTCTACAATGTATACATTGAAACATCACAGTGTAGCTTGTACATATAAATGAATACAAACTGTCATTTAAAAATATAAAGTAGAAAACAATGTGGTTAACATACCCAATGAGACTCCATTGAAGAAAACATTTTTTTTTTTCTTTTTAATGGAGATAGCTTTAATTGTAGATAGCTTCCCTCTCAGCACTGGGACTCTCTCTGGCTTGAATCTGTGCAGACCTTGTATGTGTCACCACCTCTTAGTAAGTTTTGCTTGCTATTTATCTCTTTCCTATGGTCTCTTCTTTAAAATAAATAAAAAATACAAATTTAAAACATCAACGTTTGCTTTCCAGTAGTGCTATGAAGTAAAATATTACAGATATACTAAATCACCCTCCTAAAAATGTCTTTAAAGAAATTGCCAATGAAGCATTAAAAAAAAAAAGACTAAAAGTGTTTGCATGTATAAAGAAGATTGAGAAATGTATAAAACACACCAGAAGTTAAGAATATTTTAGGGAAAAAAAAATCAGATATCCTATATGGGAAAAATTGTGCCCAATTAACAAAACAATTCCAACCTGAAAGATAAAGAAAATACATTTATATTGTTAAGCCAAGAAAAATGGAACTGTCTTTTCTGAAAGTTCAATAGACATACAACTTCCTTATCCACACTCCCTGAGGTTATGTCATAAGAATAAAATATCAGAATATGCATTATTTCTTATCTAAAAGACAACATTTAGTTCCTTCTACAAGGATTCATTGTACTCGGGTTCTCTGGATCAAATCAGGAATGTTTCATTAACAACTTTGTACAAAATTAATGCAAGTTAAATTTCATTTTCATTGCCTTTTAATGAATAACAGAGTTATTTTTATTCTCCTGACGAAGTCTCTGATTACCTTGGAATCACGTAAGGTCTTTCTGGGTACCCAAGTGTAGGTAACTTAACCATGGCTTAAGGGAGTCAGTCTCTGTACTCAGCACTTTCTCTAGCTGACCTGCAGAGGAGGTGTTGATGAAGGAATGCATCCTCACCACACTGCCCTTTTCATTGGCTGTTGTTACTGAAGTAGGTTTTATCTCATTGGCCTCGAATGTGTGCATTGTCCCAGGTGTTAAGGCTGCCTGGGCACCAAGCAGGTGGATGTGGTTGGGTGTGTTTGTGCTCCTAGAAAGAAAAGATCTACTCTAATTGTTATAGACAAGCCTTCAAAATGAAAGCCAATTCCATTTCTTGACTTTCAACAAAATAGAGGGAAGAGTTTGAGGCTAGTCACTGTTCTTTTATACTTTAAAGTACTTTTGTACTTTATAGCAGTCGTTTGGTTATCATGTACTAACGTACTAGCGTACTAACGTGTGGACTCCAAGCGGACTTCAAGTAACTGAGCACCATTAAGAAGGCTAATATCACAAATTCTACACAGCTATGAACTCTTCTCAGCTGACATGCTCACAAATGTCCCCTGCTTAGCCTAATGCTCTGCCGTTTGTCCCATGAGATTTTCAGTTACGTTCTCTTTGAACTGATGTTTTGGGCTGAAGTCTAATGGGAGAATGAGATTGGTGAATAATGCAAGGATACATATCTGTACTGTGGAAAGTTACCATTCTCGCTCCCAGTTGCTTGTTTCTGTGTGAGTGTGTATGTGTGTTTGTTGTGTAGTGAACACAGTGTGCAAATGCCTGTCAAAAGTACAGTTGTGTACGCGCATGTAGAATCCATAATCAATGTCAAGTGTCATTTTCCAGGCACCATCTTTTTTTATTGTTTGTTTGAAAAGGGGTCTTATGCTTGTTTTAGAGATTGCCTCATAAGCTAAGGATGACAGGTCTGTGGGCCTGCCTCGGTGGCCGCAGTGTTTGAGGTACAAGTGTGCACCTCTGTGCTCAGTTTGTTCTTCTGTTCGTACGGGAGATAGAATTCAACGTTTTATGCTTTTTACCCAAGCACGTCACTGATGTGTCTCTGCAGCTCATCTTCACACACTTTTATGCAGATCTCACAGTACTCCATCAGCCCTGTACTCCATGACCTGTCAATACATGGGACTAAAAGACTAAAAGCAAATGCAAAGAAGGCTTGCTACATCTCCTACTGAGTAAATGCTGGCTTCTTCAATGGGTTATACAATCCATTTAAACCAGAATTATCTTCAAGTACAGAAATAAGCACAAAGAACATATTATCAAATATAAAGGACTAAGGAATCTTGTATAATTTTGTATCCATCTTTGTTCTCTATGCACATGTCAGCTGAAAATGGTGACTAAGAAGGAAAAAAAAGTGTAGGAAATATATACTCCTGCTACATTTAGTTCCCCCCTCACCTATAAGCCAGTTTTAAAAAATTTAAAACCATGAATACATGATCGAATGAGTTCTGCAGTTTTCCATTTGACTGGCAAGAACAAAATAGTACAAAATAGTACACAGTCCTCACAATAAATTAGTTGCATAGTTTTTCGTGTTTCAGTTTGCAGGTAAAAATTCTTTCAGAATTGTATTTAAAACTGACAGTGTACAGTATCAGCACAAATGATAGATGTGTGTTAACAATTTAATATTTTGTGCTAATTGCTTTCATATAAAGCAACAAGCTTTAAATATCCATAATAAGTCAAGAGAAACTTGAGTAAAGAAAAACACTGCATTTTAGCAGCTTCATAATGGCTTATCTTGCTCTTTTAGAGGTAGGACCACATGTTCATTTTATGCTGGGCACGCTAACTTGTTTTTCTGATTCTGAGTTCTAGAAAACAAAACACCCTTTTATATTTGGATATATGTGTGATAATTGAAAAGTCAGTCTTGCCATACAATGGCAAAAAGCTAATAGTTTTAAACACTTTAACCTTATAGCATAATTTTTTAAAACAGTATAGTAGACCGTGGTTTTATATATATATATATATATATATATATATATATATATATATATGTATATATATATATATGTATCACAATGTATACGTGAATGTGTGAATGTATTTGAATACATGTATGTGTGTGTGAGTGTCCGTGTGTGTGTGTGATTGTGTGTCTATGAAGGCCGAATTGTTTTTCCCTGGTCTACATGGCTGCTGCATCAGAAAAATCTATAAGCACAGCGCTTAATACATAGTGGTTATTTCACTATGTGTATTTTGTCTTCTCCTGTAGCTAAATTCAAGAAGGGTTCTTAACCCTATCACATTTTTCGCCTTGCCTCTGCATTTCTCTTCCTGCTTCCCTGACTTTGACTTCCTCCCCTCATGAGTGGATAACTTCACCTTAGCATGGCCACACTGTTTAGCTGACCTCTTAATTCTGAATAGCTGATGTGAAAGATGAAAAGGGACACAGCTCTAGGGACTCTACTGTGCACTTGGGGATTTTCTTTGTCCCTCCCTTAAACGAGTTTTACCATAACTGCCATCAAGTGGTGGACTCTGAAACTACAGCCTGTCATGAAGAAGCCACATTGGATATGTGTATAACTTATATATGTGAAACATATGTTAGAATCTGTCAAGTGATGATGAGCGATAAATGGAATGCAAGATAGAATGCTGTAAGGATAGGGACAACATAAGGGAATTCTGTCTCTTTCTACAAACCAAAAATTGTGCTGTGTTTATGTTACGGTGTCCATACTGAATACGTCCCACATGGACATCTCTGTGACTTCATCTTGTGTTCATTAGTCTAATATGTCTTAGCTGGAGGCTGCGCTCCCTCAGCACTTTGACTTCCGAAACTCTATAATTCCAATAGAAATAGTTACCAGAAAAGAAGTTAAGTATAAGGATGATTTAATTTGTAGATAATTCTCCCTTCCCTTTAAAACTGTCTCAATATGCAGCTAGATAACATAAAATATAAATATGTATGTTAAAATGCTGCAAAGAAGAGTTGGTTCAGAACTTCACATTAGTTTGTAAAAGAAGTATCTCTCTTGTGGTTAAAGAAGCCAGATTAGAGTGGAAACGGTTTGCATTTCTTTTCCTTTAGATTAATGTCACTGTGGATCTGCTGAAGGTTGTTGGTATTATACTCAAGTACGGCCCATACTGCTAGTCTCTCCATGACTTTTATCCTGAAGGCATATTCAATTTTGTCAAAGTCCATTTCTGCATCTAACGGTATGATCATGCATTTTTTTTTGGTTTAAATTTATTATTAAAAAGGTTTAAAATATTATTTCATGTTATGTCATGTCCACAATGTGATTTCTCAAAGCACATTGATTACAAAGACATTAAATTATCTATCTTTTCTCCATAGGTTCATGCATTACTGTTTTGCAGGTTATTATGGCTTAAATGAGAATGGCCTCCATGGGCTCATATATTAAAATGTTTGATCCCCATTTGTCTGAAATTGTTTGGGAAGGATTGGGAGGTGTGGCATAGTTGAAGGAGCTGTCTTACCGGGTGGACTCTTAAGTTTCAAAAGTTCTGGAGGGGACGGGAACTCCACAAGGAGAGCAACAGAACAAGATAATTTGAACACAGGGAACTTCCCAGAGACTCATACTCCAACCAAGGACTATTCGTGGAGATAACCTAGAACCCCTGCACAGATGTAGGCCATGGCAGCTCAGTATCCAAGTGGGTTACATAGTAATGGGAAGAGGGACTGCCTCTGACATAATCTGATTGGCCTGCTCGTTGATCACCTCCCCCTGAGGGGGGAGCAGCCTTACCAGGCCACAGTAGAGGACTGATAGACTAAGATCAGAAAGGAGAGGAGAACCTCCCCTATCAGTGGACTTGGGGAGTGGCATGCATGCAGAAAGGGGAGGGAGGGTGGGATCGGGAGGGGAGGAGGGAAGGGCTTATGGGGGGATATAAAATAAATAAAGTGTAATTAATAAAAAATTTTAAAAAAAAGTTCATCATTCCCATTCTGCCTTTCTCTTTCCTCTTGCCTGCGGATCAGGATGTGAACTCTCAGCAATCGCTCTAGTGACATGGTTTCTTTCTGTCATAAGTTACCTCGGCCGTGGTGTACTTCCACAGCAATAAGGATGGTAACTAATGGAAGGTCTGTTTTTCTGGCAAAAATCATATTACAAGAAGTGTAAGATGAGAAAAGCCATTTAATATAAAATATTATATCATTACCAACAATGTTTTGAATGTAATGTATTTGTTTTAAATTTTATTTTATATATCTAGTATGTACAATTTGATATATAAAATAAAATGTAAAACAGCCAATGGACATAGTCATCACATTATGTAGTTACATTTGTGGGTACACACTGTGGCAGGTAGGAAACTGTGCATTAATGCAGTAATCACCATGCAACTCTTTTATTCTGTGAATTTCTCATTTAAGTACAATTTAAATTAGACATCACTTTCAAAGGATTTCTTTCTGAGTAATTTATTTACTTTTCTATCTTTGTCTTCCACTGGAAACATAATGGTTTGGATGGATACTCAGACTCAGTATCCAAAAATTTAACACTGGATTAAAAATCTCTCTGATCACCTCCCCCTGGGGTGCAGCCTTGCCAGTCCAGAGAGGAAGACAATGCAACCAGTCCTGATGAGACCTGATAGGCTAGGGTCAGATGGAAGGGGAGGAGGACTTCGGAGGAGGACTTCCCCTGTCAGTGGACCTGGAGAAGACGAGGGAGGCAGGATAGGACTGGGAGGGGACGAGGGAGGGGGCCAAGGCCGGGACACAAAGTGAATAAACTGTAATAAATGGTAATAATAAAAAAAAGGAAAAAAAAATCAGTAGGCTTTACTTTCAACTGCCAGTTGGCAGCTTTTCGCCTTCTTCTAGACATTCAGGTTTATTACCTGTAAGGTGTTTAAGAATGATGTTCGGACTTTTCCTGCTTCCTTACTCAGGCAGGGCACGGCTGCATGTGACAATATAGGCCTCTCCTCACCTGGGCCACCCGAGCTACCAGGGATTCAAACATCAGAGGAGATGATAATGATAATGCCACCCAGTGTACAGTTTCATAAAAAGAGGAATTCTTGCCAACTGGGAATGGTTCGGTAAAACAACATCATCCGTGACAAAAAAAAAAAAAAAAAAAAAAAGCCAAGTACAAAGAAGAGACCAATTACTCCAAAGGCAAAAATTCTTTCACACGTGATTTCAAACATGCATTGACTTATTTTCCCTCAATCTGTTTTATAGACTGTCATTCATATTTATTCCTCCTATGTTACAGTTATTGTCACTCTTCTCTTTTCAAATTAAGACACTTCAGAAGGTGATTGTGACAGTAAATGTTGCCAGCTTGACTAGATATAGAACCACGTTGGAGACAAAAATAAATTAAAAAAAAAAAAAACCTGGGTGTGTCTGTAAGGGACATTCCTGCTCTGTATACCACTAAGGGAATACTCTCTGTGGTCTTTTCCAGCATCTCCCAGACTGGTGTCCTTGGCTGCATAAAAAGAAAGCAGGCTGAGCAGGTGCATTCATCTCTCTCTGCTCCTGGACTGTGGGCGCAACATAACCAGCTGTCCCAAGCTCCGGTTGCCAAGACATCCGCACTATGACAGATTGAGCCTCATACTGGGGAGGGGGGGGTGCGGGGGGAAGACCTTTCCTTCCTTAAGTTGCTTTTGTCAAGTATTTTGTCACAAGCATGAAAAAAAGTGACTAATACCAGGACAATGAGAAAACAGAGAGAAAAATAAAAACTTGGATAGGGATCTTTTTGAGTGAATCACTGCTGCAGCTGAACCGCAGAATGAGAAGCCTCATGAGTCACAATCCCTTTGCTCACCAAGGCTCTTTTTTTTTTTTTCCCTGCATCTTTCCTTAGCAACTTCTGAGGCTCGGGAGTCACTTGGTTAGAAGTTTAGCTGTCCAGCATTGTCTCTAGAAGATGTCTTTAAAATGTCTTCTCGTAGTCCCTTTGCCTTTGTCACTAAACTTGCTGACACATGAAACTGTCTGGAGCTATCAGACTTTATTGGACAAGGGAACTGTTACCACCACAATAATAATAATAAAGAATCATAGGAATAGTAGCCTCCCATCGGTATAAAATGATAACATATATAAAACGGTGTTTTGTGGACAGCAATCTATTATGCAAACCTAAGGCACTATCCACTCCACAGGCATGCTTTTCTCTTCCTGCTCTCATCTCTTACCATTCTGCCATCTTTCTTCATGGGGCCAACGCTTGCAGATCTTTCTAGGCTCCCAGGCCTAGAAAACTAAGCATCCCTAGTTAGAGCTAGAGTATGTACTCATCGTGTCAAAACTGTGGGAAAGCTGGATTGATGGGAAACAACGTTTTTTTCATTTTGTTTTGTTTTTATCATATTGTCAGTCTCCCACTCTCTGAGTACACACTCTCTGCTTTTCTGGTAGTTATGTATATAGACACATTTTGCTCCTATCTAGAGAGAACTTTCCACACATTTCTACATCTTTTAACGTCATTCAGGACAAGTAAGCTTTTCTCCTTCGTCAGTGTTTCATCCACTGCTGGATCCTGTCTATCAGAAAATAAAGCTGATGCACTTTCTCTTGTTCTAAAACGACAACGTTCTGTTAATCTTTTTGTCCTTGTCAGACATTGCTGTTCTTGCAGCCAAGAAAAAAAAAAAAACTCTACACAAAAGTTATATGTTTTTATTGCTCGATCTCTCTCCTCACACTCACTCCATGTGGACTTTATCTAGTAGGATGGACCTGGTGAAAGGGCATGGGAGCAAATCCTGTGGTCAGCCCTAATCTTCTAAACCAGTGATTCTCAACCTTCTTAACGCTGTGGCCCTTTAATATAGTTCCTCATGTTGTGGTGACCCCCAACCATAAAGCTACTTTCACTGCTACTTCAGAACTCTAATTTTGCTATTGTTATGAATCACAATGCAAATATCTCTGCTTTCTCATGGTCTTAGGGGACCCCTTGTGAGCAAGTCCGCTGATTCCCCAAGGGGATCTCAATCCACACATTGAATTCCACTGCTCCAAGTAGTACTAAGTCACCAAATCCTCTCTATTAACTGTGCTGTTGCCTGTTGGCTTCTGATCCCTTTAGCTGGCTTTTTCCTCATTGGCTTTTCTTGCCCTTTGCTTAAATCTTCTCTCCACACCGATTTGAATGTAGAACACAGGAATTTCGATGCTTCCTTTTATGATTTTCAAACATTTCTCCATTTTTTTTACTCCACTACAGTTTCTAAATGTCAGACACTTCCAAATTCCCATGCCTAACCTACACAGCTCGCTAGACTGACATGTCCACCTGTTTCCTTGACATATCCACCAGTCCATTTAACAGCTCCATATGTCTAATTATGATCCCTTAATGGCCTCTTGCCCCAAATCTATTTCCCTAAGTCTCTCTCAAATGAACAACTAGTTCAGGCCAAAGATATCGAAGTTAGTCATTCCTTAGCTTGATTATATTTGCCTTATATCCAATGATTCTGAAAATGAATATTTATCATTAAAATATTTCTAGAGTTTATCACTTTTCATCATTTCTAATACCACCATTTTTATCTGGGTTAGCACCATTTATTTCTTCATTTAGTGTCGGCCCCATTTTTCAAACTTGTCATTAAGACTAACTTGTGTCCCTACAAAAATCATATGCTGAGGCTTGATCCACCAATGTGACTGACTGTATTCAAGACAGAGCCCTTTCCCGGCCCCTCCCTCCACACAAGTGCAGCACTTTGAGGTGAATGCAGCTTGGAGCTGCCCTCCCAAGAACGCATTCCACCCTAGGCATGGACCTGTTTTCTCATACAATGGGACGAGGTAAGGAAGAGATTTTAAAAAGCCAAGCAGCAAGCCTGTACCCTACACTCATGTCTGTTACAGGAAGAGATGGAATATGATTTTATTTCCCTTTTATATGTAAAAAAAAAAAAAAGACAGAGCCCTTTAAAAAAGTAAATAAGGTTAAATAGGTTCTAGAAATGAGACTGTCATCCAGCAGCAGTGGAATTTGTCTGAGTGGAAGACATTCTAGCAGAGAGCACACAGAAAAAGGACCAAAAGAGGACACATGCAAGCCGTAGAGAGACATCACCAGGAACCAACCTTATCAAAGCCCTTGATCTGTTTTGTCTGGCCTCCAAAACTATGCTTCCAATGAGTAAAGCACGCATTTGCAGATACTCTGCTGCAGTGGTCCAGAAAGATGACTAGACCCCTGATCTCCTGAAGTGAATTTCCAATGCAAACGTTAAAGTGGACCCAGGAATCACCTCAGGTCATGCTTCTCACCATGCGTATCACCCTCTGGTGGCTTCCCTTTCCTTACAAAGGCCTGCTTCCTCATAATGGCCAATTAGGCCTTATATGATTTGATGTCATAGCTCATAATGCCTCACTGCTCTGGTAAAGTTAAGTACTTAACTCCTTCAATCTATAGTCAAATGTCCCCTTCTCAGTGAAGCCCCACAAATGACTTTTACAGCCATCCACTTCACCCTCTTACTTTCACCTACATTCTTTATCTTGTTTTCATGATTGTCCTTTCAGCATTATGTCTATTTATTATTTACCATCCCTCCCTATATAGGAATGATTTGCAGCAGAATCTCTGCTTTGTTGCTGTTGGATGCTCAACTCCAAACACAGGGTCCGAAAACACAATTTTCTTTTTTCTTTCTTTCTTTTCTTTTTTTCTCCTTTGAGACAAGGTTTCTCTGCATAGCCTTGGCTTTCCTGGAACTCTCTGTGTAGACCAGGCTGCTTCCTGAGCGATGTGGTCAAAGGTGTGTGCCACCACACCCAGCTAAGAATGTGACATTCTTAATGGTAAGGAGGAAGAGAGAAGGAGTAAAAAGAGGAAAGAAAAGACAGACATATGGGTTAAATTCACTGTAACAGTTGTTCTTAACCACTCAATTGTCAATTGTTAATTTGTTTAAGGACTGGGTTTTTTTTATGTCTTTATCCCTTTGAGTAAATGACTGAATACAGTAAGAAAAAAGTGAAAATAGATGTTGATTGTTAATTGCATGCATAGCTACTCTTAATTTTATTTACTTCCCAGTTGCTTCTAAATAGGAGCTTGGAGATTATACATATAGAGCTTTCAAAGAACAAATTTCACTCAGCATCAAGCAGGACATGTTTTCTAAGGCAAGAAAAATATACCACTGTAAATACTTAGACATTTTTCACTCTTATAATTCTCTGGATTTATGCTTATTTTTTTCATCAATATTAATAATATAATTCAGTAGCTATAGATGGGATTTTACGCAAGACAGTCATTAATTTTTAGAGATATCATCTCATAATGACCTTGGAAAATTTGGTTTCCATTGTTATTGGACAAAATTTTATAATGCAAAAGTATTACACTGTATGTCAAGTTAGCTTTCGATTAAGGTTAATATTACAGAAATAACTACATCTGCTTTCCACTCCCTGTGATGTTTATCACCTAATAAAAATGCTAAAGTTACCAAGGAAAGATGTTTAATTTGTTCTCACTGCTCAGTTGTATGTTGCATCCTATTTTGTAGTAAATGGCATAATGTCCCAAGTGGGCTGCCATACTGTCAGATACATTATTTATACATAACATTACTGGTTAATCAATGAACAACAAATGCAGTAGCCTTTTCTTTCCCTCTTTATTTTTAAAGAGATAGCAAGGTGGAAAATCTACGAAAAGATTCTAATTTTTCTCATGTTAAATGTTTTGTGATGATAAAAAAGTGAAGTCTGAAAATAGGTACATGATAATTAAACAGATATGGTAGCACTTGCTGAAGATGAACAATTAACTAATCAAAGATAAGTAAGCTTTTGTTTTGTTACAGACAATATGAGGAAGGCTTCTCTTATTTTAGGCCGCACACTTCTATGTATGATTTTCTTAACCCAGTATATAAAACTCATGTTAGAAAGACCAAATTTAAAAGAAAGCAGTGGTCCACTTTGAATCACAGGTTCTGTATTAAGCCATATTCTGTGACAGTAAACAAAAGGTTGATGGAACACCTGATTAAAATGCCTCCATTTTAATCATACTGATAGCTTCACAATGAACCCAAATGTGTTCAACTTCACCTAATCTATGAAAGAAGCTTTAGACCTTTCTAATAGTTCCTTCTGTGCTTGCATGTTGCAGTAAGCAATGCATCACTGGGAAAAATGTGTCCTTTTTTTCGTGCATTCTTCTCTGAGAAACATCTTTTTAAAGTCGGGGTGTTAGTGAAAAAAGCTGTAATAAATTAGTTACTTTTAAAAATCTTGACTCATTTGTGGAAGTGGTTGCACTAAATCATAAAGTATTAGGTAGAAGTTAAGTTATTTATTGAGAAAATGACATTGTAGTGTTTACACCACATGAAAACAAACAGACATATGGATTGGTCACCAGCTGCTCTGTTACAGAATAGATGACCTCTTCTTCTGATAAGGGGCTTGAATTGATCAAGTACCATATGCCACACCCACACCCGAACATTTGAAACAAAATGTGTGTGTGTGTGTGTGTGTGTGTGTGTGTTATTGTTGTTGTTGTTGTTGCTAAGAGCTGATTTTAACAGAGGCCTAGAACATGTAGGGCTCCAAAGTTATATCTGTGTAAGCACTTAAAAATGGAGCCTCAAGTCTCCAGATTCCCAAATGCATAAGCAGGCATTCTGTGAGAATTACAATGGCATTCATCAGAGCACATTAAAAAAAAAAAAAGAGGAAAAAAGAAAAATGGTTTGTTTTTCCTTGAGCTCATTCTGTTGGGTTTTTATTAATAGAAGTTTTAGATCAATACCAAATATTCCGCTCTGTTCCAGTGATTGAATGTGAATACATTATGTGCATACAAAAATAGTGATAATCTAAGTTGATACAATAGTTCATTTTGCATTAGTGTCCTAGATGGGACAATGTTAAGAAGCAATTTAAATGAAATTCATTTAAATGTCAGCTCTCATGCTTGCGATTTTTCTATAATTGGTTATTTAATTAAAATAATTCTCATAGTCATTAATTTAGACTAAAACTTGCTGTGCACTGACATGTTTTAATTACATGGTATTAACAAAATTGATATGCTTTAAAAAAGCATGGTTAAATTTTAAACAAGAATAAATTAGAAATCTCATAGATCATCCTACTTAGTGTACTTATGAGAAAGTCGGTCATTTTAAATGTTTATTACAAACAAAGCCTCAGCATGGTTGTGCTTATGCTACAGTTTAGGTCTCACATCCTTTGGAGGATTTGATGCACAGACAGGGCTCCCATTCTTGGACGTCTCAAACAACACACAGAGTGAGCTAAGTTGTAACAGGAAACCGCATGTTGCTCTATAGCATGGGCCGATGAAGAGTGAATGCTCACGTGCTGCTGAATCTTTCGGAGACTTCACAAGTGTGATGCCAGACAGAAGGGCATAATGACCACACATATATTAACGGGTTAAAGTCAATTATTTTTTTGTTATAACCAGCATTTGTGATCCTCCTCTCAAAGACAAAGACATAGTGCATCAGCTTAGCCTTTGGGGGAAAAAAATGGTCTTCACATTACTTTCGTGAGATTATGTTTGTGATGTTACATTCGTGACCAGTCACATCCTTGTTTCAATCTTTGTCAAAAGACTAGATAAATATTGTACCCTTTTCAAATTTCAATTGCAATCTTTGTCAGGAGTATGAGAAATCAGAATTTTAGTGTTTTCTGTGAATTAGAGGACTTCTATATTGCTTTGACCTTTTTAATATTCTGTAATTTAATTGGATGGACAGTCTTCTTTTACCAGGGATTGCCAGTCTCTCTAGTTAATAAATGTAGGGACACAAAGCACCCTCTTACCAGGCTTCTTATCCGTTGTTCCCTGAGTTGAGGATCTGGGACAGCAAGCATGATGCTTGCTGGTTTCCATCACTCCATTTCCTTGTAGTCAGGAGATTTAAAAAGTCCTATGTGGCTGGATCCTATGACTTAATTTGTTTCTGAAGAGGTGACAGTTATGGAATCAGGTTTCTAACCCAGCCTCTTCATACTTCCTCAGCTTTAGGCTGGCCTAAGAGTATGAAGAGGGGAAGCCTATGAGTGATATCCTAAGATGTCACATTTTTACAATTGTTCTCACATAAAAGTACCGGGAATATTACTCTTTTGCCATATCTCAGCCTCTGTATTTTTTAACTGCTGGCTACAGAAGGAGCATAGCATTTGTTATTTGGGCCTTCTATACTTTGTATCAGATTGAACAAAGCATTGGTGGTATGTTAGACATAGGGATAAAAGAAAATAGGGACTGCTTGCTTTTTTTTTCTTTTTCCTAATCTAAGTTGTAATGAGAATAGTACACAAACATGAAAATTGGTTTAGAGTACGCGGTGACCCTTTAATACAGTTCCTCATGCAGTGGCGACCCTGACGCAACCCTAAAATTATTTCACTGCTACGTCACAACTGTAATTTTGTTACTGTTATAAGCCATAATGTAAATAGCTGATGTGCAGGATGCCTAATTTGCAACCCCCCCCCAAAGGCTTGGGACCCACAAGCTGAAAAAGGCTGGTTTGGAGGGTAATTTCGATGCCCTTCTTTGACTTCCTTTTCTCACTCTATGTTTCCTCTTTATAAAATTCGTGAGTCCATATCATGAACTGGCCGATAAAATGGAAGAAAAACAGGACAGTGCTAATTTTTAATATACTCAGAATTAGCAAGCTCGGAGAAGGATAATTTTCCTTTCTCATATTTTCTTTCACTTACTGTCAAGTGAATTGACTTAGTTTTAAATACGCTACAACACGGCAAGTTAATGTAACGGCGAGGAAAAAAATCCATGCATTCATCCATGCATTCAGGGGCCTTTCAATGCCCCTGCCTAAAGCTCCTTACTGCTGATGCTATCTACAGTGGTGAGCATGCAGGCATGATGAGTACAATGAGAATAAGCATGCAATTCCAGTTAGGTTTTCTTTAAATATTGACAGGAGAGGATAATGAGCTCTGAAAGGCAACAGCCAGCAGATGTGGAGAGAAGCTAGCAAGAACTTGGTCTCTGAAGATCCATTTTCCCGGGGTAATCTGATTCACACTGGAGACCCTGCTCTCTGTGGGCTTACCACCGGCAAATGTTTTCATTCCTATGCTTTTTCTGGCTCCCTCGCATATTAGCATGTTTTTAAAAAGTCCTAATTAATGTGCTTTGTTGCTCACAATTTTAGCAATCTGGGTGCCTTGAAATCTGGCATACAGATCATGTTAGTGGCTCCTTCCTATAAAATTTGCAATATGTTCATTTCAAATAAGAAACAGAATGTTTTCACCTTTCAAATTCTCCTGAGAACTAGAATTCACAAAAGGTCTGAAACAGGCAAGATTTCAATCCTTGAACTAACATCTCAACTTCTGTGGCTTTAGGAAACCATATTTCTGGAACTGGCGTCCCCTTCTTCTTCTTCTTCTTCTTCTTCTTCTTCTTCTTCTTCTTCTTCT
>NW_026591086.1:35847798-35864625 GCF_907164565.1 Psammomys obesus
TCTTCTTCTTCTTCTTCTTCTTCTTCTTCTTCTTCTTCTTCTTCTTCAAAATGGCTCACTAGCAATCTCTACCTTGTAAAGTCAATGAGTGATTGGCTGTCATTATTATAATCCAAACATCTTCCATAGTTTTATTAAAAACTGTTTTTGCAAATTCCCTATCTGCTATCAGATTCCCTAGAAGAGAAGCTCAAAATGGCGAGGTAGTGTCGGACTTCCATGCAATCTTCAGACTCATCCATGTCTGACTGTTAGTACCATTATTTTGATGTGAGACTCACTCATAAGCACCATGATCAATCTCATCATCCGGGAATGTCCTTAAGAAACTGTGCTTTGTTTTCAAACAAGAGCATTTCCTCTAAGTTATAGTACATCTTTGACTAGTTATTGTTAGACCCACGCAAAGGTACAGAGAATATTGGGCCCAATTCCCAGATCATGCCATCACCATGGAATCCCAGAATCAATTCCATGCTATCAAGGGTTAAAAACATAAATAGAAAATAACAGACTAGCCACAAAACAGTATTTGCATAAATATTTTAGAAAAAAAGAAACAAATGTTGTGTCAGGTTCACCAATTCACAGACAACTGGCATACACAATTGAATCATATGTTTTAAAAATTATTGTTGATAGAATAACAATAACAGTGTATAGATCCTTGCATAATTTTCTTATGATGAAAATAATCCTAAAATTTAGTCATAGTTAGCTTTAGTTTCGTACAGATGTATATCTACAGTCTCCAGAAAATCCAGTCCTATGGTTAATTTGTTAAAGATAACAATCTGTATTGTTAGTACATTGTGATTAATTCTTCACAATTTATATTTTGCACCAAAGGATTTTAATGTATTTAGTTTTTGTAGAAGGCATCAGATGCTTAAATTTAGTTGTAGTTTAAGTATAGCTCAGTTGTACTGGGTATCATCAACGGGTGGCTATTTTGATTTCTTACTTGTCTGTCTGAGGGCCTGCCATTGTAAAATATTCTCATTCTTTCCTTTTTATCTGTATTTACACTTTCCTTTCACGGACAGCACTGACACTGATTGGTACAAAAAAAGATTCTTAACAGTAGTAGATTGCTTGTAAGTTCCTAGTATATTCCCATATGTAAAAGATACTGGAGTTAGTATCACAGCATAAATAAGATTGTGGGGTTTGTGCTAAAGTGGCTTCAGTTCAATATTCTCAATAGCTTCACTGTCTCAGTGCAACCCACTCCTGATGAGATCTGATAGACTAGGATCAGAAGGAAGGAGAGGAAGACCTCCCCTTTCAGTGGACTTGGGGAGGGGCATGGGAGGAGATGAGGGTGGGAAGGTGGGATTGGGAGAGGAAGAGAGAGGGAGCTACAGGTGGGATACAAAGTGAATAAAGTGGAATTAATAAAAATTTAAAAAATATTCTCAATGGCTATTTTTTAAATAGTTGTTGATCGGCATAAACAAATTGCTTAAACAAGTAGAGCTAAATGACAACGGTGGAGTTATTTTATTGGAAAATAATAAGGATGGTGGCTGTGGAGATATCTGAGTGGTTAACAGCAACTGCTGCCCTTGCAGAGGACCTAGGTCCACTTCACAGCACCAGTGAGGCCACTCACAACCATGTATACCTGCAGTTCCAGGAGATCCTCTTCCCAACTCTGTGGACACATTCACACACGTGGTATGCATATATACATGCAGGTGAACACATATATATACACAGATAAACACATATAAAATAAAAGTAAAATAAAACGTCAAAATAAGAGCAAAATAGCATAGAAACACATTATAACAAGCACATAAAATGCTTAACGTCTGATTCAGAAACTGATATTAAATATTAAAATAACAGTATTCGATCCATAGGACTACAAAAACTTAAAGCACTATTAATACACAGCTTTGCTGAGAAGATGGAAAAATAGATGCTGCACATTATTGGCACCATTTTTGGAGGGGTTGTGTTTTTTATATAGGGTTATTCTGGGTAGCACTGGCTGCCCTGAACTCTCTCTATAGATCAGGCTAGTCTTAAACTCAGAGATCAACCAGGCTCTGCCTCCCAAGTGATGGGATTAAAGGCATGCACAACCACCACCCAGACAGAATTTTAAATATGTAAGTAATTTTTTAACAACTTGACCTTTAAAAACATTTTCAACATGAATATATATTAATACACAAATATGCATGTACAATGCTAGCCGTTTTATAGCTTCACAAAAAAGAGAGGAAATTATTTTGTGAATAGCATTACATTTATTTAATTCTAGAAGGAAAAGATATTGAGAAGATTAAGTGATGAAATTTGGTTTTGCAATTTAAAAATTAGAAATATTTGAAAAGACACTATAGGGAATTAAAATAAAAAGAGTGTGTTAGAAAACTTCTCAGTCATTAAACATTTCATTTGTTAACTTACAGGTGGCAAGATTTATGATGTATGAAATTATTTCTGGGACATCTGGAACTTTTCATGTGGGTTTTATAAATGTACTTTTACTTATGCATTTTATTTCTGTTCTTTCACTGTGACTAGAAAACTCACTTTCCAATATCCTTAGGTAAACTTTTCTATACAA
The DNA here is from genome assembly GCF_907164565.1 of Psammomys obesus. NCBI lineage: Eukaryota > Metazoa > Chordata > Mammalia > Rodentia > Muridae > Psammomys > Psammomys obesus. The sequence goes on from NW_026591086.1 coordinate 35,850,383, forward strand.
ATCAGATGGCTTTATTCTCTTGACTGAGAAGACAGGAAGGAATTAATCAGAAATTAATCTATTCATTTATTCAAAAGAGATATACCACAGAAGTATGTCTGGATACTAAAGTATATCCTGAAGATTCACAAAAATACAGTCCCTGTCTTCACTGTGCACATACACAACTGTTTATCTGAGCGGCAGCATCCATTAAATAAAAAATCAAAAGATCCCAAGCCAGGTGACTACAGTTCTAGCTGTTTGGGAGATTGATACAGAAGATTGACTAAGCTTAGAGTTTGAGGTCTAGGCTGAGCAATACAGCATGGCCTCACACATCAAACAAATACATGAATAGGAATTCATTTTATTCATTTATTCATTTAATTCATCTCCTATTCTTGAAGTTAAAATGTGTTTAGATGCCTGTTTGTGTAAACTATCACAATGTTAAATAGGCACGAACCTCCAGTCCTACCAACATATGGTCCAAGACCAAGAGGTTGCTTGCTGTATCCTCAGATTCTAGCCTGCTTCCAATTTCTTATTGCAGAAGCAACAAGAGAATCTACCCAGATTCCTACATGATCACATTTGGTCGGCCACAACTAGGTTCACTATCCCCTAGTGAACACAGGAGACTCAGCTCAGCCTGATACCATCCTCATCAGCTGTGGTGGTAAAACCACAGAAGAATAAGTGCTCTTCCATGTAGGTCAGAGGTTTACTGTTTTAACAAAACACTTGATAAAAACAACTGAGAGGGAGAAGGGTGCTTTATTTGGGATCATGGTTTCAGTCCATGTTTGGTCTGGTCGTCTGACTCCACATATTGTGGCTGTGGAGAAGAAGAGCACCATAGTGGGGAGTGTGGGGTAAGGCAAAGCTGCTCCATCCCAGCAGTGAAGCAAAGAGCAAGTGAATAGGAATAGACCATGAACAAAATATGCTCTTACAGGACACTATACAAGGACAGACTTCCTGCAATCAGGGACCACCTTTCATAGTTTCTGCCAATTCCCAGTAGTACCTTAAATTATTAAATTATTAAACCATCAGTGTGCTAATCTGTTGGTTAGGTCAGTGAGTTCATGTTGGGGCTTTTTTATTTCCCCTATAGCTCTCATCTGCTTCCAATCAACCACGTTTTTAACACATGGGCCTTTGTCATTTCACATTCATGAAAACCTGTCTTCTTGGGGACAGAAGTGTCTAGGGTAGAAAAAGTTTCTGCAGTGTTACTCCTGAGTGGTAGCTAATCTCCAAGTTCATGTCCCTGGGGTAAATACTTAAACCTGGAACCTGAGAGAGGGTACTTGTGTTTTCTTATGTCATGTAGGTGGAAGATTTCTCTACCTTCCAGGGTTGTAATGACCTAGGGCGGGGGAAGGGGCATCCCTTGCTATTACTTCCAGTAACGACTCCCAGGCTCCCAGGACATTGCTCCCCTAGGTTCTTTTGTATGACCTCCTCCCCAAGGCACAAGCCAGTCCTCTTTCTCTTTGACTCCAATCCTCACTGATTTCCTGTCAAACAGTGGTAGACATTTCCTCCCTGGGGAGCAATGCTGCCAGATTACATATGTAATAGGGAAAAGGAAATGGAGATAAGCAGCTTAGCCATCATTTCTGGCCAGAGCAGTTCATGCCAGTCTGGATGGTGGAAGACTGCCTGAAAGCAAAGGCTGCTGATGAATAATGTCACACAGCCCTAGGGAAGTGAAAAACTGCAGTCTCAAGTATCTGAGGAGTGTTCTGTTTTTATAACAGTTGGACATTTGAATTAACATTTAGGCTGAATTTTTCTTCAGCTCTAGAAAAAAAAGACCACACATATCAACATTCTTGTAAATGAAATTTGCATTCTCAAACATAAGTAAACATTTGAGGAAATGATGACCACAGACAGACTCACTTAACTTCTATAGGTTAATTTATTAAATCGTCTGTCAAAATTTAAATTTCTGAGATGGACAAAAAGAGATTGTGTGTATGTGTGGGTTGTATTATGGGATAACAGGTTATGCAGCTTCTAGGCTAGGCTGAGAAGTAAAGAGAGAGCCTTCTGACACTTCAGCAAAGACAAAAATCAGACTTCTAGATTCGCGTGTCAGGCTACCTCAGAAAGAATCCTAGAAGACTGCAGCCTGGATATCACTGCTCCAGAATAACCAAGACAGAAAAAACATGGCAGCCAAGCTGCACTGTTTTGTTTATAACTTGGGCTTACGAAGTGCAGCTGATTTGTCAAGTACCTGATAACCAAAAAAAGAAGGCTTTATCCAGGAGAAAACACTTAACACCTGGGTACCAAATTTGAATCTCAGATGAGTAACAACAAATAATATTTAATGAGCTGATTTCCAAAATGTTGCATAAGGTATCAATATGTACTAAGAAGACTATTTTTTTTTAATTGGAAATTCTGAATGGATTTCTTGCACGTGGCAAACTCAACCTCATTGTGTAGTCCATGGCTTCTTAAAGATCAAATCTCTTCATAAGTGGCTTCCCTCAACAGTTATCTCGACCCATTTTCTCTTCAGGGAGCTTTTACTATTTCATCGTGAGGAGAGCAACTCTCTGTTTTCTTAAGTGTCATTTTGTAGGCATAGCCAGAGGATTTAACTATAAATAAATCAAGACATAGATATGAAAGTCTTGAAGCTATAACTTTTTTCTGAATAGAAAGACAGTATTTCTCATGATAAAGACATTTTGACCTTTGCAGGCATTTCAGGTATGTTCTCCCAGCAGTGACTGGGAGTGCCATGCTCATTTTCCACTCCTGACCATAACAAGTATATGGATGAAAAACACCTGTGTCACAGCTGAGTCTCTGTGATCTGGCCCCTAATACCTATACCTCTAGTTACTGCATAAAAAATCATCTTTATTTCTATTCTATTTATTTATTAATATATATTCTATTTATTTAATGCTATAAAGCTATTGCACTTAAAGCGGTTGTAGGTGATTGAAATCTTCACTGTAATCTGTCAGGAATACAGAGCTCTTCAGCTATACGTAATAGATAATAAAAAGTGATTGGAACTGGAGAGGAGAGAACACAAAATAAATCTGATAAACCTCATCAGATACATCTTTTAAAAATTTAAATTTAACTTTATTTTTAATAATTTATTCACTTTACACCTGATTGTAGCCCCCTCTCTCATCTCTTTCCAGTCCCACCCTTCCTTCATCTTTTCCCCTCTTCCCCTCCCCTATTTCTCAGAAAAGGGGAGAACTCCTTCCCTACCATTTGACCCAAGCCTATCAAGTCTCATTAGGACTACTTGCATCCTCTTCCTCCATGGCCTGGCAATGCCTCCTCCCAACCCCACACCAGAAAAAAGTGATCAAAGAACTGGCAACAGAGTCCATATCAGAGACAGCCCCTGCTCCCCTTACTAGGGTACCCACATGAAGATCTAGCTGCCTATCACCTACATTTGAGCAGGGAGTCTAGGTCCTCTCCATGCATGCTCCTTCGCTGATACATCAGTGTCTGCAGGTCCCATGGGACCATATTTCTTGGCTCTGTTAACCTTCTATGGAGTTCCTGTCTACTCTGGGTCCTTCTATTCCCCCACTCTTTCCTATGACTTCCCTGAGCTCTGCCCAAAGTTTGTCTTTGAGTCTTATCATCAGCTTCGATCCCCTGTTGGGTGGAGTATTTCAGAGAACATTTATGGCAAACTACCATCCTGTTCTCTCTCTTGAACTGCTTCCGGTGTCTTTTCCATTTGTCTTTCTGAATGAAAATTAAGCACTCTCCCTAGGGTCTTTCATGTATTTAGCTTCTTTAAGTCTGTGGTTTGTAGTATTGTTACCCCTATTATATGGTTAACATCTGCTTGTCTTTCTGGTTCTGGGTTAGCTCACTCAGGATCTTTTCTAGGTCAATCCATTTGCCTGCAAATTTCATGATTTCTTTATTTTTAATAGCTGACTAGTATTCTATTTGTATAAGTGTACTACGATTTCTGTATCCATTCTTCAGTTGAGGGACATCTAAGTTGTCTTCAGATTCTGGCTATTATGAATAAAGATGCTATGAACACAGTTAAGCAAATGTCCTTGTTGTATGATGGGGCATCTTACATGTATTTGCCCAGGAGTGGTATAAATGGGTCTTGAGGTAGTACTATTCCCAGTGTCTGAGAAAGCACTGATGGAACAATGGAATCAAATTGAAGACCCAGAAAAAAAAAAGCCACACAGCTATGGATACCTGATTTTTGACAAAGGAGCCAAAACCATACAATGGAAACAAGACAGCATCTTCAACAAATGGTGTTGGTTTAACTGAAAGTCTACATGTAAAAAAATGCAAATAGATCCATATTTATCACCCTGTACTAAAGTCCAAGTGGATCAAAGAGATCTTAACATAAAATCAGACACACTAAACCAGTTAGAAGAAAAAGTGGGAAAGAGCCTTGATCTCATTGACACGGGAGATAACTTCCTGAACAGAGCACCAACAGCTCAGGTTCAAAGATCAACAATTAATAAATGGGACCACATGAAACTGAAAAGCTTTTGTAAAGCAAAGGACACTGTCAATAGAACAAAACAGCAGCCTATAAATTGGGAAAAGATCTTCACCAACCCAACATCTGACAAAGAGTTAATATCCAACATATATAAAGAAATCAAGAAATTAAACTCCACAAAACCAAATAATCCAATTAAAAAATAAGGTATAGAACTAAGCAGAGAATTTTCAACGGAGGAATATAGAATGGCAGAAAAACACTTAAAGAAATGTTTAATGTCCTTCTTCATCAGAAAATACAAATCAAAACGACTCTGAGATTCCATCGTACACCCATCAGAATAGCTAAAAAAAAAAAATCTCAAGTGACAACACATGCTGGAGAGGATGTGGAGAAAGGGAAACACTTCTCCACTGCTGGTGGAAGTGTAAACTTGTACAACCACTTTGGAAATCAATCTGGAGCTTTTGTTTCCCCTCATGAGATCTTTCTGGCACTTTATGACAGAAGAGTTAGGACAGAAGTTGCCCTGGTGATACTTGGCATATCAGTCAACATTTTGTCACCATAAAAATATCAAGATATTCAATTTATAAAACTAAGTTTTATGTTTTGGGTTGAAGTTTTAGAAATTCTGGTCCTTAATCAATACAGACAATATTGTTTTTAGGCCTATGGTTGAAGTAGTTGAAAGGAATGCCATATGACAGGAGTAGTAGCACAAAACTTCTTACTTAGGGACCATAAGGTAAAAGGGGTAAGAAGAAGCTAGAGTCCCACTATACTCCTCAAGTTCACACCACTAATGACCTACAGACCTTGTACCAGATTCATCCACTTAAAGATTCTTCCTTCCTCCCATAGCACCAAGTTGGGGATCATGTCTTTTGCGTATGGACCTTTGAGGGGCACTCCAAATCTAAACTGTAGCACCTGGTGAGATAGTAAGGAAAGAAAGTCAAACACTGAAATTATTTAAGAAGCTGTCTCAAGTCAGCTTGTGACTAGAAGTACAAGGACAGAAATTGTTCTCATCTAAGATCACCTTTAGAGACAAAAAATAATTTTGTTCAGAATATTATTTGCTATTTCATTTCTCCTACAAAGTAAGGAAACAGCTAACAAAATGCAAAATTTGTTTTTGAGAATTAGAAGCTCTGTCTGCATAACCTTACTAGATATTGGACTTGCTACCTATCAGATGAAGTTCATCAACATTTTCTAAAAAGGTTGTTTGTAGATTTTAGTCCTCCAAACACACACTTTTAAAAGTCATTGTCTTATTCTGATTTATGTTGCTTTGATTTAAAAGACAGACCAAAAAAAAACTTAAGGAGAAATAATTTTATTTCCATTTATAGGTAGAACTCCACCCTTGAGGGAATCCAGGGCAGGAAAAGTAAAGGAAGAAATTTGTGAAATATTGGACACCAACAAATGTCCTTCTGGGCCCAGCGACAGAATGAAGTAGGAGCTAGAAGCACTGTTCCTGACAACTTAGCAACGAATAGACCACTCTCCTGCCACTCAAGGTTTAAAATTTGGCAACTATCCAGAGGCAATATTTTTGCATGATCTCTGACTTACTCTCAAATGGTCCCGCTATCAGAACCCCAGTGGAGTCTTGGTGAGAACAGAAGAAAACATGTCATACCAAGAACAATAGACAACTAAGTACAGAGAAAGAATGACCAACTGGCTTGTGAGCACATGGAAAATGTCCCTTTGGGGAGCCTTTTGAAGCACAATATTATACAGGCTGAATAATTTGATCCTTTTAATATGATATAAATTGATTGGTATTTCATTATACCATTTTGACGGGGCACTATTTCTATTGAGAGAATTTTTAGAGCTTGGGGACTGGGAGCTGGTTGTTGTTGCTAGTGTTGCTGCTGCCGCTGCCGTTTATTTTCCGTGGAGACTGAAATGTATGTTATAGCTGCCTGTGCTTTTGACTAATTTTTAAAATTAGGACCTAAAAATTTGATGGAATACCTACTTTCTGTATTGCTGTGGTTCATACTCTGGGTTATTATTTTCCTGAGAGTATTGTTTATACAATCATCTCCTTGATGAATCTTTCATTTAATCTGTATCTATACTATAGAAGACACGAAGAGATACCGTAACAATGCTTCTACAAATAATGTCAGCTCGGTACTTAGAGAACTTTGAATTATTGTTTTGTTCTGCAGATCCTTGTGAAATAACATCCCGAATAAGTCCTTTGTTCCTTCCCAACTTGCTTATAACTTCTCCAGTCAAGCCTCTATTCTGCCTGTGCACATTCTCTTCTCAGTGAGTGTGACAGTTTGTTGTGTCACTTGAATCACCCCATTGTTTTTGGAATGCTTTTCCCAGTTGGCTTTTATCCTCAGCTCTTCTCATGGACTCTTCTGGAAGGGTCAGCTACCCAGTACTGTGCTGCCATAACACTTTACCCCACATTTTCATCTTGGATTCCCATGTAGCATTCACAATATTTGTTTCTATGTCTCTTTCATCATATCGTGCATTGTTTGAAGAGAAGTAATCTAATTTTGACTGATAAATATAATTTTAATCTTTATAAAACAAGAAGCCCACTCTTTTATGAAGAAGAAACAAAGAAGGAGTGGATCTGGGAGAGAGAAAAGTTTTGGAGGGGGTGGAGCTAGGAGAAAAAATAAAATAAATGAAGATTAAAAGAACAAGCCTCGGGCGGGGCAAGATGGCAGCGCCGGGAGGACTCTCATTCTGAGGAGCAGCACAGCAGGATTGGCACAGTGACCAGCAATCAGAACTCGCGGCCATAAAACACAAGTGGTTGTGTTTCTCAGGTGAGAGGATACCCCACGGTGGGGGATTCGATCAGCTTTAACTCACCCGGCAAAACCGCGGAAGAGATCCCCGTTCCGCCAGGCGCTTGGTCGCCAGCCCAGAGCTACCCGCCAGCGCGATCTGGTCACGGTCCCAGACTGAACTGTGGGCCCACAACACCATAGACTGGATCTCCCAGTCGAGAGATAACCCCACGGAGCAGGAAACAATTGGGACCGACCCCAGGTTACCCAGACATCCCCTGGAAAAGACTCAGGTTCCGCGGGTGCCCCAGGAGCCAGCCCGGACCCAGAGCCGGGAGGGACAAAGGCGCCTGCCTGCACAGAGCCCTGCCTGCGCGCGTGATTCGCCGCCTCAGATAGAACTGTGGGCACCAGGGCAACAGGGCACCAGACTGCGTGTCTCTGGCAGGAGGAAACCCCCAGCGGAGGGGGTCAGCAGCTCTAACGCTTAGGACACCCAGCACCAAAACACTTCCTGGACTCACGCAGACTCTAGTGCAGGCAGAAGCGCTGTGCTCTGCCACCATTGTTGCGTTCCCCTGGGGCACTGGGACACACAGCTGCATCCTCGGACCTGCAGGAGTCGAAGAGCCATTACAGCAGCCCTCAGATACTGTACCAGGGATCGGCCAGTTGTCCCTGGCTGGACTGCCAAAACTGTAGGAATCCCTGATCCTTCAGGGGGGCTGCACCCACAGCGTCTGGACCAGAGCAGTGCCTGTAGCCGCCATCCCAAACAGAGACACACAGCTTCTGGTCCAGAGTGAGGCACCCAGCCTCCAGACCAGAACAGTGCCCCCAGGCGCCAAATCAACCTAGGTGCACATTCTCCAGGTCCAGAGCAGAGCAATCAGCCTTTGGCCCAGAGACTTGCTGAGTGCACCTCCCACTTTCTCAGACAGAACTGTGCGCCCCAGGATAACAGACTGAGTTTCCCTGTTGGGAGAAAACCCCATAGCTAGGGAATCAGCAGTTTCTTCAAGAGGACTGTACATGGAAATTTAGTGAGCAGCAGCACACTAAATTTATAACAAGAAACCCAGCAGTGGGGCAGCTGTCTTGAGAAATTTTATGGGTAAGAGGAGATCCCCCCCTGCCTAACATAGACCACAGCTACTACTCAGGGCTATAAACCTGAGGTGAGCAGTGGCATCTCCGGAGAAACACTGGACATACAGTGACCATAACCAAAAAGCAGAGAAGGACTCCTTCAGGAAAAATCATCTTCCGGCCAAGGGGATACTCCCTACCTCAGGACTCCAGAAAGCACAGAAACTAACAGCCAAAACCTAAATCAGCCCAATGGGTAGAGGTCAGCGTAAAGGCTCAACCAACAAAAGACAGAGCAATATGGCATCTCCAGAACCCAGCCATCCAGGGGCGAACAGCCCTGAACAATGCAGCATAATAGAAAATCAAGAAGAGGACATTACATCTATGTTGATGAAGAGGATAATAGAGGAGACAAATAAAATACGTAAAGAATTAGAGGAAGATAAAACCAAACAGATCATGGCTATCCGTAAAGAAATGGAGGAAGATAAAGACAAGCAAATTAGGGCCATCCGTGAAGAAATACGGGAAGATGCAGCCAAACAGCTTGTGGCCTTCAGAGAAGAAATAATTAAATCACTGAAAGAAATCAAAGAGACAGAGTTGAAGGAACTAAAAGAAAAAGAGGAAAATACAAGCAGACAGGTGAAGGAAGTAAACAAAACAACTCAAGACCTGAAGATAGAACTAGAAAAATTAAAGAAAACACAAATGGAGGAAATAATGGAGAGGAAGAATTTAGGGAAGAAAACAGGAACTACAGAGGTAAGCATAACCAACAGAATACAAGAAATGGAAGAAAGAATCTCAGGTGTAGAAGATACAATGGAAGAAATCGATGTATCTGTCAAAGAAAATGTGAAATCCAAAAAATTCCTGACACAGACCGTCCAAGAAATCCAAGACAATATGAAAAGACAAAATTTGAGAATAATAGGAATAGAGGAAAAAGAAGACTCCCTTCTCCAAGGCCCAGAAAATATTTTCAACAAAATCATTGAAGAAAATTTCCCCAAGTTAAAGGAGAAGCCAATAAGGATACATGAGGCCTACAGAACACCCAACAAATTTGACCAGAAAAGAAAATCCTCCCGCCACATAATAATCAAAACAGGAAGTATACAGAACAAAGAAAAAATACTAAAAGCTGCAAGGGAAAAAGGCCAAGTAACATATAATGGCAAACCCATTAGAATCACACCTGACTTTTCAACAGAAACTATGAAAGCCAGAAGGGCCTGGACAGATATCATGCAGACCCTAAGAGAACACAGATGTCAACCCAGGCTACTATACCCTGCAAAACTCTCAGTCCTCATAGACGGAGAAAACAAGATATTCAATGACAAAAACAAATTTCAACAATACCTACACACAAATCCAGCATTACAGAAGACACTGGAAGGGAAAATACAACCCAAGAAAATTAGCTTCTGTCAAGAAAACACAGGAAATAATTAACCTTACTACAGCAAAACAAAAAGCAACCAAGCACACAAACTTATGAACACAGCCAACATCAAAATCAAAGGATCTAACAGCCACTGGTCATTAATCTCTCTCAACATCAATGGACTCAACTCTCCAGTAAAAAGACACAGATTAACAGAATGGATACGTAAATAAAACCCAGCAATCTGTTGCATACAAGAAACACACCTAAGACACAAAGATAGACATTACCTGAGGGTAAAAGGTTGGAAGATGACTTTCCAAGCAAATGGACCCAAGAAACAAGCAGGAGTAGCCATTCTAATATCTGATAAAATAGACTTTCAACCAAAAATAATAAAAAGAGATGAGGAAGGACACTTCATACTCATCAAGGGAAAATTCCACCAGGAAGACATCACAATCCTGAACATCTATGCCCCAAATACAAGAGCACCCACATTTGTAAAAGAAACATTGATAAAATTTAAACCACATATAGATCCCCACACATTAATAGTGGGAGACTTCAACACCCCACTCTCAACAAAGGACAGGTCAACAAAACAGAAATTAAACAAAGAAACAATATCTCTGACAGAGGTCATGAATCAAATGGACCTCACAGACATCTACAGAACTTTACACCCAAACACAAAAGAATTTACCTTCTTCTCAGCACCTCATGGAACCTTCTCCAAAATAGACCATATAGTTGGTCACAAAGCAAGCCTCAACAGATACAAGAAGACTGAAATAATCCCTTGTATCCTGTCTGATCACCATGGAATAAAGCTGGACTTCAACAACAACAGAAATAGCAAAAAGCCTACACACTCATGGAAACTGAACAACTTGTTACTAAATGACAGCTGGGTCAGGGAAGAAATAAAGAAAGAAATTAAAGCCTTTCTAGAACTCAATGAAAATGAAGACACAACATATCCTAACTTGTGGGACACAATGAAAGCAGTGCTAAGAGGAAAGTTCATAGCACTAAGTGCCTTCAAGAAGAAATCCGAGACAGCTCATTCAAGCAACTTAATGGCCCACTTAAAAACCCTAGAAAAAGAAGAAGCAGACACACCAAAAAGGAGTAGACAGCTGGAAATAATCAAACTCAGGGCTGAAATCAATCAATTAGAAACAAATAAAACAATTCAAAGAATCAATGAAACCAAGAGCTGGTTCTTTGAGAAAATCAACAAGATAGACAAACCCTTAGCCAAGCTAACTAAAAGGCAGAGAGACACCACCCAAATCAACAAAATCAGAAATGAAAAGGGGGACATAACTATAGACAGTGAGGAAATCCAAACAATCATTAGGACTTACTTCAAAAGTCTATATGCCACAAAATTTGAAAATCTAAATGAAATGGACAATTTTCTTGATCGATTTGACTCACCAAAGCTGAATCAGGACCAGGTAAATCAACTAAATAGTCCTATATCCCCCAAAGAAATAGAAGCAGTCATCAAAAGTCTCCCATCCAAAAAAAAGCCCAGGACCAGATGGCTTCAGTGCAGAATTCTACCAGACCTTCAAAGAAGAGCTAACTCCAATTCTCTTCAAACTATTCCACAAAATAGAAACAGAAGGAACATTACCAAACTCATTCTATGAAGCCACAATCACCTTGGTACCTAAACCTCACAAAGACTCAACAAAGAAAGAGAATTTCAGGCCAATCTCCCTTATGAACATTGATGCAAAAATACTTAACAAAATACTTGCAAACCGGATCCAAGAACACATCAAAGATATTATCCACTATGACCAAGTAGGCTTCATCCCAGGTATGCAGGGGTGGTTCAATATACGGAAATCCATCAATGTGATCCACCATATTAACAAACTGAAAGAAAAAAACCACATGATAATCTCCCTAGATGCTGAAAAAGCATTTGACAAAATCCAACATCCATTCATGTTTAAAGTACTGGAGAGTTCAGGGATACAAGGCACATATCTAAACATAGTAAAGGCGATATACAGCAAGCCTATAGCCAACATCAAACTGAACGGAGAGAAACTTAAAGCAATCCCACTGAAATCAGGGACAAGACAAGGCTGCCCACTGTCTCCATATCTCTTCAACATAGTGCTGGAAGTCCTTGCTAGAGCAATAAGACAGTCGAAGGAGATCAAGGGGATACAGATGGGAAAGGAAGAAGTCAAATTATCACTATTTGCAGATGATATGATAGTATATATGAGTGACCCCAAAAACTCTACCAGGGAACTCCTACAGCTGATAAACACCTTCAGCAAAGTGGCAGGATATAAAATTAACTCAAAAAAATCAGTAGCACTCCTGTATACAAAAGACAAAAGGGCTGAGAAAGAAATTAGAGAAACAACACCATTCACAATAGCCACAAATGACATAAAGTACCTTGGCGTAACCCTAACCAAGGAAGTCAAAGACTTGTATGAAAAAAATTTCAAGTCTCTGAAGAAAGAATTAGAGGAAGATATGAGAAGATGGAAAGATCTCCCATGCTCATGGCTTGGCAGGATTAACATAGTAAAAATGGCCATCTTACCAAAAGCAATCTACAGATTTAATGCAATTCCCATCAAATTGCCAACACAATTCTTTACAGACCTGGAAAGAAAAATTCTCAACTTTGTATGGAATAACAAGAAACCGAGAATTGCTAAAACAATCCTCTACAATAAAAGATCTTCTGGAGGTATCTCCATCCCTGATCTCAAGCTGTACTATAGAGCAACAGTTATAAAAACTGCATGGTACTGGCATAGAAACAGAATGGTGGATCAATGGAATCGAACAGAAGACCCAGAAATAAACCCACACACTTACGGACACCTGATTTTTGACAAAGATGCCAAAACCATACAATGGAAAAAAGATAGCATCTTCAACAAATGGTGCTGGTCTAACTGGATGTCTACATGTAGAAAAATGAAAATAGATCCATATTTATCACCCTGCACAAAACTGAAGTCCAAGTGGATCAAAGACCTCAACATAAAACCAGACACATTAAATCGGCTAGAAAAAAAAGTGGGGAATACCCTAGAACTCATTGGTACAGGAGAAAACTTCCTGAACAGAACACCAACAGCACAGGCTCTAAGAGCAACAATCAATAAATGGGACCTCATGAAATTGAAAAGCTTCTGTAAAGCAAAGGACACTGTCATCAAAACAAAGCGACTGCCTACAGATTGGGAAAGAATCATCACCAACCCTCTATCTGACAGAGGACTCATATCCAATATATATAAAGAACTAAACAAGCTGAAAAGCAACAAACCAAGTAATCCACTTAAAAAATGGGGAACAGAGCTAAAGAGAGAATTCTCTGCAGAGGAATATCGAATGGCAGAGAAGCACTTAAAGAAATGCTCAACCTCATTAGCCATTAGGGAAATGCAAATCAAAACAACCCTGAGATTTCACCTTACACCCATCAGAATGGCCAAGATGAAAATCTCAAGGGACAACACATGCTGGAGAGGTTGTGGAGAAAGGGGAACGCTTCTCCACTGCTGGTGGGAATGTAAACTGGTACAACCACTCTGGAAATCAATCTGGCGCTTTCTCAGACAACTAGGAATAGCGCTTCCTCAAGATCCAGCCATACCACTCCTAGGCATATACCCAAAAGAGGCGCAAGTACACAACAAGGACATTTGTTCAACCATGTTTGTAGCAGCTTTATTTGTAATAGCCAGAAGCTGGAAACAACCCAGATGCCCCTCAGCTGAAGAATGGATGCAGAAACTGTGGTACATCTATACAATGGAGTATTACTCAGCAATGAAAAATAAGGAAATCATGAAATTTGCAGGTAAATGGTGGGACCTGGAAAGGATCATCCTGAGTGAATTGACCCAGAAGCAAAAAGACACTCACGGTATATACTCACTCATATAAACATACAATATAGAATAAACCCACTAAAAGCTGTACATCTAAACAAACTAAGCAAAAGAGAGGACCCTAACTAAAATGTTCAATCCCCATCCTGAAAGGCAAAGAGGATGGACATCAGAAGAAAATGAAAATAGGAAACAACCTCGGAATCCGCTACAGAGGGCCTCTGAAAGCCAGAAGAAAACAGGAAACCACCTTGAAACCTGCCACAGAGGGCCTCTGAAAGCTTCTGCAGTATAGACTGTCAAAGCAGATGCTGAGGCTGATGGCCAACTGATGGGCAGAGTGAATGGAATTTTATGTAAGAAGTGGGAAATAGTAAGAGCTGGAGGGGATGGGAACTCCACAAGGAGAGCAACAGAACAAGATAATTTGAACACAGGGAACTTCCCAGAGACTCATACTCCAACCAAGGACTATTCGTGGAGATGACCTGGAACCCCTGCACAGGTGTAGCCCATGGCAGTTCAGTGTCCAAGTGGGTTACATAGTAATGGGAAGAGGGACTGCCTCTGACATAATCTGATTGGCCTGTTCT
>NW_026591086.1:35864725-35935588 GCF_907164565.1 Psammomys obesus
GGCCTGCTCTTTGATCACTTCCCCCTGGGGGGGGGGGAGCAGCCTTACCAGGCCACAGTAGAGGACAATGCAGCCACTTTTGATGAGAACTGATAGACTAAGATCAGAAAGGAGAGGAGAACCTCCCCTATCAGTGGACTTGGGGAGTGGCATGCATGCAGAAAGGGGAGGGAGGGTGGGATCGGCAGGGGAGGAGGGAGGGGCTTATGGGGGGATACAAAATGAATAAAGTGTAATTAATAAAAAATAAATAAAAGATTATAAAAAAAAAAAGAAATTGTATGGCACTGTAAAATTGACTTTTAGCTTAGGTAGAAAGGGACAGAATATGAGTTTGTATAATAACTAACCAAAAAAAAAATATTGTGAGAACTTGACTTAATGGAAATTACATATGATTTTTGTGGTCGTGAATCAAACCCAGTGAGCTTTGACTATTTTATACTATGTCAATGGGACTTTTTAAGACTAGATCTTTCTTCCTCAGTACCTACATGATGTCTATGAATAAAGTTTCTTTATTGACTATTCTTAAAACATAAAAAAAAAAAAAGAACAAGCCTCTAAATAGTAGGTGTTTGGTAATTTTTAACTTTATAAATGAATGACACGAATTTCTTTCTAAGCCCATTTTTCATTTGTGATTTTTTGAGTTGTATCCAGCCACTTTGCTAAAGGTGTTTATCAGCTGTAGGAGTTTTGGGGTAGCATTTTGGGGTCATTCATGTATACTAACATTCATCTACGAATAACGATACTTTGACTTCCTTTCCAATTTGTATCCCTTTGATTTCCTTTAGTTGTCTTATTGCTCTGGCTAGAAATTTTAAGTCCTACTATATTGAAGAGATACAGAGAGAGTGGGCACCTTTGTCTTATTTCTGATTTCAGTCGAATTGCTTTCTCTCCATTTAATGTGATGTTGGCAACAGGCTTGCCACATATTGCCTTTATTTCACAATAGCCACAAATAATATAAAGTAACTTGGTGTAACTCTAACCGAGCAAGTCAGAGACCTGTATGACAAGAACTTCAAGACTCTGAAAAAAAATTGGGAAAGATATTGGAAGATGGAAAAATCTCCCATGCTCATGAATCAGTAGAATTACAATAGTAAAAATGGTCATCTTACCAAAAGCTATCCACAGATTCAATGAAATTCCCATTAAAATATCAAAACAATTCTTTATAGAACTAGAAAGATCCATTCTCAACTTCATATGGATGAACAAACAAACAACAACAACAACAACAAAACAGAATGGCTAAAACAATCCTAATACAATAAAAGATTTTCTGGAGGTATCTGCAACCCTGATTTCAAGTTGTACTATGGAGCAATAGCAATACAAACTGCCTGGTACTGGGATAGAAACAGACTAGTTGATCAATGGAATTGAACTGCAGATTCAGAAATAAACCCACACACTTACTGACACTTAATTTTTTACAAAGAAGCCAAAACCATGCAATGGAATAAAGAAAGCATCTTCAGCAAATGGTGCTGGTCTAACTAGATGTCTATATGCAGAAAAATGCAAATAGATACATATTTATCACATTTTGTGGATGTAAATATGTTTTTGTTTTAATCCCAGGTGTGGGATATGGGAATCCCACATTTTCAGACTGTCCACAGCAAGAAAATTATTTGCCTCATTGTGGGCTCTGAGAAGGGCTCTCTCCCAGATAAAGAAAGTTTAATTCTGAGGACTCGGAGAAGGAATAAAGACCAGAGCCCAAAAAACAGAGGGGAACTCCAAGAAAGAAGAAGGCACCTGGTGCTTCCACCATCTTACCCCTGATGCTCCTGATTGCTGTTGATGCAGTGAAACAAGAAGTTGGCTATCTCCTGAAACAAGGATTGGACTGGCTTCAAAGAACCTGACTGTCCTAGCCAGCAGGAAGTAGCTAAAGAGAAATCAGCATCCTCTCCCCACTAACATTCTTTCTTGCATACCTGGTGTTCAGGTGTTGGAAGGGATTGACGTGGAGAACAGAGAAAGAGATATTAAGAAATGTAAGTAAAATAGAGTTAAAAAGTAATGGTAACACTCACCCTGCACAAAACTCAAATCCAAGTGGGTCAAAGACCGCAACAAAAAGCCAGAAACACTAAATCAGTTAGAAGTAACAGGGAAATGAGGCTTGAACTCATTCGCACAAGAGACAACTTCTGGAACAGAACACTAACAGCCCAGGCTCTAAGATCAACAATTAATAAATTGGGCCTCATGAAACTGAAAAGCTCTGTAAAGCAAAGGACACTGTCAATAAAACAAAACAGCAGCCTATAGATTGAAAAAAGATCTTTGCCAACCCAACATCTGACAAAGAGTTAATACCCAAAATATATAAAGAACTCATGAAATTAAACAACAACAAACTAAATAATACAATTTTTAAAATGGGGTACAGAGCTAAAAATAGAATTGTCAACAGAGGAATCCCTAACTGCCAAGAAGCACTTAAAGTTAGTCATCAGGGAAATGCAAATCAAAATGACTCTGAAATTCCATCTTACACAGAATGCCTAAGATAAAAAACACAAGTGGCCACACATGCTGGCAAGGATGTATAGAAAGCAGAACCCCCCTCCATTGCTAGAGGAAGTGCAAACTTGTACAACCACTCTGGAAATCAATCTGGGGCATTTTCAGAAAATTGGCAATAGCTCTACCAATACTCTATAGACCCAGTTATACCACTCCTGGGCATATACCCAAATTAGTCCACCATACAACAAGGTGGACTTGTTGCTCAACTATGTTCGTAGCTGCTTTATTGTAATAGCCAGAAGGTGGAAACAACCTAGATGTCCCTTAACTGAAGAATGGATAAAGAAACTGTGGTACAGTTACACAAATGGAAAACTACTCAGCTATTAAAAACAAGGATGTCAATGCAATTTTCAGGCAAAGGATGGAACTAGAAAAGATCATGAGTGAGGGAACCCAGACCCAGAAAGACACACACCGTATGTACTCACTTATAAGTGGATTTTAGCCAGTTAGTACAGGATAACCACACTGCAGTTCACAGACTCCAAGAAGATAAGTATTAAGGAGGACCCAAGGGAGGATGCTTAAATCTCACTCTGAAGTGGAAATAGACAGTGGAAATGGTTGAAGAGAGGGAACTGGATAAGAGAGGGAACATGAAGAGAATAAGGGTTGATATCAGACCAGGGGAGAAGGGGTTCAGGAGAATTGAGGGCTTGCAGAGAGAAACCTTGGATTGGAGCTTCTCTGTGACACAATGGAGACATTTGACAGGGTAGGCTACTAGAAGGATATGGAGTTGACTCAGGCTGAGACCTCTAGTAGCAAGGGTCATGGGGACAGAAGAGGTCACCATCTAGACAGGACTCCTAGTGGACTTCTAGCCCTTCCTAGAAGATGTGCATAAACAAAAATAAAGTAGAGATTGAGGGAATGTCCAACCAATGCCTGGTCCAAACTGAGAAACACCCATGGGAGAGAGCTAACCCCTGACACTTTTAACAAATCTCTGCTAAGCTTCCAGATGGGAGCCTAGCATAACTGTCCACTGAGTGGCTCCACCCAGTAGATGATGGAAATAAATGCAGAGATCCACAGCCAAACATTGGGTGGAGTACAGGGAGCCTTGTGAAAGAATAGGTAGAAGGACAGAAGACACAGAGGGGACAGGAGCTCTACAAGAAGACAAACGGAGCCAGCTAACCAGGGCCCACAGGGCCTGTGGAGACTGAAGCACTAATCAAGGACTGTGCATGGACTGAAACTAGGCCTCCTACACAGATGTAGCCAATGTGCAATTAAGTCTTCTTATGGGTTCCCTTAAGGGGCACGAGGGCCGACTCTGATGTGGACTTGGTTGCCTGCTTTTGGATCAGTTTCCCCTGGTGGGGCTACCTGGCCATGCCACAGGGGAGGAAGATGTGCTCACTCCTGATGTGACTTGATATGCAACTGTTGGTGGGTAGGTGGGCTACCCTTCTCTGAGCAGTTGAGGAAGGGGATGGGGGGACAAGGAGGGAGGTTGGGACCGGGAAGAGAGGAGGGAACGGACTAAGTCCAGGATGTAAACTGAATAAATTTAAAAAGAAAGGAATGAATGACCCATTCTACAAATAACTTGTTCCTCATGTCTCGTTACTTCTGTAGGGTAAATATTTTTCAATATAGTTGGATTTTTAACTCTCAGCAGACTAATAGTTTGTGAGTTTATAATTTCAGCAACTACTTCAAATTATTTTCATTATGAATATTCTGGTTGTTTCCATCTCAAGTATTTTAATAGTGAGAATATTACATATAATATGTTGAAACATAGAGCCCTATTCCCCTTAATCTATTTCAGTGTAAGAAAAATGTCTGATCCATTCACCTCTAACATTCCCAGAAAAAGAATCATCCATATTTCAAATTTCATTTTTATTTATTTTTTTTACTTATTACAGTTTATTTACTTTCTATCCAAGCTGTTGCCTCCTCCACCCTACCCTCCCAATCCCATCCTCCCTCCCTCTTCTCATCCCATGCCCCTCCCCAAGTCCACTGATAGGGGAGGTCCTCCTCTCCTTCCCTCTGACCCTAGCCTGTCAGGTGTCATCAGAACTGGCTGCATTGTCTTCCTCTGTGGCCTGGTTAGGCTGCTCCCCACTCAGGGGCGGGGGGGGGGAGATCAAAGAGCCAGCCACTGAGTTCATGTTAGAGACAGTCCCTGATCCCATTACTAGAGAACCAACTTAGAGACTGAGCTGCCACGGGCTACATCTGTGAGGAGTCCTAGGTTATCTCCATGCATGGTCCTTGGTTGGTGTATCGGTCTCAGAAAAGACCCCTGTGCTCAGATTTTTTGTTTCTCTTGCTCTCCTTGTGAAGCTCCTGTCCCCTCCAGGTCTTTCTATCTCCCCCTTCTTTCATAAAATTCCCTCCACTCTGCCCAAAGTCTGGCAATGAGTCTCAGCATCTGTTTTGGAACCTTACTGGGCACAGTATTTCAGAGGTCCTCCATGGTAGGCTCCAGGCCTGATCTCTGTTTTCTCTATCTTCCAATGTGCATCCCGTTTGCCTTTCTGCATGAATACTGATCATCTTACCCAGGGTCTTTCTTCTTCCTTAGCTTCTTTAGGAGTACAGATTTTAGTATTATATAATATATATATATATATATATATATATATATATATATATATATATATATATATTAATCACAGGTCATTCATTTTGTATCCCAGCTGTAGACCCCTCCCTCCATCCCTCCCAATCCCACCCTTCCTACCTCATCTCCTCCCTGCCCCCTTCCAAATCCACTGATAGAGGAGGTCCTCCTCCCCTTCCATCTGACCCTAGCTTATCAGGTATCTTCAGGACTGGCTGCAATGTCCTTCTCTGTAGCCTAGCAAGGCTGCTCCTCCCTTGGGGGGTGGGGGTCAAAGAGCCAGTTCATGTCAGAAATAATCCTTGTTCCCCTTACTTCCTGGGAACCCACTTGGATACTGAGCTACCATGGGCTACATCTGAGCAGGGGTTCTAGGTTATATTCATACATGGTCTTTGGTTGGAGAAACAGTCTCATAGAAGACCCCTGTGCCTTGATTTATTTGGTCCTTGTGGAGCTCCTGTCCTCTCGAGGTCATACTAACTCACCCTTCTTTTATATGATACCCTACACTCTGCCAAAGGTTTGGTTATGAGTCTCAGCATCTACTTTGATATCCTACTGGGTAGAGTCTTTCAGAGGCCCTCTGAGGTAGGCACCTGTTCTCGTAATTGTTTTCTCCTACTTTCAATGTCCATCCCATTTGTCTTTCTAAGTGAGGATTGATCATCTTACCCCAGGTCCTCTTTCTTGCTTATCTTCTTTAGGTGTACAGATTTTAGTATGTTTATTCTATCTTATAGGTCTAGTACCCATTTATAAGTAAATATATACCATTTGTGTCTTTCTGCTCCTGGGATATCTCAATTTGTAGCAGCTTTATTTGTAATAGTCAGAACCTGGAAACAACCCAGATGTCCATCAATGGAGGAATGGATACAGAAATTGTGGTGCTTTTACACAATGGAATAGTAGTCATCAATTAAAACAAAGAAATCATGAAATCTGCAGGCAAATGGTGGGATCTAGAAAAGATTTTAGTATGTTTATCCTACAATATATGTCTAATATTCACTTATAAGTGAATATATACTATGTGTGTCTTTCTGCTTCTGGGATACCTCACTCAGGATGATCTTTTTCTAGTTCTTATCAATTACGTGCAAATTTCATGATATCCTTGTTTTTCATTGCTGAGTAGTATCCCATTGTGTAAATTACCACAATTTCTGTATCCATTCCTCAGATGAAGGACATCTAGGTTGTTCCCAGATTCTGGCTATTACAAATAAAGCTGCTACAAACATGGTTGAGCAAGTGTCCTTGTTGTATACCTGAGAATATTTTGGATATATGCCTAGGAGTGGTATAGCTGGATCTTGAAAAAACACTAATCCTAATTTTCTGAGAAAGATTGATTTCCAAAATGGTTGCACAATTTTACATTCCCACCAGCAATGGAGGAGGGTTCCCCTTTCTCCACATCCTCTCCAGCATGTGTTGTCACTTGAGTTTTTGATCTTAGCCATTCTGATGCGATGCGTATAAGGTGAAATCTTAGGATCATCTTGATTTGCAGTTCCCTGATGACTAAGGATGTTGAGCATTTCTTAAAGTGTTTCTCTGCCATTCAATATTCATCTATTGAGAATTCTCTGTTTAGCTCTGTACCCCATTTTTAATTAGATTATTTGATTTGTTGCATTTTAATTTCTTGAGTTCTTTATATATTCTGGATATTAGTCCTCTGTCAGATATAGGGTTGGTGAAGATCTTTTCCTGGTCTGTAGGCTGTTGTTTTGTTCTGATGACAGTGTCCTTTTCTTTACAGAAGCATTTCAGTTTCATGAGGTCCCATTTATTGATTGCTGCTCTTAGAGCCTGTGCTATTGGTGCTCTGTTCAGGAAGTTGTCTTCTGTGCCAACGAGTTTAAGGCTCTTCCCCAATTTTTCTTCTCACAGATTTAGTGTGTCTGGTTTTATGTTGAGGTCTGTGATGCACTTGTTCTTTAGTTTTGTGCAGGGTGATAACTATGAATCTATTTGTATTTTTCTACATGTAGACATCCAGTTAAAACAGCGACATTTTTTGAAGATGCTGTCTTTTTTCCATTGTATGGTTTTGGCTTTTGTTTGTTTGTTTGGTTGGTTGTTTTTTGTTTTTGTTTTTGTTTTTGTCAAAAATTAAGTATCCGTAGGTCTGTGGGTTTATTTCTGGATCTTCTATTCTATTCCATTGATCCACCATTCCATTTCTATGCCAGTACCATGCAGTTTTTATTACTATTGCTCTGTAATACAGCTTGAGATCAGGAATGGAGATACCTCTGACTATCTGTTGTTGTGCAGGATTGTTTCAGCAATTCTGAGTTTTTTATTTTACCGTAAGAAATTGAGAATTGTTCTTTCAAGTTCTATAAAGAATTGTGTTGGCGTTTTGATGGTAATTGCATTGAATCTCTATTGTGCTTTTGGCAGGATGGCCATTTTCATTTTGTTAATCCTGCCAAGCCATGAGTATGGGAGATCTTTCCATCTTCTGAGATCTTCTTCAATTTCTTTCCTCAGAGACTTGAAGTTTTTTTCAACTAACAGGTCTTTCACTTGTTTGGTTAGAGTCACAACAAGGTACTCTATGTTATTAGTGCCTGTTGTGAAGGGTGTTGTTGCCCTAATTTCTTTCTCAGCCCTTTTGTCTTTTGTATACAGTAGCCTTCCTGATGTTTTTGAGTTGTTTTTGTTTTGTTTTGGCTTTTTTTTTTTTTTTTTTTTTTTTATCCAGGCACTTTGCTGAAGATCAGCTGAAGGAGTTCTCGGGTTGAATTTTTTGGGTCTCTCATGTGTACTATCATAACATCTGCAAATAGTGATACTTTGACTTCTTTCTAATGTGTTTCACCTTGATCTCCTTTAGTTGTCTTGTTGCTCTAGATAGGACTTCAAGTATTCTGTTGAAGAGCTATGGAAAGAGTGGGCAGTTTTGCCTTGTCCCTGATTTCAGTGGGATTGATTTAAGTTTATCTTCATCTAGCTATAGGCTTGTTGTATACTGCCTTTACTATGTTTAGGTATGTGCCTTGTATCCCTGATCTCTCCAAGACTTTAAACATTAAGGGGTGTTGGATTGTGTCAAATGCCTTTTCAACATCTAAGGAGATGATGATCATGTGGTTTTTCTCCTTCTGTTTGTTTATATGGTGGATTATATTGATGGATTTCTATATATTGAACCACCCCTGCATACCTGGGATGAAGCCTACTTGATCATGTACCTTTTACATGGTCTTGGATTCAGTTTGCAAGTATGTTATTGGATATTTTTGCATCAATGTTCCTTTTTCTTGTTGGGTTTTCGTGTGGTTTCGGTATCAAGGTGACTGTGGCCTCATAGAATGAGTTTGGTAATGTTCCTTCTGTTTCTATTTTGTGAAATATTTTGAAGAGAATTGGAGTTAGCTCTTCTTTGAAGGTCTGGTACAATTCTGAGCTGAAACCATCTGGCCCTGGCCCTTTTTTTGGAAGGGAGACTTTTGATGACTGTTTCTATTTCCTTGGGGGAGATAGTACTACTTAATCTATTTACCTGATCTTGGTTTTATTTTGATAGATGGATTCTATCAAGAAAATTATACATTTCACTTAGATTTTTTAATTTTGTGGCATATAGGCTTTTGTAATAAGATGTAATGATTGTTTGGATTTCTTCAGTGTCTGTAGTTATGTCCCCCTTTTCATTTCTGATTTTGCTGATTTGGATAGTTTCTCTCTGCCTTTTAGTTAGTTTGGCTAAGGTTTGTCTGTCTTGTTGATTTTCTCAAAGAACCAGTTCTTGGTCTCATTGATACTTTGAATTGTTTTCTTTGTTTCTAATTCATTGATTTCAGCTCTGAGTTTGATTATTTCTAGCTATCTACTCCTCTTGGTTGTGTCTTTTTTTCCCCCTAGGGCTTTTATGTGTGTCATTAAGTTGTATGTACGAGATATCTCAAACTTCTTTCTGGAGGCACTTAGTGCTATGAACTTTCTTCTTAGCACTGCTTTCATTGTGTCCCATAAGTTTGGGTAAGTTGTGCCTTCATTTTCATTGAATTTTAGGAAGTATCTAATTTCTTTTCTCATTTCTTCCCTGACGAAGCTCTCACTGAGAGTTGTTTAGTTTCCATGTATATGTAGGCTTTTTGTTATTTTAGTTGTTGAGGTCTAGTTTTAGGCTAGGGTGCTCTGTTAGGATGCAAGGGATTATTTTAATCTTCTTTTATTTGTTGAGGCTTGTTCTGTGCCTAACTATATGGTCAATTTTTGAGAAGTTTCTGTGAGGTGCTGAAAAGAAGGTATATTCTTTTGAGTTTGTGTTAAAAGTTCTTTAGACATCTACTAGATCCATTTGATTTTGGTCCTCTGTAAGTGTCATTATTTCCCTATTTAGCTACTGTCTGGATGATCTGTCCCTTGGTGAGAGTAGAGTGCTGTGGTCTCCCACTATTAAGGTGTTGAGATCGATGTGTGATTTAAGCTTTAATAATGTTTCATCTACAAATGCAGGTGCTCTTGTATTTGGGGCACAGATGTTCACGATTGTGATATCCTCCTGGTGGATTTTTCCTTTGATGAGAATGAAGTGCTTCCCCATCTTTGTGACTAATTTTTGCTTGAAAGTCTATTTTATTAGATATTAGGGTAGCTACTGCAGCTTGTTTTCTGGGTCTTTTTTTAGCCCTTTACCCTGAGATAGTTTGCACAGGAGTGTTTCTTGGATACAGCAGAATGTTGCATCTTGTTTCCCCAACCATTCTGTTAGTCTGTGTCTTTTTATTGGAGAGGTGAGTCCATTGATGTTGATAGATAATAGTGACCAATGAACGTTAGTTCCTTTCATTGTGTAGTTGGTAGTGTTAGTGTTTCAATGCTTGTTTTCTTTTAGCACATTGTTGTGAAGTTATCTATATCCTGTGTTTTCTTGGGTGTAGTTGTTTTTGTTGGATTGGAGTTTTCCTTCTAGTATCTTCTGTAGGGCTGGGTTGCTGTGTAGATATTTTTTAAGTTTAGTTTTGTCATGGGATATTTTGTTTTCTTCTTCTATGTTGAGTGAAAGCTTTGCTGGGTATAGTGGTCTGGGTTGATATCTGTGGTCTCTTAAAAATCTGTATGACATATGCCCAGATCCTTCTGACTTTCATAGTTTCTGTTGAGGAATATGGTGTGATTCTGGTAGGTCTATATGTTACTTGGCCTTTCCCCTTGCTTTTAATATTTTTCTCTGTTCTGTATACTTAGTGCTTTGACTATTATGTGACATGAGAAGTTTCTTTTCTGCTCTCGTCTATCTGGTATTCTGTAGGCCTCTTGTATCTTAATGGACATCTCTTTAAGTTGGAAAATTTTCTTCTGTGATTTTCTTGAATATATTTTCTGGACCTTGGAGCTTGGAATCTTCTTTTTCATCTATTCCTATTATTCTTAGATTTTATCTTTTCATGGCATCCTTGATTTCTTCAATGTTTTGTGTTTGGAAATTTTCCGATTTTACTTTTTCTTTGAGAGATTTATTCATTTCTGCAATTGTATCTGCAGTGCCTGAGATTCTCTATTCCATCTTTTATATTCTGTTGGTGATGCTTAACTTTGTGGCTCCTGATCTTTTCTCTAAGTTCTCCAGCTCTAGGGTTTCCTCTGTTTGTGGTTTCTTTATTGATTCTAATTCCGTTTTCATGTCTTGCACCATTTCCATCATCTGTGTGAATATGGATTCCTGTCTTTCAAGGATGCCCTCCATTTTTTTGTTCACTACCTTTCTGTCTGCCACTCCCTGTGCCTCTACCTGTCCCTCTATTTATGTGGCTGTATTTGCCTGTATTTCTTTGAGAGCTTTGTTCATTTTTTTTTAGGTGCATAACTTTAAAATAATATCCCTGTGTTTCTGATGAATTAAAATAGCCATTGATTTTTGGGGGTTGCTGATGAAGCCATGATGTTCTGATTTTTGTTGGATGTGTTCTTGGGCCGACCTCTAGCCATTTGCTTATATATAACCTTTGTTGTTTGTTCCTGGAGTCTGTACTTCAGACTGTGTCCATTTGTCTCTGGTGTCTAGAGTATTCTTCCGGAAGAAGAGAGAGGTTCATTGGTTTGAGGGCGGATGTTGGTGTTTCAGCTCTCGCTAAGGGAGGAAGGTCACCGGTATATGTGTGCAAGTGTGGGCATGTGCCTTGAAGGACAGGGTGCTAGAGGGTGTAGATGCCTGAAATGTGGAGCTTAAGCACAGGAGGGTGCTGGTGCTGTTCATGGATGCGAAGTGCTTGTACAGGTACCCTGAATACCTCAGTGGCCTACAGGCCTTTCCTACTGTCCTTCTGGTATTCAGATATGTCTGAGCTCCAGAAATTGTTTCCTGGACTCCACTGATAGACCCAAAGATCAGGGGCTTCAATATTAAGAACACTGTCCCAAGGATCCCTATGTTGCCCACAGTGGGGGTGTGGGTGGGAGAGATCTGATGTCTGGGTGCTAACGTAGATGGACCCTGGATCTGGGGCTCTGCATGCACTCACTTGAAGGCGCACTTGCTCTTGGGGCTAATACAAAAACATAGGAGTTCCCCCTGTTCTCTACTCTCAGGTTTGGGCCCACAGGGGCAAATGAGAGTGTAGGAGATCAGTCAGCTCGGTGGTGTCCACCATTAGGCTTCAGGGCAGGAAGACCTGTACTTGGGGTAGCCGCCTCTGCAGTCTTAGTCACTGAGCACAGCCGCTCATGCTTGGGCCAGCTGTTCTGCAGCAGCCACAGACCCGGGAGGCCCACACAGCCACCTGCTGCTGCCACAGACCCGGGAGGCCTGCCTCTGATGTCTCAGTCACCTAGTGTGGAGGTTCCTGCTTGGGGCAACCACTGGCACCTCCACTGAGTAGAGAGGCCTGTACTTGGGGCAAGGGGTTGAATATTCACCACTCTCAGTCCTACAGGTGACCTGAATCAAAACTGTCCTTGCTCATGGGTTGTCCCCTCTTGCCCAGAAAACCTCAATATCGATGTTCTGGCTTCAGCTGCCCCCTCCCCCAACCAATTTCAGAATTTCGGATCCTGTGGCCCTCAGGTACGGTACCCCCTGGTCACCGCCATCTTGGACTCCATCCATATTTCACAATTTCTAATACTCTCTAAAGGCCCATGAAGCCTGACAGGCAGATGTACACAAAATATGTACGGAAAAATGCACTGCTACTAAAGACAGTAAAGCCAGAAATATTTGAACCCTTACTATGCAACAAGAATTGGTTAAGTGTTCTGTATATTCCATCAACATGTGTTTATTCTATTATCTTTGTTTAATAAATGGAGACAGACAAGTATATCCCCAAACTAGTAAATAATGGGTTTAATCCAGGAAGCCTTACCACGTGGGTTGTCCAACTTCTGGCCTGGAAACTGCTTACCTGTTTTCTTCACTATAGTTACTCAGTGAATAGGCTCCGTAGCTGACAGGCTCCCAGAACTACCACAAGGATTGATCTCTGCAGACAGATCAAATGTCTCCCACTGACATTGTAATGGAGGAGGTGGAAGATAACTTGAAATGCCTATTATTAAATCTCAATGATAATTAAAAGATAATGGAATTAAAATTTACATCGATAAAATCCATGCTGTCACATAAAGGGACAAACTTAGGTAAGAAAAAAAGGAGAGACTTTGTAAGATTAAAAACACAAAAATAAATTGCTGAGAAAAATGAAGAAATAATGAAATGGGTATGACTTCCACTTGAGTTACTAAATTTAAAACCCATCCTCAGGAATTATACTTGCATGTTGAGTCAAAAGGCAATTAATTGGAAATTGTGAGAGAAACAGCAAAAGTAAGGTAATAGTTTGATGAAACATGAGGAAAAGGGACTTGAGTAGAAAATTATTTCCTGCTTTGAGGAACTAAATAAAACTATAGATAAATAGACTATATATACAGCGACAAATTTTTATAAAACATAGTTTTAAAATGATATTTAAGTAAGTACTATAATCTAATAAAAAGTGTAGAGTGACACAATTTTGAAGATAGTAGAATACAGTGGCAATAACGTTCACAACCCTTACTGCTCTGGAGGAAAAAGCAAGGAGAATCCTAAGTTTGTAGCCAGTCTGGGCAACTTGGTGAAATCATGTCTCAATACTGAAAGATGTAGAAAGTGTTGAGGGCATATCTCAGTGAAACAGTGCTTGCCCAGTATATGTGAGGCTCTGGGTTTCTTCCCCAGCCCCAGACAGAAGAGGAAAACAAAAGAGAAGGAGGAGGAAAGGTAGGAAGAAAGAAGAAAGAGGGGAGAAGAAAGACAAACAGAAGCAGTTTATTAAATTCTTATGACAGTTGAAGCAAAGATATGGTTGTTGAATTCATAATATTAACAGGTAAAATAAGTTCAAGTAAATTCTATGCCGTTTGTCTGTATATACAGTTTACTCTGCTTCGAGAGGTTACACTAGGGTTAGCTGCTCATTTTCTCCCCTGTCTCTCCTGTCTGTTCACATGCCACCTCATCAGCTCCATCTTCCCTGACTTTTCTCAAAAATCTATCAAAAAGCATTTCTCATCAATGTTAATGACTTACTTTTATTTAAAAAAATCATTTATATATATATACAAACATATATTTATATATATATATAAACATATATTTATATGTTTATATATATATATATAATTTCATTATTACCTAGAGCACAGGACTAAAGTGTTTTTTATTTACTACCCTAACCACAATGCATAGCAGAATACCTGACACAAGCTATAGACACTCAATACTATAGGAAAGGCTTCTAATAAATTAATAAGAACAAACATCTCATCTAACCCTCAAAGCAACAAGACCATGAGAGAAGAATAAAGTGAGCATGAAAACATGGTTATCTTCTTGGATGATTAAAATATATAGATTAAGCCAAGGAAAAGATATTTCACCTTGGTGCCATGGTGCATGCCTCTAATCCCAGCACTCTTGGAGGCAGAGACAGGTGGTTCTCTGCAAGTTTGAGGTCAGCTTGGTCTACAAAGGAATTCCAGGAAAGCCCAGCTAAAAAGAGAAACCCTGTCTGGAAAAAAACCAAAACCAAAAAAGAAAAAAAAAAAAAAAAGAAAAAGAAAGAAAGAAAAGGTAATTCATAGGTCTATAATAAAGATTTAGAAAACTAATGATAGTCTGCTTTAAACCTGTGGGAAAAGAGTAAAAGATGTTTCAAGGTCCATTTTTACGTTTCACCATAAAATGAAGAAAATCATTTTTTCCTATTGAAATATTTTTGAAATTCTCTAGATAAATTTTAAAATTCTGTCCTTTTCATAAAAGTGAAAAGAGGCTGTGTGAGTCACGTGACCATTTTTGTCCTACTTTTGGGGTTTTGCAAAACTTAAAGTCTTACAGTGATAACTAACAGTCGAAAATCGGTAGGCGCTGTTAGACAGGATTTTAATTTTCATGTTGGTTTGTTTGTTTTGCGTGGGCGTAGGCATGTGTGCATGTGTGAGTGCGCGAATGCCAAACTTGGCAGTCAGAGGACTACTCGCCATGAATTGGTTTTCACCTTTCCGTCTTGTAGATTCCAGGACTGACCTTAACTCTTCAGCCGTGGCGGCAAGCGCCCTCACCCACTGAACCGTCTGCTTGGCCCACAGTTCTAATTTTCATAAAAATCTGTGAAGGGCCTTGGCAGTGAGGTCCTCCTTCCACAAGGTCTGTTACGGACACGGCAGAGGTTGGTGTACTGGGATGTGTCTAAGGTTGTCTTCTGGGACGCGGGGGCACTCCTCCAGTTTACCATAGTTACCATGGCTACGTTTACCACCCAGAATGCACCCCTCTCCAGGCATGTCCTGGGCTGTACTCAGCACAGAGTCTAACTCCTTGATATTTTGAATTAAAACCATTATATTTTCTTGCTTCTCTTTTTTCTCATGGTCTTCCCTCTGCCAAGCAAGCTCTCGCTGCCTTTCTTTCTTTTTGTATGTAAGGTTACTTTTGAGACTCAGTCACGTGCCATCTTGTGAGAAGGCTCTTTTCCCTCCCCAGAGGGCTTCTTTTTTCTTTGGTTTGCGATTCGCTCTGGGAAGCTATCTATCACCCAGGAACTCTTATCACACTGGGGTGTGATATTTTTTTCCACGTCTCTCCGTTCAGACTTTCCTCCCTCGTCTTTGTATGTCTAGTCAGTTGAAACAGTCACCAAAGGACCCCCAGGCACGGCTGAGAGTTTGAGTTAAAAGCAAACGGTCACTGTTTCCTTATTCTTCTCCGTTTAGTTTTCTTGGCTGCCAGCCAAAGTGAGGTGAGGTCCCACGTCATCGCTCGGCCATCTGATTGCTGGAGCCAGCGTCTTTGCCTGTCTCTGGGGAAAAGTCTCCTTGGTCCTCGCTCCTTTAGGCATTGCTTGTCATTCTTAGCTTTGCTGTTCTTGCTTGTTTATTCTCCTCATAGGCGTTTGCATAAGAACGCTTTATGACTCTCAGTTCCCAGGCTTGAAATCTGTGTGTGTCTTTCCAGACTGTTCCTGAGAAGCAAACATGATTTGGATTCAACTACTAACCAATAAATACAAGAACCAAAAAGTATGCTAGTGAGCAAGGCCTCCTCACATAGTCTCACTTCGTCCTTCTGAACGTTTTGTTGTCCACATGACCAGAGATTCCTGCCGAGCATTTTCTCACAGTTCTGTGTCTCATGCTCGGCTTCACTGTTCTCACAGTTTATTTCAAAACGTACACTGGGAGTTCCTCCTGACATTGCAGTAACATATAGCTGGGGGCTTGAAAGGTGTCCTTGTCTTTCAGGTATTTAAAAGTAAGAATACCCAAGCAATTTTTGTTACTCAGTGACAAAGTTGTGAGGGTTCCACAGCAAAACCAGGAAAGGGCCCATGGCTTTCTCACCGATCTGCAAGGGCGTCTGAGTTCCGTTAGGGTTACTGTTGCTGTAATGAGACGCTATGACCAAAAGCAACTTAGGGGGGAAAGGATTTATTTGGCATACACTTCTATATCATAGCTTATCATTCAAGGAAGTCAGGGGAAAAAAAAAACCTGGAGGCAAAAGTTGGTGCAGAGGTCATGGAGCAGCACTGTTCACTGACATGTTACTTATGGTTTCCTCTGTCTACGTTTCTTTAGAATCCAGAACCACCAGCCCAGGGATGGCCCCATGTACAATGGACTGAGTCTTCCCCCACAAATCGCTTATCAAGAAAATGCCCCATAGTCCTACCTCAAGCACATATTATGAAGACATTTTTTTTTCCAACTGAAGTTCCCTTCTTTCAGCTAACTCTAGCTTATGTCACATTAACATAAAAGTTAGCCAGTAAAGTCAGATAAGAAGACAGTATAAAAAAATCTGCTTTGCATCTGAGATGCCTTTTTTCATCAGAGCCACTCTTGAGCACTTCTGGTAGTTTTAGCAGGATTGGAGGTGGCACAGGAGCTAACACTGGTCTCACAAATAACAACTCAAACACGTACTGAAAAGCTCCTGGTTTTCTTACATTTATTTCTTAAAATATTTAAATATGATACAACACACAGAAACTATGGAAGACCGACTGAATGTGAAATTCAAAACACCAATGCTACATGCGGGTGTAATATAAAATCCAATGTAAATAATTATTTATTTTGTATAGATATTCATCTTCAACTAAGTCCTACTGTTAAATGACTTGACAGGATATAATTTCGTGGTAAATGTGTATCTTTCTGCATGTTCCTTATTTTATAACTATTTTATTCCTTATTTTAAAACTTACTGCATTACTAGGTTATGGCTTAGTCATTAGGAACTTATCGAAGGCCTAAGTTCAGTTACCAGCACTTACATCAGGTAGCTTACATCTGCCTATAACTTGGACTTGCCATGCATGGTCTCCATGGTCCCTGCACTCCCAAGTGCACATAACTCCCCCAGCATACACACATTATTAAAGACAAAAATGTTAAAAAATAAGTATTGGTTTAAAAATCACAAGTATTGTCTGCAAAACACAGAAAAATGGTTGTACTAGACCAGTGATTCCCAATCTATGGATCGCAACCCTTTGACAAACCTCTGTCTCTAAAAGAATTTACATTACAATTCGCTATAGCAGCAAACTTACAGTTATGAAGTATCAACTAAGCTAATTTTGGTGGGGGGGGTCACAAGACAAAACAAAACTGTATCAATAGACGACTGATGACTATACTAAGGCATGGGTTAGAAACGGTAGGACTCAAATTAATTAAAAACATTATAAAATCTTTGAAGTGATCTACGTTCTTCAGCAATGCTCTAGCGCCAAAAGGTGCTTACTGTTATTGTCACAAACAGCTGAGGACCATATTATAATACCAGATCCTTTGAAGAAAATTTTATGTTCAAACAGCATCTGTTATCTGTCTCTCCATCTATATATCTACATACCTATCCAACTAAATATCTGTTTTGGTTCACAGTTCAGATAAAAGCTGTCCATCTCTGCAGGGTAGGCTTACCATCAAGAATTGTTGGACCATGGTGCAGCCCAGAAAGCAGAGAAAACTAGTTTTGTCAATTAACTGTATTAAAAGGTCACAGTATTGAGACCGGATAAGCTAGGGTCAGATGGAAGGAGAGGTGGACCTCCCCTATCCGTGGATTTGGAGAGGGGCATAGGAGGAGAGGAGGGAAGGAAGGTGGGATTGGGAGGGAATGAGGGAGTGGGATACAGCTGGGATACAAAGTGAATAAACTGTAATTAATATTAAAAATAAGGTCACAGCATTAGGAAGCTTGAGAACCACTGCTCTAGACTATAATAAATGTTACTGGGTGGTAACTTTATACATTAAGTTACAAACCAAATAAAAAATAACCTTAT
Organism: Psammomys obesus; assembly: GCF_907164565.1. Lineage (NCBI taxonomy): Eukaryota > Metazoa > Chordata > Mammalia > Rodentia > Muridae > Psammomys > Psammomys obesus. The sequence continues at coordinate 35,882,684 of NW_026591086.1, forward strand.
AGAGGAGGGCAAAGACATTTCATACAAGATGGCTCATGTAATTGTGTCTCTTTATTATTATCTACAGCAAGATTACTTTCCAAACAATTCTGCTAAGTTGTATTCTTAGTGATTTAGGAACTTTAATTTTATTTCATCCTTGCCATACCGAGTGTTATGTTTTTAAATATGTATCTAAGATACTATAGTTGCAGCCACATTAATCTGACCATATTCTATATAGAATCCATTTATATGTGAAATTAGAATTATAAAATGATATATGATAAAAATACATGCACTATTTTAAATTTTATTTGTATTATATTTTAAGTCATCGAGTCTCACAAATTAATATTTTCAAATCAGATTAATTTATCAGTATCAAAAGAAGTAATATATAAATACATTATTGTACGTAATTTATACTTCGGAAGTTATTGTTGAGTTTTCAATATGTGCAAACACTGATCTATTAACCACACAATAGCCAAAATATAATTCAGTTTCTTGTTGGAGTCCAATCATTGTGATACCTGTTCCATCTCTGCTTGCTGGACTGTAGGACAGTCAACTACATAATATAACTTCCTTGACATCAAGTACTGCTACAAAAAAAATTTTGTTCAGTATGGATATATTTCTTCATGTTTGGTTTGCCTAGTCACTGTGGTTTGACAGATTTTAGACTTTATGAAGCATATTTCTCCCCTGCTGTTTAGAGACTAATCATTTTTTCCTGCTCGATTGTCATGGTAGAAATGTGGTATCTGCAAGAACACTTCTCATTTCCTTTCATTTGACTGTAGTTAGTGAAAATGAAACAATTTCAATGTAACATTGGGCATTAGTCTTTTTCTTAAAAGCTGTGGATTGCCATTAACTGACAAAATACTCAGCTGCCAAGATCTTGCAAGTATTGTATTTGTTGTCTGGTGCCAAACATCCTCTTTAAATGCTAATGAACAAAGTATGGCATGCATTCTGTTCTTGATAGATTAGGGCTATACCTTCTGTGGTCAACAGAAGGGGAATTCCCGGCCCATATGATTTCCATTCTGGCGAGCTCATCTCCTTCCTACTCACAAGCCCATCAGCATTTAGACATACTACTCCATCTTTTCCTCACATTGAATAGAATAGAATACCCACAGTTCAGCTCATCCACTAAACTGAGAGAGGCAACGACATGAAGCAACTTCCCCTGGTGCCCTTCACCTCCTCCCACAGAGGATACCACATCTCATCTTCACCTGGTTGCATCTGAGTCACCAAATTACAGAAAGCCATGGACACACTACTAGTCAGTATGAATTTCACCACAGACACTTAAGAGCCACCGAAGAATTTGAGAATGTGATGTTGTAGAAGATTGAGGCAAAGGAAGGTGTAATAGAAGTATGAAACAAAAGTGGGTTTGTTTTTTAAATCATCGTGTTAAAACATTCATACAAAGTTTAGGGGAAGGCTTCAGGGACCAGCCTAATCTGACTTCGTAATGATAACGTACAGCCATGTTGGAAATACAATGAAACCTTGAATACTTCTGTTCCGCTATCTTACAATATAAAATTCAAAATTATAATAAAATTCAAATAAGACAGTGGTACTAAAAATTGTGGCATCACGCTTTGCCTATGGCAGGCACCTGGAGTCTACAGAAATTTTCTGCTGATGGACAAAAATTTACCCTGAATTTAGCAGCCCACAAACACTCATATTTTTTTTTCTTTTTTTTCTTTTTATTAAATTCACTTTATTCACTTTGTATCCCCCCATGAGCCCCTCCCTCTTCCCCTCCCAATCCCACCTTCCCACCCCCTTCTTCACAAATGCCCCTCTCCAAGTCCACTGATAGGGGAGATCCTCCTCTCCTTCCTTCTGATCTTAGTCTATCAGATCTTATCAGGAGTGGCTGCATTGTCATCTTCTGTGGCCTGGTAAGGCTGCTCCCCCCTCAGGGGGAGGTGATCAAAGAGCAGGCCAATCAGAGTATGTCAGAGGCAGTCGCTGTTACCATTACTTAAAAAATGGGAACAGAGCTAAATAGAGAATTCTCTGTAGAGGAATACAGAATGGCAGAGAAACACTTAAAGAAATGCTCAACGTCATTAGTCATCAGGGAAATGCAAATCAAAATGACCCTGAGATTTCACCTTACACCTATCAGAATGGCCAAGATGAAAAACTCTAGTGACAACACATGCTGGAGAGGCTGTGGAGAAAGGGGAACCCTCCTCCACTGCTGGTGGGAATGCAAAATAGAACAACCACTCTGGAAATTAATCTGGTGCTTTCTCAGACAACTAGGAATAGCGCTTCCTCAAGATCCAGCTATACCATTCCTAGGCATATATCCAAAAGAGGCCCAAGTACACAATAAGGACATTTGCTCAACCATGTTTGTAGCAGCTTTATTTGTAATAGCCAGAAGCTGGAAACATCCCAGATGCCCCTCAACTGAAGAAATGGATGCAGAAAATGTGGAACATCTACACAATGGAGTATTACTCAGCAATGAAAAATAAGGAAATCATGCAATTTGCAGGTAAATGGTGGGACCTGGAAAGGATCATCCTGAGTGAGCTGTTCCAGAAGCAGAAAGACACACACAGTATATACTCACTCATATAAACATGTAATATAGGATAAACCTACTAAAATCTGTACATCTAAAGAAACTAATCAAGAGAGAGAACCCTGACTAAAATCTTCAATCCCCATCCTGAATGGCAAAGAGGAAGCACATCAGAAGAAGAAGAAAACAGGAAACAAGCTAGAAACCCGCCACGGAGGGCCTATGAAAGCCTCTGCCCTGCAGACTATCAAAGCAGATGCTGAGACTTATGGCCAACTGTTGGGCAATGTGCATGGAATCTTATGTAAGAAGTGGGAAATAGTAAGATCTGGAGAAGACAGAAACTCCACAAGGAGAGCAACAGAACCAGAAATTTGAACCAAGTAATTTGGTCTTGGTTCAGGGGTCTTCCCAGAGACTCATACTCCAACCAAGTACCATGCATGAACTAGAACTCCTGCACAGATGTAGCCCAAACACTCATTTTTATCGCATTGTTTTCTACATAAGAGCTATAGGCATGTAGATTAAAGTGCATAAAAATATACTTGCTAGTGAAAGTTTGAAATCCAGTATGAGGCTCTGGAGCTTCAAAATGGCCTTTCTAACTGGGTTAGCACACTGAGGAATGCAGACATCCGGGCTGGTTTTTGTGTGCAAGGCTTTTCTATTTGCAAATTTTAATTGTCATAATGAAGTTTAAGTTTTAAAAAGAAGGACGGGCACAGCTGAGCCAGACTTTGTCTCAGGTATGCTTGTGAACTTTTCTGGGATGCAGAGCCTAGTTAGTTTCAAAGCTTAGCAGTTAGCAGAGTTCACTGTCTTGCTTCTAGGATGGAACTGCCCACTTTGTCAGTGGTTTTCAGTGAGGTTACTCAGTTTCTTGCCAGCCGGGCACTGCCAAGTCCTCTAACATCATGGCAATGTACTGTTTCAGGCCAGGACCTTAACTTAGTTTAGGAAGACAGTCTTACAGCATAATACAACCGAATGAGCAACTCTGCTGTCACCTTGGTCATATTCAATTGACATGAAACAAGTCACAGGTCCTATATTGAGAAGAGAGTGATAGATGACTATGACGATGGGATAAATTGAGCTTATTTTAGATTACTACCTACCACTACATAATGTATAAATACATGTGTGTTTATTATTTTTATATGTTATGCTGGCTCTTGTTAATCTAACCTTCTCTCACATGACATAGAAAAGCATCTTGATTTTGATTAACCAAAACAAATAATTATGAAAGAGAGGGAGGTTCATTAAAAATGTTCTGAATTACTTAGGATAAAAAGGATTGTGCATAACAGGATGACATTAATGCCACGAGGAACCTGAACTGGGTCAAGTGTCTCAGGAGGCCTGAGGTCTCAGCATAGAAGGAGGATGGGAATCCCTGTGTGACAATGGAGTCACTGCTTTCATGGGCTGCACATCCCCTCTCTGGCTTCTTCATCTAAGCCAGGATTTCCTGAATTAAGGTTCAGACTACCTTCTGTTACTTTCAGAAGGAAGAAAGAAGATGCTTGGGAATGACAGCAAGTGGCTTATGACAGATAATGTGAATCCTCAGAGATCAGTAACTAAGGCAAGCGCAGTGGAAAATCATGAAGGATTTACAAAATCTATTGTGCCTACCAAAGCTTGAAAAGGGAGATTATTAGTTTCAAAAAATCAGTGGGGTTGGCAAGAGAGACAGGCAGACAGAACTCTGGTGTTTTTTATATCTTGATAAAATAGCGTGAACAGTTCAGAAATTAAACATTAAAGAATTCCATTGTACATGCTAAGCATCCTTAACATGTCCCTACGTTTGCCTGACTGAATGTCTTTGGTTTATTTCAAACCTGTTGTAGATATCAATACACATCTCCCCAAACGCGTTACCTTGGCTTTCATTAGAGCTCAGAAGATTGAGTGTAACGTTAAATGTCAAAACCTTAGCAGTCTACTGGGCAAACTCCAATTCATAAACCTTCCCAGGTCATTATTTCTCGTCAACTTGACCATTACTTTCCTAAATCTAAGTCACAATAGACAATGGCTACATTTGCTGTTTTATGAAAATGGAGAATTTGTCTGACTACAGCTAAAATGGCCACATAATATCATTAGGAAGAGGGAATTACATAGTAAGCCCTCGCTCTTCCATAAAGTTATAGCACAATGTTCATTTTTGTCCAAGTGTGTATGTCTTTGGAACCCTGTGGCGCACCTAAGGAAAATCCCTGGTACTCAGATGGTGGCAAACCATCTTCCACTTCTATCTCCATCACCTCTTTTCATTTCTTCAGATATTTTTCTGCCTCCCAAATTCCCTTATTTTCCACCTCCCATGATGTTTCGAATATGAAATCCTAATGACTCATAAATTGTCCCTGTTACTTAAGAAATGTTTTTTAATAAAAAAAAATTAAACTGAAAATAGGTTTAGCATTCTAAAAACAGTGTTGGTTTTGTTATTCCCTCAAACAGGGTACTTTTCTTTGTTATGAAAGAGAGAAATCTAACATACCAATGTGGTGCTCAAAGATCAGGAAGTACCAGGTACTTTGCAAATATTTTTATTCATATTCTAAATAATGGTAGGGAACACTGACTTTTATTATCCACATTTAAACCCTTGTCAATTGTTTGTCTGAAATATCTGTTGATCTTGATTCTTGGCCTGTGGACCTCTGGCTCAAGTTGATGTTGTCATGTATTTTTTACTGTTGTGGAATAATCCTCAGAGGAAGATGGAAAAAGTATCTACTGGGTTAAAATTCTTCACTGGGGCTTTTTCGTTACAGAATTTAGCAAATGATAAATTATCTTGTAGAGTGCCAAAGAGCATACCTCCAGTTAAATTTTTACAGAATGTACCCACAACCTAAATGGAGAGTATACTATTTAATGCAAACAAAGGAAAATTGCAACTGATTGATAATTGATGACAGAATGTGTGGTTGTCTCAGCTGGGTTTGTACCCTGCCCCGTATATGCGTAGTTCTTTATGGTTCTCTAGGAAATACGTCATAAAGCAAGGAGGTTTTTTATATTAACTTCTACACTGGTTCATTACGATATCTTAACTGAATTTCTGTGACATTATAACTGTTTTAAAGGCACACATTTTATTTAGTTACAAATAAATACATTAACTTTTATCCAAGTAATACACTAGCTTCACAAACTTAAAACACAGTTCTAAATTATGTATAGCACAGAAATGAATTTTGACTACATAAGCTTAAGCAACGTTGCTTTAGGTTTTTATGAGCAAATACTCTCATTTTTCAGTGTTCATTGTTCTTGTGACTATAACACTTATAAATTTGTTTTTAAACAAAACTAACCAAATTTACTAGAGGGCTAAGATTTCTTACAAAAGACCATCTACAATTTCGTAGTGTATCATAGAAGAAACCGTGCTTACTTATAATATCATTTAGATATTAGAAACAAACTATTCAGACATAATAGAAAATATTTAAATGCATTAAAAGAATTTATTAGAAAAGCTTTTTCATGATTCTAATGGTCTATCTTTCCTAATACACATTACAATGAAATTCAATTTTCATAATTCCAACAGAAAAAAAAACACAGCACTTTATTAGTGAAATTGAAATGCATTGTATGTTCACAAATGAGAGAAAAAACTTATAAAAATGCATGCATAATTTAAGAAAAATCAATTGATATGGATTTCTCTGACAATCAAAGGTGTAGTATGAATACTTTATTGTCTAAACTTGAAGACCCTGCGACAGCTGTTCTAAGGACACACCTACTTGTCATGGACACTGTGTGGACTTAGGACACCCTGGCCTTGCAGCTATACAATGTAAAGACCTAGACAAATATTCATTATTGTGTTAAGTTTTACCCATCTTAGCCAATTTTTCCATTAAATTTTGAACCATGAATGCCTACTTGTTAGGGGTATTAAGATTAAATAGTCCAGTGTGTCTAAAACCCCTGCCATGCTCATTTGCACACAGAAGACTTGTAGGAAGGGTAAATTTCCTGCCCAAGGTTTCCTGTAGAGAAATCAAGAGAAGGTTTGTTTTGATTGTGTACACACAGAACAAACATATATTCACACACCCTTCGCTTGACAACAGGGTCCTGACTGAAAAATATGCTGGTGTAATGAGAACATAAAGCTTGTCCCAATCTGGTTTGACTTAAGGCCCACTTTACAAAGATGGAGCTCACTCAATACTGCTTGCGTAAGCAAGGGCCTGACACAGGATAGCCCATGGAACTAGGGTAAAACCAAATACTACTGTTCTTTAAACAACAACAAAAAAAAATGTAAAATTAAAAGGATTCCTAATGACACTCTGCTTTACTCGTAGATCAGTCCCTTGCTCATTCATCGTCAGAGAAGTTCCCTTCTGCAGCTTATGGACACAATGGCAGAGACCCATAATTAAGCATTAGGCATTGAACGGGAGAACTTGAAATATTTCACTTTAAATGGGTTGTCTACATCAAATACACCCTCTTAGGACGCAGAGACCCCTGCAGAAGAGCAGGCAGAAAGAGTGTAAGAACCAGAGGGGATGGAGGATACCAAGAAAACAAGGCCCTTTGAATCAACACAATCAAAGTTCATATAAACTCACAGAGGTGGAGGTAGCACGCACAGGGCCTACACAGATCTGCAGGGAAATATATTATGGTTTCCAGTTTAGTGTTTTCACGGAATTCCAAAGAGTGTGAAAGAGTGGGTCTGATTCTTGTGCCTTCTCTCTGGCTCTTTTCCTTCTGTTGGCTTATTTTTTCCAATTCTGGTGTGTTAGCTTTGGTTTTATCTTAGTATTATATTGTATTTTATCATCGTCTCTTAGAACCCTGTTTGTTTTTTAATGAGAGACAGCAAGGAGGTGGATCCCTATGAGAGGAGAGGTGGCAAGGAACTGGGAGGGACAGTGGGAGGGGAAACCATAATCAAGATATGTTCTGTGAGAAAAAAAAATTCTATTGTCATTGAAAGCAAAAAATAGAAAACCCAATACTTAAAATAAGTACGCATTTATGCAGCTTGTCTCCAGTTATGGCAATGTACAGACAGTAGAAAGGCAGAGTAATGTTTTCTAGTCTTCCCTCTGTCTCAGGTCTGTGGCTTTAGAGCAATGATACGCTTCATAAGATCTCAACCTTTCACCTATAAAATGATAAGAATAAAGAGTTTAAAGATGGAACTATTTTGGCTTATATGAAGTTCTGGATGATCTGAGCAACTGAAATTTTAGATTTTTTTTTCTATAGAGAATTATAGCAGCACATTTCCCTTTGCAGGTTCTTTTTCAAGTCTCCTTATAAATGAAATGATGAAAAATGCCCCCTCTTTCTGATCACAAATTTCTTTGCTTGTTCTTCACCTTTTTTATTTTAGCCTTCAATATCTCAGACTCACTAAAGAATTTTAAGAAAATCTCTACAAGGATCACAGCAAAGGTAATATTTTCAAGAGTAATACAAATTTTACATTTATTTATTTAATTTCTCTTTCTAGAGCTGTGTTCTATAGTTGGCTTGTCAATGTGGAGCAAACACGAACTTTAAAAATATATACATTTATTAATTTGTGTGCTTGTGTGGTGTGTGTATGTACACACACATATATTTGGGGGTTATTTCAGGAGTCAAGTCTGCCTTTTCACCATTGGGGTTCTTCCACATTGTGAGAATGTGAGTTCGGAGGGAGCTTGAACTCACATTCTCAGGCTTGGTAGCAAGAACAATTACCAATGGAACCATGTCAATTGTTCACAGAAGAACAAACTTTGAAGACTAACTTCCCTCCCTAGCAAAGTATTAGATGGTAATAGGTGCATTTATAAGCATCATTTCTATAGTGAAAAAAGGTTAATTTGAAAGTCATTTCTCCATTCAAGAAGAACAATTTTCTCTACTCTTCTGACTATTTATAGAAAGACCTTTACATGTGCAAACTAATTAATAAATGGGATCAATTTCAAGGTATTTTTTCTGGTTCATCACCACTTAATCATTCAATTTAAAAAACATTTTAAAGGCCAAGTCTAAAATAGATTTGCACCCACGCCCCAGTGTGAATTTTTCATTCTTTACAACAGGCAGTAGGTACTGTATAATGACCTTTTCTCTGTTTGGAACAGGGATTAGAATAATACATTTGACCCTTTACAGTCACCTGGGAGCGATGTTAGTCTCCATGTTCAATAAACTGAAATATGTCTCAAGTGTCCCAAGGTTAAGGGCATGACTTTAAACTATTTAACATAGAGTATCATACTGATTCACTTAGACTCCCAGGCTTTTAAAAAAAATGGATTAAATTATATATACTTGATCAGAACAGTTTCTTTTCTTCATACAATTAAAGCAAATATTTTACATTGCAAATACAGCAAGTTAACCCAGATGCATTGTGCCTTATAATAAAATTTATAGCTGCATAAATAGCAGTGTAAACTTACAGAAAGACTAGTAATTATAGTGCCATTGATGGTCTTTGTTGCTTTAATTCTGAGGCAGCCAGAATGATTAAACTGAATCTTAATCGACTTCTCCATTAAAAATGCTGGCAGAGGAGCTCTTTTAACCTTTCCCATTGATTGAACACAACAATCACCATTCAATTATAATGCAAAAGGACATTTGTTATAATGTAGAAAAGATGCATGAGCCATTTCCTTTTACTCAAGACAATCAATGCAATGACTCCTACTTTTGCAAAGGTGAGAATGTTCTACCTGGGAGTCTGATAAAGTCGAAAACCTAACAGAAACCTCCCCAGTGTACAGAGTTGCAGAGGCATGCAGCAGAAACTCTTCTGGAAGAGATTCATTAAAAGGAAGTGTATTTCCTATTACTATTTACAATAGCCACAGCTAGCCTTGATTCATTGTTTTTCTTCCTAGGGTTTCAAAGTACTTAAATTACCATGATCAAAGGTTTAATGGTGAATTAATGAGGGTGGTTACTGGGCCTTTTCTATGTGCTCTTGGTGCACGCCTAATAACACAAATCAAGGCAACACCACTGGTAATTGGAGTAACTGAATTTTAGACTAGGAGGGAACCTTCAAGATTAACTGATTTACCTAAGGTCAGACAGCTAATTGTAACAAACCCTGACTAGGAGCCAGTCAATCAATTCCCCATTCAATATTTGCTGCATTTGTCACCTCTAAAGCACACTTCACTTTTAGTTATGATTTTCACCCAATTTTATACTTGTTTGGAATGCTCAGTTTCGGTACTTACACCATACTGCGACCTAGAATTTATCTCCAACTGCTGGAGCACAGAGAAAACAGCAACAGACTTCTGTGAGGAAACTTCCATAGAGCAAATGTGATCCTGAAAGAATTGCTAACAACCTTAGTATTGAACATACGGGCTTTTTTCTTTCTTTTTCTTTTTTCTTTTTCTTTCTTTCTTTTTTTTTTTTCAGCACAAACCATTATTGACGTCAGGATGTGTATGGATGCGCCCAATCAAAATTAAAAATGGCGCGGCCCACCGCAGAACTACTGGAGATACGTGGATGCATCAGCCAATCAGCCACAGGCTTCATTTGCATGGTGGGCGTTACATGAAGGGAACCCAAACCAAAAAGGTTGTTTTGAATAAATGCACCATAGCCCTTTGTCTCACCAAAGGCTGTTAGCTCTGCTACCATCCTCGCACACTTCTTTGCAGTGTTCTCAATAAACTTGTCTTTCTTTTCTAAACTGGGGTGTGAAATACATGAACTCGTTGACTTCCTGTGAATCTCCCACAATATCAACTAAAGCTGTGTTGCCGCAAAGGCGTAGTGAGACTATCATTGGTTCTTTATTATCCCCCCCCATTGCATAGTTACATAACACACAGCAAAGTCAATGAGTGTCAGTTGCTAACAGCTTTCAGTCACAGCGATGTAAGTTCTATGTTATGACTTTAATTTGGAGTACGCAGCAGATATTTGGAGTTTTGCTTCTTCAGGGCATGCACGGAGAACCCTGAGTACTATAATCACACCAACTAGGATTATTAGACACGCAATAATTATTTTGTATGCACTTAAGCAACTGTTTGCTTAGAGTCAGCTTTATATTCCCATATCACTCTTTTAAAGGTAAATTTGAAGGTACACCTGATAACAATTAACGTGTTCTTACAGTAAATAAATTATAATCTACTGAAACGACAAAGCAGTTCTGAAAAGGAAGGCAAAAAACCCTCCAACTATTTTTTTTCTGCAAACTCCTGGGATGCATGTAAATTTTTCTAAACCAAGAGCACCAGGTTTCAAATTTCAGGTTTAGAAAGTAAATAAATGTTAATCTAGGAATAGAACTGTGAGAATAATATAATTTATTAGGTCAGCTGCAATCTTGTTGTATTCTCAACTTAGTAGATGAAAGAAAGTTCTTTGCTATTGAAGTAATAACTAGAATACCTTGTAGTTGGTCAGCTCTGAAGTCATATGTATACATATATATGTTATATTATATATATACAATATATATATGTATATATCCTGCTCAGTCTGTGTGATGTTATTTTGTATATATATCATATATATATACTATATATACTATATACACATATATCATATATATTATATCATATTTATCATATACCATACATCATATTATATCTCATATATCTGATATATGATATATATGTATATATGATATATATACAATATATCCATACATACATATACAATATATCTAGTATATAAGTGTGTATGTATATGTGTGTGTGTGTGTGTGTGTGTGTGTGTGTGAACAATTAAAGAAAAAGAAGCCATGAATTAAAAGAGAGCAGAAGGAAGGTGGTATGTGAGAGGTGTCCGGGGAAGGAGAAATGATGTAATTACAATTTCAAAAAACAAAAAGTGTAAAAATTAGAATACCTGCAACATCAACAGTCCGATTTAGCAAAAGTGACATTTACCTCTGCTAAAGTCGTGGTGTGTGGAGGCAGCCTAGTGTTCACATTTGTCAACCATGCCCTTCCGGAGTGTATCTGGAGGTTTTTTAATGTAAAGGGAATAAAACTCTTTCATGATCCTTGAGCAGTAGGTTAAAATGTCTCTTCCTAGGACATTTTCGGTAACTGCTTGTGATTGAAAATTCCATACAAGTCTCTGAAATGCAGCTTCTATTAGTTTACTTATTTTTCACAGACTTCATGCTCATATCATATCTTATTAATCATTTTCCGGGTGATAAAATAAAGGCTGCTACTTTTTAAAGGTGTTTTTTTAAAAATGTCACCTGTAATAGGAGTGTGTTCCTAAAAAGGTCTCGGTAGAAAAACTGTCATATAAGGAAAACCATTGTCAAGTTGGAGTGTAGCCATAAAGGGAATGGAGATGGTGAGGATGGCAGAAGAGATCTCTGAACCAGAGCACACAGGACAGATCTGGGAAACAACCAAAGCAAACTCTGGGCACAGGGACTTCAAGGCAGTTCTTTTTGTGAGTGGGTGGCAAACTGATAAATTCTTTTCTGTGGGTGGAAAGATTTGCCCCCAAGCTTAGGAAACAGAACAAGCCCTGTCTGGTGTAATAGGTTCTGATTGTATCACTTGTGAAACAGAAAATGTTGCTGGGTGGGTGATCACCCCAAGAATTACAGCGCTTCCCAAGTCAATCCTCTTGCATCACTTTTCACAGACAATGGCTTTGAAAGTCTGTCCTGGCCATTTAGAAACAGAGCTGTGCCTCTGGCATCTCTCTATTGTTTAGTTTTATACTAGATCCTAGATCCCCAAATTGAATGCATTTACTTGTGCCAGCTCACCTGTGTCATTCTGTATATAAATATAATGATAAGGGTAAAAGGAAGGGGTTTTTGATTAAGTTTAAAATACATACATTTTAGTTATCAATTTAAGAAGTTGTTCAGAAAAAAAAAAAAAAAAAAACAAAAACAAAAAAAACAACATCATCGTCTGTCCCCTGACCCCAACTTTCCTGAAAGGTTAGGTCTAATAGGTCTAATTATGTCTTTCCTGCTGGAATTTACATGCCTCAGAACAGTTATTCATCCCTCGCCAGAGAGATATGAAATAAGTTTCAGCCAGCTAACCTGGTTACCGAAAAGCTGGTTCTGGCTTTGCTATCTGGTTCTTAGCATCTGAGGACAACTTGAAGACAAACTTTTGTGGAAGAACTTTATTTATCAAGTTATATTGGTTTTTCATTTTGGTTGGGTTAGTTAATATTTTTATTTTCTGAAAATGTAAACTTTTTATATGCAGATTGAGAGTTAACTATATTTGGAAGCAGTGAAGTTTAGGATCTAAGAGTATCAACATTGATGAAGTAATTTCATGCATGTACATGTTCACTTATTAAACTATTAATAAATATTAGCAAGCAGTTTTTATGTCAGCAAGAACCAAATTTTATAACAAAGTTGAACCACCAGTTGGAAAGGGGCAGACTATCAAAAAGACACATCCATGAGGAGGAAACAAAAGAAAACTTGTCCTGGAGGTAGCAAAGGTCTCTTGAGGAATGTGACTTAGGCAGCAGGTAGGCAATTCTTGAAAGCAAGAGTAGGAGTTTGGTAAGTGAGGTTCCGGATTGGGAAAGATGGAAGCATTCCTGGGAAGATAATGAACAGAATAAAAGTGGGAAAGTCTAACATCATAAAAGAAACTAAGATTTATACATTTCTCTATTCTACAATAGAGCTTATAAACATAGAAATTTTTCTTCAAAGATAAAAATAAAAATGCCTGTAAATCTATTTGAACTAAAACGGTTAATGAAGAAATGAGAGAAAATAGTCAGACATGCTGGGAGCAGGATTTATTGATAGAAATTCAGAAACATGGATAGCTGGAGTAGCCGGACCCTCTTTGCCTGCTGCATAGATCAGCGCAAGAAATGAATCGGTCTGAAACAAGCCAACTTGGGCAATAGGGCCCTTGCATAATTTTCTTAAGAAAGCTCTGCCCTGGCATGCTCCTGGCATGAGCGGGAGCTAGGGCAGAAAAATAAGACAGATGGGATTCTTCACTGGACTCCCATGTTTTCCCCCCACATAGCATAGTATTTAAGACAAGTCTGCTAGCCTTCCTCAGATTACTCAGTTGCCTAAGACTCTATCTATCTTCTGACCACAGGTGTAAGGATAGGCAATCTGTCATCAGGAGGTCTGATTTCGCTCAGAACTGTACAATCAGCCCTCTCTGGCATGGAAGGATGGAGAGTTGTGTGCATGCTTTGCCCTTGTTGAGTTTGAATGGCCCAAATCCTTGCAATCCAAGTTCTTTCAGAGGCCAGTTCTTGAAACCAGCCTATCTCTGAATACTAACTGGAAAGCATCCAAGGGTTAAAGATTCCAGACTATTTTAAAGAAAGGTCTCCCTATAAAATTCTATGAACGGTAGTCTTCTACGGTGAAATCAAATTTTTGGAAGGAAGTTCAGGAGAATTACCTGAATGCTCTAGGAGATTAATACCTGCGTTTTGTTGTTGTTGTTGTTGTTGTTGTTTGGGGGGGTTGTTTTGTTTTTTATTAGTCAATCTTACACAAATTTAAGGTAACAGATCTTTAGTGGTGATAAATGAATTTAAGACTTAGCTATGCTCTTTATTTGAATTTGACTGATATTATCTGTATGACCCCAAGAATCTCTTTATGAATGTTTCCCTGGTCCAATTCATGATTTTTTTTTTTTAAATCTTATGGAATCAAGTATTGTTAGGTGATGTCTAATACCAAATTTTTAGATCATTAAATCAGGACTTTTTTTTCTTTTATAAAAAAATAAAACATTTTAATATCCAGATTGTAAATTTGTAGATTTAAGAGAGATCTCTTTGCACAGTCTCCTCTAATTTCAGCATCTTGTAAAACTGTAATATCACAAACAGGATATTGATGAACACAGTCAGGACATAGATTATTTCCGTCATCAAGGCTTCTCATTCTGCACTAGGCATCATGTCCTCTTTCACCTCCTTCTGAACCCTGAAACAGTTTACTCCGTTTTTCTTTCAAAATGCCGTATGAATGGAATTATATGTTATGTAATCTTTGTGGATTGATTGTTTCCCTCACCGTATTTCACTGAGCACTTATGCAGGATAATGCAGAGACCAATAATTCATTATTGAGTATTGCTGAATAGTATTCTATGGTATGGACACACCAGTTTATTTGAATACACACCAGAGGAAGGCCATGCCATGGGAGTGTTTCTAGTTATCAGCGGTTAGGCATGAAATTGTTGTAAATACACTTATATATAGGATTCATAGGAAGATATTTTTTTTTCATTTTTCTGAAATAAAGGTGTGGAAGTGTAATTGGTGGGTTGTGTGGTATTTTTATGTATAGAGTTTGTTGTTCTTGTTGTCATTGTTTTATAAAACAACCAACAAACTACTTTTCAGAGGACGTATATCCTGTTGCATTCTCTTCAACAAGAAGTAAATGACCTGGCTATCATATGTCCTTGTCAGCATCTGCTGCTGATTTTGTTTCATATTTCAGCCATTCTTATAGGTATGGAATGACGCTTAACAAATACACGTGTGAGCTCTATTCTCATCCTCCCAAACACTGAAATTATGAACACACAGTACCATGCACAGTTGGTGCTTTTTTTTTTTTTTTTTTTTCCTTTTTTTGGTACAAAAGTTTTGGGTCTGAGGATTCTCAAGATGAAAGTCTGGCAGGTTCTCATGCTTACAACTGTTACCAGGCTACATGCCACCTTCCTCTGCCACTAGTCATAATCACTGATTTTGTAATTATTCTAAAAATTTGGGAAGGTGGTTTCTGTTTGTTTACTTCTCATATTTCCAAAATTGCCATCCAGATCTTAGTTCATTTGCCTTTCCTTTAAAAATTCAATGTTAATCATTTGAATACCTCCAAAAAGCTCTAAGACTATCACAGAACTAACTACATCAAGCTTATATGTAAAATTGGGAGAGATTTGAAAATTTTATTGTGTTGAGTCTGATTCTGTGAAAATAATGCCTCCAGATTTTTAAAATTCCATTCGTGGGTACTGTGTATCTGTTGATGTATAAAACTCATTACCATTTTATTAAAATATGTTGAAGTATTTTGATTGATAATAATAGCATTCTATTTTTAAGTTTAATGTTTATGTGTTTTGGTTAGTGAGTAGAAATACAGTTGACTTTAATATGGTTATCTTGTGAGCTAACTTCATTTATTAGTTGTAGATTTAAGGAGCCTAGGGATTTTCACATACCATACACAAACAAAAACTATTTTTTCTGTTTATTCGCACACCCTTTTATTTTCGTGCTTTCCTTTATTAATGCACTGCCTAGTTTATTATATATACAAATATATGTTTATCTTAATGTTCCATGTCCCTTTACTCAATTGTTTTGTTTAGTAATTTTTTTTTTGTCATTTTGTTGACAAATTGTTTTATCTTCATTCATTAAGAATGTCTTAGCTGGGGTGGTGGGCACATCATTAATCATAGTACTCAGGAAGGAAAAGTCAGGAAGATCACTGAGTTCAAGGCCATCCTGATCTACAAAGAGAATCCAGAGTCAAGGCTACACAGAGAAAACCTGTCTCTTAAAACAAACAAACAAACAAATGATCAATCAAACAAAAAAGAATGTCTTGATTCTTTTTTTTTTTTTTCCTGAAGAATAGTTTTATTTGACAGAGGGGTTTGGGAATATTGCCTTTTCAATGTTAAAAAGAAAAAAAAAAATGAAGCTCCACTTTCTTCTGATGACTTTAGAGTTTTTCAAATATCCCAGAAGAATTTAGTCCATTGTCAGAGTAGGTATGGCAGCAAGCAGGAAAGGAATGCTCCCAAAAGAAGATTAGCTGGTCACATTGTACCTGCATTCAGGAAGCAGAGACTGAAAGGGAAGTGAGGTTTGAATGTAAGGCCTCAGGACTAGGCCCCAGAATCCACCTTCCAAAGGTTCCATAACCTATAGCACCTGGGGACCAAGTGTTTAAACAGGTGAGCCTATTGGAGATATTTTACATTTAAGCTGAACGCATGGTTACTGCCAACAACATGGATCACCAGGACCTACATATGGTCTCTACTGATATCATAATAGTCTCCTCATAACCAGCAATGGGACATGAAAATCCAGATGCTTCCATGGTCTTCGTTTGCTTTATCCTGGTGAAAATAGATTAGTATAATGGGTTATTTTAAGCTATGAGCTAGTCAAGGAAGAGTCTAGCTATATGGCCTAGGCATTTGTGAAATATTCAGTGAGTGTCATGAGTCATGATTCTGGAAGCCTAGAGACAGGAGGAAAAACCACTCGAAGTATAATGGCGTCAGTTCAAAAGCTGCCTGTACTGTGTAGCATGTAGCGAGGCCCTGTTATAAAAGGAAGACATCTTTAAATAGCTGGCCATGCATCCATTTAAGCCTACTCACATATTTATAAAGTTTTGCATTATGTCATCAGAGAATAAGGTGGGAACTCCGTGATGGTCAGAGAGTCAGGCTCTTTATTGTACTCTTTGCTCTTATCAATCATACTTGCTGGTGTTTCACAGCTCAGATACGAACTGCAAGGCACAGAGAGCTCCCACACACTTTCTGGTAAGGACTTCTGACATTCTTCAAAGACATGCAATGTCCTTTCAAGGATGATACCTCCCTAGATGGTAGCTGAACCATTTGCCTACAGTTTTGTTCCTGGGAAGAAGGAAAGAATGGCTATTAGAAAGCAACTAACTGTTTCTATGTGTTCTGCTCTCTGACCATGCTTACATCATGATTTAAAAATTCTACATTTACATGGCTTCAAGCGTGTAGTTCTTTTACGGATAAATTCCCATGATGAGTCCCCCTGACTTACTTACAGAAACTTATTGACAGACTTCCATGTTTCCGTGGAATGAAAATCTGTATCAGTTTCTAAATCTTCATTATATAAGATGTCATTTCATCTTTGAATAATGGTGTGCTGCCCCTTTAGGCTTTGAAGCTATGTATATTTTGCATCTCCTCTCTGAGTATGCTGTCATCATGTGCTCTAGAGAATGTGCTCTAGCTGGCCTGCTAAAAATGAGAAAAATGTAGAGTCCAGGGAACTAGGACTAGTAAGCCTAAGCCAGCACACACAGATCCCCAGACAGGAGAACAAAACTAGCCAAGATCAGGAGTTAGTAAACCCCTAGAAGCCTGAACAATACCACTTGCTTTTGTGTTCTACAGAGGGTAAAGGACTGATATCAAGCACTATATTGATAATTTACAACTAATACACATGTAATTAGAATTACTTCCTTATTATTTCAATGAATCAAATTTATCCCTCGTATACAATATTTAAGTGGTCATATCAATTGGTAAACTTCTGTTCAAGCTTTGATCATATTAATATTATAATGCTATACATTTTAAATAAATTCTCACACCATGTCTACATACATACATACTGATTTAAATGTAATGACCAAAAAGTACTCTTTTTATGTAGTCAGATAGGATCTGTCCTGCACTCAGTGCAAATGGCCACAGGTTATCTTCTTATAATCTCTGTTATGTTTTTCAAAAGGAAGAATTTCCCGTCTCTGTAGCCACAAAGGTAAAGATCACTTGATAAACCCCAGGCTAGTAAAATCAGAAAAGAACATATAAGACACATTCCACTTTAAGAAGATAGAAATGTGTGATGCAATTTAAGAAATAACTTATAATAAATTTATAGGTATCAAGAAATGAAAGATTTTTAAAATCCAGTCTAACCTTCCAATCAAATTACATATAGTATAGTTTTAAAGGAATAATATATGATCTTGAAGGATTTGTTTTTAAGTCGATGCATCTGTTTAAGAAAAACATGCCTGTGGTATACACGATGCCAGGCAGCTATCTTCCTTAAAGTTCTGAATTTTCTAATGTTCTTCCTTTTTGCTTTTGGGTTCAGCAGATTAAAAGGCACTTCGTCATTAAATATCTTTGAAGATAGTTATCTGAAGATTTGACTTTGGGGTACAAATATACAGGAACAATTTGTAACTTGGGAAAGTGGTGGTATTGAAGAGTAATATTTGAACAAGAATTGCTGGAGGAGGAATTTCGTACTTCAGACAGGCATCAATAGCAGATGGTGAGACCCATTGGGAAATAAGTGCAAGTATTGGGAAAGGGAATACTGTGTTGTAGCAAATATAAGATCTGATACAGCAGAAATCTCTCTCTGGAAACTGAAGTTAAATTGCCCATTAATGTTTTATAAACACTTTTTGTATGGAAGAGCTAAAAATTAATCAGAAAAGAAGAGGGGTTTTGGATCGCATGATTTGTGCAGAAATATCTCAAAATTTGCTGTAGGTCATTTCTCCATAATGTATAAAATGTTTACATTTACAGCACAACTATTTATATTGTATTGGACTTTAAGCCTTAGATTAAGATGCATAATATGGCTGTTATCAGCGTAATGAATTATATGTGGCTGGCTAGCATTATGTTTTGAGGACATAAGGAGAAATTTATTTTTAAATTTCCAACAATGAAAAAAAGCAAAGTAAAACCATAAAATATTTAACGTATAATAGGAAAGACATCCAATGTAAATATAATCTGACAAGTATTTCCGGCACCTTTTATATATAAAATAGATTTTCAATGAATGTCTGGCAAAACTAACATCACAGTAACTGAAAAAGGAGATATATCAGAAATAAGAATAACACAAAGAGCCTTTCCAAGTAAAATCCATACCCAGGATTAACACAAACATTCACAGAGCAGCTCGGGGCTGGACTGCGCCACCCCTTCCCAATTCATCTATAGAAGTCATTACTCCAAGAAGCACAGAATGTGACTATATCTGAAGATAAGGTTTCTAAAGAGGTAATTAAGGTTAAATGGTAGTAATTAGAATGAGCTTTAATCTGATATGACTGGTGTCCTCATAAAGGGAGAGATGAGGACAGAGGGAAGCAGGGAGAGGATGACCTTCTTCATGCCTAAAAGAAGGGCCTCAGAAGAAACTGGCAGCTTTACCTTGGCATTCTGGTCTCCAGAATTCTGAGGAAATGAGTTTTAGTTATTAGTTACTATATCTTCACAGGCTTTGGCAAGTGGTAATGGTGGCCCTAGCTATGTAATGCAAATAACATCAAAACACTAAATTCTTTCAATGTAAGATTCTTCTTACCATCACAATAAAATTCTTAAAGAAAGCTATGTTTCCTCTATGTAACTTTTTAATCGGTGTTATAATGTTGGACACAATCTGCAGTGCTTGGAAATTTCTGTACATGGTTAGGTACAGAACTTTTCCCAACTCGGCTCCACCATCTTCCTTCCGTCAACACAGCAAGCAAGTATGTCCAAAATCAAATCTGGCCGTAGTAAGTTTAAAACTGAAGCAAGTGCCTGAATTTGATAGACTTAAAATTCTTTTCATGTTTCCTCCAACTCCCTTCGAGGGACTTTCCCCTTTCTTAATGAGCCAGTTGTTTTCATTAACCACTAATTACTTTTCCTAAGCATAAGGGTATATGTGACAAAGATGATGAAAGTACATGGGAAAATATTACACTGATAATTGGGAAATATTATACCAGCCCCAAATAGCAAACATCCAGGATATTATTGCACCAAGTTCATAGAAAAATGAAAGCATTTGTCTTGAAGTATCATTATTCTACTACGAAGAGTAAATGCTTACTTCAGTCCTGTTGTTTAAAAGCATGTCTCTATGCTACTGTTCTATACCTCTGCTACAATGATATTCGTACTTCAGTGTAAAAGCCTCACAAAATTTTTTTAGTATGTCAAATGTTCCAGTTATTATTATTTTAAAATATTTTTAAAATTTTATTATAATTTATTCACTTTGTATCTCAGATGTGGTCCCCCTCCTTCATTTCCTCCCAATCCCACCCTTCCTCTCTCTTCTCCCCCTATGCCCCTCCCCTAGTCCAGTGATAGGTTCCCTAGTAAGGGGAGCAGGGTGTCTCTGGCATGAATTCAGTGGCAGGCTCTCTGATCACCTCCCCCTGGGGGACAGAGCCTTGCTGGGCCACAGAGGAAGACAATGCAGCCAGTCCTGATGAGACCTGTTAGGTTAGGGTCAGAGGGAAGGGGATGAGGTCTTCCCCTATTAGTCACAAAAATATTTTTGCCACATTATATTTATTGAGTCAGAGTTTCACTGTATTAATGCCTTTAGCAAGCACGTAGTAGTCAGTGGATCATTACCTTCCCATCAAACATAATGGAGGGCTTGTGTTGTGTATACAAGCGTTAGTTGACAATAGGAAATAAACAGTTACTCTAACAATTTCCCAAAGCAAGCTAAGCTTTAGTGAAACAAGAAGCCTAAAAGCTCCTACTTGGCTGAATTTCAATCTTTGAGAAAACTTTCCTACCTACAAGGTTGTAAGAGTCGTAAAATTTCTAGCAATGTGCATTTCAAAAGTTCAGGATGCTGAGAACTGTACTCTGAAACTGTTCACATAAGCACAGAAGACATGTAAATTTATATCATTACAAAGAGTCAGCACGGTGGTAAAGACTTAAATTAACCTGAAGGCAGATCCACCTGCACTAGGGGAGTCTGATAGCAGCCACAGCTTGTCGGCCGTGATTCAGAATTAGAAGTTCCTGTCCAATCCTGCCTCCACAGCAGCATTGTTAGGTAGACTAATAAAAGTGGGTCAGAAAAACAAGTTCATTTTAGAACATGGGGGGGGGGGCTTGAAAATATCTCATTTCTTCGAGTAGCCTGTGTCAGGTGTTGACTCAGATATTTTATACTGGTTTTTAGAACTTCTACTATGCCAAAGCATAGTAAGTCAATGAGTGTTCTCAATAATGTTTGTTAAAATGAACACAAGAAGAAAAGCTGAACATGAAAGTTGGTGGGCTTGTCTGGCAACACAGGAGACCTGGGTTCAGGTCCCAGCACCACATAAGCCAAACGCAGTTCCACATACCTCTAATCACAACAGCTGAGGGATGAGAAGGTCAAGGCATCCTCAGGAAGTTTCAAGGTTAAGGCCAGTCTGGACTATATAAGACTTAATTCAGAGAAAGCAAAGGAAGGAGAGAGGGAGAGAAAGAGACAGAGGGAATGAGGAAGAGGCAGTGAGAGGTAGATAAGGAGACAAAGAGGGAGGGAGGAAAAGAAAATTTCATGTCTAATACTAATCTCGTCTGACATAGAGTGTTGAGGTGTTTAGTTAGAAGTACCAATTATTAATTATGGTGTGATGCCTATAAGCACTAAAACAGCAAGCTCCAAGGACGGACCAAGGCAGCACAGCAACTAGAAGACAGTTAGTCAGCTTGGTGATAATAACGGGACCTTACTGCTTGGGGAAATGAAGTCTTTTGAGGGAAAATAAATGAGTGAGTTGCTTGAGTCACATTTTAAAACCCAAGTTCATTGTAAGAGTAACATTCTGACTTTAGCTGTCTGTTACCTTGAACACAAGTGGGCCCAGTTCATTGTTCAGAGTACATGGGCTCCCAAACAAGCTATGCTGAAAATCCCAGCAGTTTCTGGCTATTTAGCTCAAGACCCAGTTTGTCTCATGTGATAACAGGAAAATGAGTGATAATTACTCTAACTCATTGGAGAAGCAGAGGATCAATTCAAGTAATGTGCTTCCCAGAGTCCGCCACAAACAGAGACCGAATAAACAATAGGCATTATGATTTAGCATTCCTCCACACATAAATGAAATAAAGGCAAAAACCTCTCCCATAAGAGAACAAAAAAAGTTTAGTTTTTTTTTTCACGCATGTATTTGACACTACAAAACGACTTAAATAGAA
This sequence comes from Psammomys obesus, assembly GCF_907164565.1. Taxonomy (NCBI): domain Eukaryota; kingdom Metazoa; phylum Chordata; class Mammalia; order Rodentia; family Muridae; genus Psammomys; species Psammomys obesus. The sequence goes on from NW_026591086.1 coordinate 35,905,016, forward strand.
TTAACCTACTCAACATAAACCTGTAGTGATAAAATGTCCCAACTAAAGGCCTAGAACAGAAATCAAAGCAGAAGATTTCAAAATGACCAAAATATCTTCTTTATTGCTGATCTTGAAAGACTTAATTTCCCCAAGCAGTAAGGTCCCGTTATCGTCACGAAGCTGACAAACTGTCTTCTCGCTGCTGTGATGCCCTAGTCCTTCTTCCGAGCTTGCTGTTTTAGTGCTTATACATATCATTCCACAACTGATAATCAGTGATTTCTCCAGTTTTCAGTTTTTGCTCTAATGATTGTACAACCGCTTCCAAAAAATATTTGAAGTTTAAAACAATAAAAAGGAATCAGAATGTTCTTTTCTAAATTAGCATATCATCACAGTAAAACCAATAGTCACAGCACACCCATGGCCACACACATGTGCACACATACAAACACACACACACACACACCTATATATATATATATATATATATATATATAGAGAGAGAGAGAGAGAGAGAGAAACAGTAGAAAGAGGGAGTAGGGAGAGAGAGGGAGCCACTTCCTCTCTAAGAAGAATTAAAGACTGATACGGGAGGTCTTCTTCCCCTACTATCTGACCCTAGCCTATCAGGTCTCATCAGGACTATCTGGGTCCTCTTTCTTTGTGGCCTGGTAAGGCCACCTCACCACTAGGTGATCAAAGAGTGTGCAATCAAGTTCATGCCAGAAAATGCCCCTGCTGCTAGGGTAGGGGTAAGGGGGGAGAGAAAGGGAGAGTTGGTCTGGGAGGAAATGAGGGAAAGGGCTACAGCCACCTGGGGTATAACAAAGGTATTTTGTGTTAAACAATAGTAATAATAATAATAATTTTAAAAAGAAGAATTAAAAACAGCTGTGAAGGCTAGATCCCAGGGGATGAGGTAAGCATCCAGGTGCTGTCTTTGGCTGTTAGTTCAGAAAAATAATATTGGATTAAAATAAATAAATAAATAAATAAATAAATAGGTAGATGAATAAACGTGGCTGATCTAATTACCAAGGGGGCAGGTTTTAGAAAAGACATGCCTAGCTGCCTATGAGCACCCACGTCACCTGGATGTCAATTCCATGCCTTCCGCTTGTCAGTCTGATGATTTTCTCTAAGGGCGACCACTCAGCTATCCAGAGCAGAACTGGAGTGACCGAACCTGAGAACTGTGACATGTTCTTGCTTTGCCCATTATTTCTTTATTATGTTGACTTCTTAGAATTCTGTGTGGAGAAAAAAATAATAAATTTATTTTCTTAGAAATGTTAATTGCAGTCATCGCTCACCTTCATCACTTCTGTATTCTTTAGAACAACCATAGATTAAAATACAAGAGTCTATGTATTTTTAGAACTCATTTTTGTCTCTGAACAAATCAGCACAAATTGTGGCACATCATGGAATTTTTTAAAAAATGCATTAAAATAATTGGGGAAATTGTTCAGTTAAATCAAAATTTCAGGCGTACACAGTTATATTGATAGTGCGTGGGAAGCTTTATTTTTTGGGATTTTAGACACAATTCTAAGTTTTCTTCTGTTCTCGAATAGGACATTACTAGGAATCAAGTCATGAGAGAAAGGAGTGCCAATTGTGAAGTCACACACTTAGCTGAAGGAATGGAATTATATGCTTGAACTAATATATTTGTTTCTGAACTCTTCAGAAACAAACTGGAGCCTAAGAGCATGGGCAGAAAGCCCCCTTACAGCCAGGTAGAGCAGTTACCATTAGAGAGGTAAGGTAGGGAGGACTTTGTTAAGCTGGAAACAACATAGATGTCTCTCAACAGAAGAATAGATACAGAAATTGTGGTACATTTACACAATGGAATACTATTAAGCTGTTAAAAACAAGGAAATCGTGAAATTTGCAGGCAAATGGTAGAATCTAGAAAAGATCATCCTGAGTGAGGTATCCCAGAAACACACATGGTATATACTCATTCATAAGTGGATATTAGCCATGTAATATAGGATAAACATACTAGAATCTATAGTCCTAAAGAAGCTAAACGACAAGGAAGACCCTACGGAAGATGCTCAATCCTCATTCAGAAGGACAAATGCGATAGACATTGGAAGCAGGAGAAGACAGGGAACAGGACAGGAGCCTACCACAGAGGGCCTCTGAAAGACTCTACTGATGGAGGTATGTAAGTAAATACTGAGACTCATAGCCAAAATTTGGGCAGAGCACAGGTAATCTTACTAAAGAAGAGGGATATAGAAAGATCTGGAAGGGACAGGAGCTCAAAAAAGAGACCAACAGAGCCAATAAAACTGAGCCCTGAGGGCCCTGCAGAGACTAATAATCCAACCAAAGACAATATGTGGAGAGGTCCTAAAACCCCTGCTCAGATGTAGCCCACAGACTCAGTCTCCAAGTGGGTTCCCTAATAAGGAGAGTAGGGGCTTTCTCTGGCATGACCTCAGTGACAGGATCTCTGATCATCTCACACTGGGGAGGGGTGCAGACTTGCCAAGTCACAGAGGAAGACAATGAAGGCAGTCCTGATGAGACCTGATAGGCTAGGGTCAGATGAAAGGGGAGGAGGACCTTCCCCATCAGTGGACTAGGGGACCTATGTAGGGAAGAAAAAGGGAGGGTGGGACTGGGAGGAGATGAGGGACGGGGCTACAGTGAGATACAAAGTGAATAAACTGTAATAAATAAGTATAATAATTTTAAAAAGTGCAAAAAAACTATATAAGTTCTTAACCTATTTTTCTATAGATTTTTTTTTCCCCGCTAGCCTGGTTTAACACACAGGTAGAAGATAAAGTATATGCTAATAGACATTATTTTTTAAAATATCACCTTTTTATAGATAATCAGAGAAGTTCTGTGGCCATAATTTGTTTCTAGTACCTGTAAAATGGCTTTAAAAGAAATTTTTAGTTAACATGTATAAAGGTTACTTAATGTTTTTTTTTTAAAAAAAGCTTCTCAGAAACTTGAAAACAGGTGACAATGACAAATTCTATTCTTGTCACCTTATAAAAATAAACCTTGATAGAGGAAAATATTCAAAGTCAATGGACCAACACTCTTTCATTGTTCTCACTTTTGTAGTGTTTCATCCCAGCAAACCAGGGGGACCATCTCTGAACTACAGCATCTCCACTCTTGTTTAAAATGGTTGCTTCTGCTCTCAGCTCATGTGGATTAAAATTTCTTAATTGAAATTATGACTACTACAGAGAAACTATTGAGCAATTCTTCGGGATGAAAATGCTTACTGTGAAAAGCCTAATTCCACTGTTCATGTTCATACTGAGCAATATTTTTCTGGAGCTCACCTTTGTGTTGTGCAATATTGGATTTCAGCCCAACAGCTAGAAGATATTGTTTTTAAAACAAGGCCAAGCAAGCAGAAAAGTTTGTACGATGATACAGATTTGATTAGCTCTTAAGCAAAACGAGTTCAGCCAGGTTGGTCTGTGTGGTTACTCTAGACTTTACCCTGTAACTTTTGTCTATTTCTCTCCTTCTGTGAAAGAGTGAGCTTTTGTTAGGCTCTAAGGCCATTTTTAAAAGAAAAAGGCAACATAATCCCCTGGGTCAGAGTGTCTGGCAGCTTGCATTCAGAAAAACTGTAGAAATACTGGGAAGGGAGCCAAGTTGCTTTGACTCGTAATATAGCTCGTGAGAAGTGAAAAGCAGTTGTACTGAGGAACCAGTATTTCTGTTTCTTAGAAAGAATGGGGTCCTGTTTCCTAATTGATGAGACTCCCTACTATGTGGAGAACAGCACCTCTCCCTTTGGAAAGACTCTCCTTATGCTCGGAGGAGCATTCCTTCCAGCAGCTGTTGGCAGGGCGAAAACATGGAAGAGCATCTTAGATGAGCCTGAAAATTAAACCACGGTGGCTACTCACCAAGAAGCAAGCTTTCGCTGAGCCCGGCATCCATGGCGTGTGCAAGTGATTCACTTAAAACATAGTACTTTTTATTCAGAAAAGAAGTTACAGAAAGTCCATTTTGGTCTAGTGCTTTCCCACCTTTTATGCACACAGGAATCATTGGTTTTAAAATCACAGACTCCAAACCAGGGGTTTGTCACTATCCTGGTCTGTCACTCGTGATTCTGAACTTCTGATAGTACCAAGGTGATATTAGTGCCTTGATCACTGGACTTAGTTGGGCACTAGTGTTCTTTCTTTTTGTTTTAAGGCAAGACCCTGCAACTTTTCTATACTGGCTCTGTAAAAACACACCTGGACTTGAAAGATATTATTTATAGACTGGAGATTTCCCACAAACAATTCAATTCTAATTAAACACGTATTCCTTGACAACTAAATTAATCCCTTTCAAAAAGTATTTATCTATTTATTTATTTGTGTGTATGTGTGTAAATGTGCTCCTATGAGCATGTGTGTTTGTGTGCCATCATGTTCTCATGAAGACTAAAGGACAACTAGCAAGATTTGGCTCTCTTTTTCCACCATGATGGTTCCAGGCATCAAACACAGTCTCACCAGGACTAAATTTATTTTTATATTTAAGTTGTGTTCTCCACAAAATAGTTTCTGCTAACTTTACTTGACTTTTGTGTGACATTTTTTTTTTAATTCTTTGACATAACTTGTCTTTTGTCTTCTGCAACCTTTTAGTCCTTTTAAAGTTTTCTTTGAGTTTTGGACATAGTATTCATGTGCATAAAATGGGAGAAACTTCCTTCACATGAGCTATTCTCTTCACTTTTGAGGAATGAACTTAAAATACTTCATAAGAGAGACTGGCTTCTATGATCTTCCATAAGAAAACAGTGTTTTCACCACATACGTATACATTTAAAATAATTTTGGTGATAATTCTTCAAGGCAGAGGCCACCTAAAAGAAGGAAGTAAGTTAGAATTACTTTAGGAGAGTTATCTAAATATCACCCACACACACACACACACACACACACACACACACACACACCACCACCACCTAATCTTACCCACATCCTCAATTTTCATCCTCCCTTAGTATAACTCCACTCTATACAAACTACACACAGTTCAGAGGTGAATGATGCCTTATGCTCAATGATGAACCAGTACGTTCCCTAAGAATGTTAAATTATTTGTAAAAGATATATTTGTAGATATATTTATATTATGAATAGCAACATGAGGTCTGGGTGGGAGCTAAATCCAATGACAGCTGCCCTTATAAGAATGAAGAGAAAGACTAGATCATAAGGAAAATTCCATAGAAATGTGGAGGCAGAGACTGGGATAGTTGTGCACAGAGCCTGTCAGTGGTTCCCTGATGCTAGATAGGACACACACACACACACACACACACACACACACACACACACACAGGAGGTAATGTGACACCTCTGAAACCTTAGCATTGAAATTACAGCCCCAGATATGAAACTTTATATTGCTTTAAACCACCTAATTTGTGATAAAGTAGTAAAATGGATAAGTGTGTCTACCCAGTCTAGCAATGGTTTTAATTATTATTTTATTTTGGCCAAAGAATAGTAATTAGACGATTCAGCTTAAAGAGATTGAAAGTCACCACAGAGTTTAGCGTCTTTGTTGCTGTATGAGAACAGACATTGGATGGCTTTTACCTATTAATCTTAGGAATTCTGAAATTCTAAAAGATAGTGACCTGAAAGTGATAGTGACCTGAAAAGATAGTGACACTCTTAAAAAGCCAAAGAGAAAAGATATCAGATATACAGGTCAAGCAGATACCCCAGAAAACCTGCCATTCGGGTTTATTTTGTTGATTTCTCAGGGAAGTGAATGAAACATTACATCAGAGTAAATAACGTTTAGTTTACAATTGTCCCTGGGTGGCAGGAAACCTGCCACTCCTGAGGAGCAAAAAGAAATCTGCTAGGAGTGACTTAAGTAAAGAAAGCCAGAGGTTGGGTGAAATCAGAGGGGAAGTATAGTGAATATTAAGAAATTACATGGATCTCTGCTTGCTTATTTGTTATGTGGTATGTAGCTCAGTATGTGAAAGTGCCCTGAAATTTCTGGGCTCAATCAACTTTCCTGCCTCACCCTTCACAGTAGGGAGCCTACTGATGCCCATACAGAACCCTATTTCTGTGCTTTTCAAAGAGCAGCAGGATGATTTGGGTCAAGGTGAATGGATAGTGGCAGTGGGCAGAGTGTGTAGTTCATGGAATAAGATTTGTAAAAAGACTGCTTTAGCTGGCGCTTGAAGAAATACTTAGAAAGGGACAAAAATGAAAGCCAGAAGACTATTGGAGATGATGGTATGTTCATTCAAGTGAGGAAAAACTAGCGTGGAAATGATAAAGAGAAGGGGGCAAGGTTGAGAATGCTGTGGGTAGAACCAAGCAGGATTTAATGATGGATTAATGACAGATGAATAAATGATAGATCATTAAAGGTTATCCCCTCCAGGATCATGGACATCCAGTAATGTAAACAGCAAGGCTAACAGTAATGTTAGCAGGGTCCTGAGTTCTTCAGGAATATAACCAAGGTAAAGAGGGAAGAGTTTGTAATACCTTTTAAGATGTGTAGAAAATGAGCCTCGCTTTTATATCTACGCAGAAATATCAAACACATGATCTGATGAGAGAACTCAATACATAAATGTGGGAATCACTGGTGATTAATGATGGTTGAAAAAATGATACAGGATAGCACTGACTATGAAGAATTAAAAAGAATAAACAAAGAAAAGAACAGAATAGGACTTGTATATGCTGCAACATTTGCCGTCTAAGTAGAGAAAATAGTTAGTTTGGACAATGACGGAAGGGAAACACCAGAGACAATCTGGAGAAGAGTGTTTTTCTGGAAGCAAAGAGAGGAGGATTTCAGGAGGGGGCCTGACAGTGAAGAGTGTCTCACGTGGCGGAATGATAAAGCTAGAAGAAGGCCACCTGCTGCCTCTAGATAGGGGGGACAAACAGAACACACCATTACTGTAGCGTTTTCCAAGAAAGCTTCATGTGGGAGGCTTTGTGAAATACGGGGTACTTTTCAGAATAAGGGCAGTCTTAAAAGATGCAGCAACACAATTTGGTGAAAGGTCAGAAAATGGGTATATTGTGTGGGAATTTTTACACCCAGCAATGTGGAATTCCAAATGAGAAACATGAAGAACCCAAAACAAAACAAACACAAAATGAAACCTCAATTTGTCCCACAAAAGTATCGAAATGGTCACGTACCAGATGTATTGATAGTGCCACAACCAATATCAAATTCTGCTTTTAGTGCGCTAGAGGGAGAGTTTTAGTTGATACCTGTTTTCTGGGCCCCTATCCTTATTTTTAGGATTCTCATAGTTTAAGGAAGCCATGCACTCTAATATATATTCTATAAAAATTATTTTCCCACTTAAATTTGAAAAGCACAGCCCTCCCGTAATGACAAAAGAACATGTCACGCAGAGCAATCCAGTTCAGTAGGTCGGCCAGAGCTGGTTTCTGGTTCGAGAATATTCCTTCACACAAGGTCACTAGATGCTTCTAATACTGGCTGCTGAGGAATGCCAGGGCTTTCAGCTTCTGTCCTTTTACCATGTCCTTCTGTGACCTGAGTCAGGTGGTACTAAGAGTTGTGTGCATGTCTGTGAAAGTCTGAAGCAGACAATTCTGTCCTGTCCAATCATCCTTGTCATCTCTGAGACCTTGCTTATGGGACAGACTTGAGCCAAGCATTTTCACATGCTGCTTCAATCAGTTGTTATCACTTCATAAAAAAAACTCTTAATACTCATAGATGCTATTTAAGCTGTAGATGAATACCAAATCCTACTCAGTGTTAGAACTACGGAAGCAATATTTATCATTCTTACATATTTTACTGTACTATTTAACACCCTGCCAAAAAATAATAAAAATCCCTAAGCTACAGATCCTTTTCCATTGTGAAATATAGAGACTATTGCCATTGTAAAAATCAATGACTTTTAGTTTTGAAAAATGTCAACTAAAAATAAATAAGTTAGTAAAATATTATTTTGCATTTTAAGAAATATAAATGTGTTTCTATAAACTTCTATAACAAGCCACTCGTTATGGCATTGTGATTGTTACAATAAAAATGTTAGCAGTGGTAGTCACAGATCTTAAATTATTTTACCAAAAATCTTAAATTATTTTACCAAAAATTTATGATACAAACCTCGAGTAACTAGAATTCCCAGATTGCTAATGTAATAGTAAGTCACCTGTATGACCAGTGCTTCCAAATGTGAAGTAATAGGGTTCACAAAAACATCCAATGGTCAAATGTGTTCTTCAGTGACCAAGATACTCTTTAGTGAAGCCAGAGAGAAGACTCAGTTATTAAGAGCGCTTACTGCTCTTGCAGAGCACTCAGATTCAGTTCACAACACTCACATGGTGGCTCATAACAGTCTGTAACTCCAGTTCCAGAGGATCCAACTTTTTCTGACCTTCAGGGACTCCATACCCACATGGCATATAATAACTCATTCATCTTCATGTGGACACAGTTAATAACAAAACAAATATGTGTGTCTTAATAGATACTCTGTTAACCTATAATTGCTATTTTAGTTGAAAAGACTAACAAATTGGGGAATACTCCTGATCCCCAAGGCTTCAAGTCCATGGGAAACACCAAATGGATCCCCTTTATCCACTGGGCTTATCCAAGAGAATCATTGGTAATATGTTATGAGTGGAAGGAAAAAAGACAGCGCCCATTAGGTAGGATCAGCTTACATTATTCAAAGCATTTATACGAAATTTGTAGGACTCTGAGATTATTGACTTTTCAGGAATAAACTTTTCATAATTTGAGAAAACCTGCAGCTTTTCCATTCAATATGGCCTTATAAATTGTTTTTCATGAAAACTAAAAAGTACCAATTAATAGAGCCAATTAAAGAAGGTGTGTCTATATTCTTACCATACATGCCTAAAGAAAATCATTATATATAAATATCTTAGTTTAAGTGTAACACCTTAACTCCCAAGCACAAATAGTTCACATTTGGTTTAGATAAGGAAAAATAGCAGCAACTTCGGACGTTACTTATCATGTAGCCAAAGAACATGTGAAGAAAATGGCATTCATATTATCTTCCTTTCCAGCCATCGAAGTCGGCCTTGTGGGAAGTCAATATGAATCAGCTGGGGTTTCTTGGGACCTCTTCCAACTGGGTACTGATAGTGTCACAAAAAGATTCACTATGGGAAGTAAACTATTTCTGTCATCTTGGAACAGTTTTGTCTCTATATCACTCTCTTTTCTGCCAAGAAGGTCACATGGTTTGTGCTCTCGCCTTATTCTGTGCCATCTGAACACCAGGGCAATTCAGATGAGGACAGTATCTGTGTGTCCTCTTCATACAACTGTCACATGAGGTCACTTGAGGACCTGCACAGCATCCCCGGTGTGCTTCGTAGTGACATGGAAATAACTCCTGCTTGCCCCATTTCCTTAGCTGCCAAGTCTTCAAAGTCTTGTTCCTCAGTCCTCCTTCAGGTCACTAGGACTCCTACAAATGCCTCTTAGGTCGCTTCCTTTGTCTAGCTTGAAAGAAAATTATAACTTTGGGCTGCAGGTAGAATTCATTGGAGATCTCTGACTAACCTGTTGAGGCTCTAGACCTGTTCCTAAGAATTAAAATAAAACAAAAAAATATTGTATGTTAACAGTTTCAAAATGATCCCAGGAAGAATTACCGACTGCTCTGCTCAATGTAGAAAAAAATGTGCCGTATAAATTCAGCTTCGCACAAAGGATATTTATAAGTCTTTTAATATTCTACATAGTCCTGTGTATTGACAATAGGATATCTCATTTGTTCCTTTTCAAATATCAGTGCATACAAGTATCTTCCTGACATATTTTATAAATAAACTGAATGATCAAATATATATTTTAATATACTCACAACTTTTTGATACATGATTATAATGTTGGATATAAAGAAATGTATACAAGATGTAGCCAAACTCAGAAGAAGTAAAAAATCTGAAGAGGATTCATTAAAAAAAATGCCACTTATATTAAGGCTTGAATGATAACTAGGAACACCATAAAATAAGGCTGGTGTGGCCTCAGTAAAAACTAACCGACATGAGACAAGAAACAGAAAGGTAAACATGGCATACGAAGACGTTGAACTATTTCTACCCTTGGTTTTCCTAGAATTAGTTAAGGGTTTGCCTACAGCTAGATTGTTTTGCAACTGATCACTTGAACAATAATGAAAGATAATCTAAGCATATTTTTTAGAAGAGTAAACACCAAATCAAGGGGTTTTCTTTCCTAGTTACCACTATGGACGGCCAGGGCTCCGGTCCCGCGAGAGTCCAGGGGTGAGCATGATGGCTGTATGTCATACTAGTTTGCTCACGACATGGAGCAGGGGCCAGCTGGCTGAATTGCTTGCCGTGGTGACAGGTTTCCACAGAGGCAGCTCATTTGGATCTCACTTTTGCCAAGGTCTAAAATGGCCGAGCAGAGGCAGGCTGCCAACTCCCGTGATGCAGGGGAGAAGCTCCAGGGTGGTATTTCGTTCACGTTTGCATCAGTAGGACAAAACATCTGATATAGCTAACTTATAAAAGAGTTGAATTGGCTCCTGGTTTTGGAGGTTCTGAACAACAATCAAGTGATTCCGTTGCTTTGAACTTGCAATGAGGAATCACACTGTGGCTAGAGTTCATGGTAGAGGAAAGCTACTTACCTCGTGAGTGTCCTATGGAAGAAATTTTATTTTGGTTTACAGTTCCGAGGGGACAGTCCATAACCGTATAGGAGCAAGGCAGCAGATGGTCAGAGCAGAAAACTGACAGACTACATACTTAAACCCAGACAGGAAGCAGAGAGAGCTGACTAGAAGAGGGGCAGGGCCATGAACTCTCAAAGCTTGCCTCCCATGTCATACTTACCCACACAAAATTTCACCTTCTAAAGTTGCCACAACCCCACACCACAGACATCACCAACTGTGAAACAAGTGTGCAAGTATAGAAGCTCATGGGGGGGGGCATTTCTCATCCAATCCATCACTAATAGTAATTCAAATCATAGTAAGGTGAGGAGTCAGGGATAAAAGAAGTAACGGGGATTGGCTGTTGTCAGGGCATAACTCAACACAATTGTTTGCTGCAATAAACACTGGAATAAAACGTAAGATCAAAAGGTTAAGAAGAATTCTGTCAACATTTTAGGCAAAAATTAGTTGATGATGATTGAAATGTATGATAATCACTAGTGAAATTTTGGGTAGAAAACACAGGGGGAGAAACGTAAAAATCAGATTATGGCAAGTAAATTTTACATTTCACATAGAAAATGTAAAAGTAGCATGTACAACTCTGTACTCAATAAATATACACAAATTTTATGAGTAATGGTGAATAATATTAAATAATAAAGACCAATAAACTATAATTAAAATATTTGAAGATAAATGAGTCACTCAATTATATTTGTGGTTTAACAAGAGAATACTAAAGGCAATAGCTTGAGCAAACTAAAAAAGCATGATGAAAACATGACCTTGCCTTCATGGGATTTACAGCCTATTGGGGAAGGTGACTCTTAAAGTCGGCGCACTATCCTCAAGTAACTTCTGGTATATGGGTTCCTATGCCCCAAAGGCACACGGATTAATCTGAGCGCTTTGAAGAAGACGCCAAAAGAATTGTGCCGGGCACATGGCTCAGTTACACTTGTCCTGCAAGCACAGGGGTGTCGCTTGAAATACCAGAACCCATCTTTAAAAAGAAAAAAAGAAAAGAAAAAAAACAGGAATGATGGCTTACACTTGTAATCTTAGGGCAGGGGAAGATATAGATGGGCAGATCCCTAGGGCCTGCTGGCTAGCCAGGATAGCTACTTGGTAGGTTTCATGCCAGTGAGGGACTCTGTCTCCAAAAACTAACCATAGATGTTTCCTCTGCGCTATATCTGGTCTCCACACGTACCTATACATATACACACATGCACCTCCGCATCCTTGTACACACACACACTCACATGTACACAATTGGTGCTAACCGTATGCTTTTGGAAAGTGGAACTTCTGTGACACAGGAATACTGGCCCAGAGAGCAGGACCGCAAAGCTAGAAGGAACAGGCAGATATTATCGAAAGAGCAGCGGGGCTGACAGGAGTAGAATCTGAGTGAGAGGCGCTGAGAGATGCTGGACAGCCAAGGAGCTCGCCCCTGCAGAAGGTTCAGATTACAGCAGATAGTCAGGTATTCCCTGACCAGATGAATAGACATGCCATGCCTCGCTGTGCTCTTCAGGACAAATAAGCTTTTATTCATATCCAGTCTTCACTTCACCAGTCAAACTGCATTGGGCGTCTGAACCCAGGGCTCTGCACAGGCTGCATAAGCTGCTGCTGAGCTACATCCTGGATGGTGCTAACTTTCTCTTGGCAGACTATATAGGATCTACTTTTTAGTTAGGGATATGCAATAGCACCCCACGATAGACACTTATTGCTCCACACAACTCAGATAATATGGTGCCACCCTAAAACTGAAATCTCATTGCACACAGTGGGAGGACATGGTAACAGTCATGTAAAATAAATGCTGGTAGCTTTATAAAAGCAGTGATAAGAAGGAAAAACCACATCAGCCCTTCATTCTTGGCTTCTCCTTCTTTTGTTCTAGACAAGAAGGCAGACCTTGTCTGGTTTGTTTCATATTTTATCACCTTTGCTATTCATCTATGAGTAGTCTAAAAATGTTCCTTTCTGTGACTCTGGGTATTTTTTTTCTTGGTTGATATTGTTAGGAAAAAAAAAAAGTAAATAATAACACATAGCTCTGAGAGAAGCAATGGTGGCTCCATTTTTTTTTAAGTTAGAGATGAGTGAAGAGTGTGTGGAATAGCAAATTATTTGCTTCACATCACCTGTAGCTTACAAGAGCAAACATGAAGCTCCGGGAATGAGTGCAATGTATGCTATGCTGAATTTGAGGTCATCCTCTCACTTGTCCGAACATGACTTCTTAGTTCTGAGTTACAAAACTTTGGAGCCTTGTGAAATACTTGGAGAGATTCCAAAGAAGAGCAATGAAAGTGATAAAAGATTTGAAGGCTGGTACCTTTGAGAGAAGACTAAAAGAACAAGAATTATTTCTCCTCTAAATGAGAAGTCAGAGATAATTTAACAGTCTTCAAGTATATGGAAACTTTTATGGGAAGAGCAATGCTGTCCTGATCCATGGAAGTTCGAGAAGCAGATCCTAGAAAAAGTAAATTAAAAAAAAAAGAAAGAAAAGAAAAGAACAGTAAAAAGAAAAAAAAATCCCTAATGGGGGAGGGGAAAAGTGTTTCTATTTTGCCATTTCAAGCTCCTTCTTGAAAAAAAAAAGATATTATCTAGCAGGAGGTGTCATGTTCTGTCTACATGAACACTGGGGTAAGATAAATGACTTCTAAGAATCTCTGAAGTCAGTAGGGTTTTTAATTTTTTTTAAAGGTCTTGCATTTGAGAGGACTCTGAGGGCAAATAAATTCTTGGCTAAGATTTTATTCTTACATTTTTCTGAAACAGTAGCACAGTCCAATTATTACTGGTAATATCTGCAACTAGCATGCCATAGTCTTCTACTGTATTAATTGGTTTAAAAATCTTCCTATGCATATGACTTCCAAAAACATTTCTGCTGTTATATTCCTTGGGTTATCACTATTGCACTTATCTCCCTACACTCTGATAAGATATTGCACTGAACCCTCTCAGCTCTTTCTTCTCAAAACTGAGGATGACAAATATATAGAATAATATAATAGTTCTGTTAAAACTCTCTTCCCTTTCAGGAGAAAATCTATGCATAGAAACACCTGCATATCTTTGGATGTGCACTGAGTTATAATTTTATGACTGACAACAGCATAGCGTTCCATTTACAATCTCTTTAGAAAGGTGGATGATAACCGAAGCTAGGACAATACAATAAAATACGATGTCTGCAATAAAACATCAGACTTCATGCTCCTGAAATGGGTTCATGCAGATCACTATATCTCTGTTTACGGGGAATTTTAAGATAGTCACAAAACAAAACTGCCAAGCATGAAAGAATAATTCCTTTAACAGCTGTTCAGTAAGGTCAAAAACACAGAAACTATTGAAGGTTACAAAAGTATAGTTAGAACTCTTGGCAGCACACTTGCATTGCAACAGAGACTTTAAAATCAGCTGGTTGTTTCCTGCCCTGATGTTAGAATGCTTATCATTTGTTATGAGATTTTAGAAGTTTGAGATCAATTCTGTCATCTGACTTTCCATCTAATGCCATCCTGACTGGGGAGACAGAGTTAATATATAAAAGCACAGACGTCTCTGATGCTTAGTTCAAAACAGAAACAAGCATGGATCAATAGGGACAATCTGACACCCATATCCCAATTTCTGCACAGACATAAGCAATAGGAAGGCTGTTGTGCACAGTCCTGAAAACATGCTTTCTGCGTGCACTATTGACGAAAAGCTGAGCATAATAAGAAATTAAATGAAGCTGAATAAGTAACCCATTCTGACAGCTAGAAATCAAAACTGTATTTGGTAGAAAATAAGCAAAAGTCCAGAGGGGTAAAAGGGCATAGATCAAAGGGTTATCACGTGAAAGACCGCTATTTTTGTGGCTCACAGCTCTTGATTAAGACATAAACACAATCCAATGACAGAGCTGATTCTTTTCTGCTATTTACTAGGAGCAGGTTTATGCTTACAGCTGTACATACAGAGCTTTGTCAATATTATTATTTCTCTTCACATTTTAATATAGTCAAAACGTCTCTTCATTAAAGTACACATTTTATGAAGCAGTGGAAATTGGTTTATATTTTCACATGAAAGTCATACCATAGAATTTTGTACCCTTTGCCCTTTGCAGTCCTGCTTAGAACATACAGGGATTCAGATAAAGGATGGACAACACAAACAAGTGCAGAGCACACAGTGGCCTTGAATAATGTCTTTTAGGACGAATTTTTTTAGATACCTAATTACTAAGCTCAGGCTATCTTCCATCTCATATTCTGTGTTCTTTCTGTGTTTAACATGACCTCAACCTTCTAACAGCCTTGTTGAACTACCTTCACTATTAAAGAAGACTAAAGACAAACTGGGAGTCTGGAAACACCTGTTTATATGTGCAAGTGAGACAAAGGGCTCATCTTATTGAAGGTTCCCCTACCCCCATCCACGTTAGCATGTCTATTGGTGTCAACAAAAATTCATGGGTATAGTCTCTGACATGATGACTGCCATACATTTTTACCATGATTGACTAAAGCCTCTTAGAAACAGTAAACACCAATGCTCTTTGCCCCCTTGGTTGTTTCGTCAAGTTATTTTTGACAAGAGCAATAAGAAAAGTAATGAATATACTAACATTCAACCAAAATACCTTATACTATTTTGTTTAATATAATTTCCAAAACACACATTCATTTGAACTTAACACGTGTGGATGAGTATTTTCTAGCCCTGCAGACTTTTAAGGGGTTGCTCTTTATTTAGATTCCGATTAAAACTCCACCCAACATGTAACAGGTGCCTGGGGAACCTGCTGCACTATGTCTACATAGTTTCTGCTGTCCCCACACTCCCTCGTTTCCTCCTGCTCCCATTTTACACTCGAAGGAATTCTCAAGGGCTTCCCAAGTATGAAACTGACTGCTACTACCAAGCTCGTCTGTGCCTGTTTCTCCTTCTTCTTTTACTCATGCTACACAGCAGTTTGTGGCATTGACTAAATGTAGGCACATAGCCAACTGGCGTGCCAGCCTACCGGACAACATTCATGTTAAAGTCCCAAAGTGACTTCTTTCTCCACTGGTTCCTTAGGTGGGCCAAGATCTCAAACTAGATTGAAGGTTATTGCCTTGCTGTTCTAAAGTCAGGATCTGAAGTATTTTGAGAACTATGCCCCGCTGAGACTCTTTCTTTGTCTCTCCCTGGCCTCTGGGTGCTGGAAACCAATCCTTGGTCTTCCTCAGTTTGGAAATCTGTCATTCTGATCTCTGTCTCTGTTGTCGCATAATATTCTCCCCGTGTGACTCTGCCTTCACCTGGAGTTCTTCTTGAGCTTATATTTCTTTCTTCTTTTATGTATGCTAGTCAAGTCAGATCAAGAACCCAACCTTATCCAACAAGGCTTCACCTAATATACCGAAATACATTTGCAGTAGTACCATAGATATAGGACATATTCTGAAGGCTTTAGCATACAAATAGGATAAATTTCATCCCATAAATTGTCACAAAGATTTCTCCCTTTCTCTCCTGACTTTGGTGCATTCATATAATTTTTGAAGCATTCTCATTGTCTAAGGATCCTTGATCCCTGGCACTGGCCTTCTCTAATTTTCAGCAAGTTCAGACTGGGTTATCTCATTCACAGAGCAAATTACTGCAATGTGGGTTCTCCATCCTGCTATTCAAAAGACTTCTTCTTCTGAATTTATTTAAAAGTGAGTCTATTCTATGCCTTTTATAATTTTAATGAACAGGATTTTTCCAGAGTTGCATTCTTTTTAATCACTGTGTATGATAATCAAACCTGGTACTTTTGTTACCATCAACGATTATCTATTATAGGCAAAAATGATTGAATAAATTTTAATTTCCTTTCTCGTTCCTTCACTGTACTATCAGTTTCTGTGTTCCTGATATGTGTTTTTGACTAGTCTTCAATTTTTCAAATTTTATTTATTTCATATTTTCATGTAGGAGAGGACCTTGCATTGCAAAGCATACATGTAGAGGTCTGGGACAACTTTCATAAATTGGTTCTCTCCTTTTACCATCTAGATCTTGGGGATCAAATTTAGTTTGTGAGGACTGGTAGCAAGGGCTTTACCTATGTGCAATCCTGATGGTCCTTTCTGTGGCTTTTTTTTTGTCCTTATACATACCTGAACCTCTTTTACCCAGACTACTACCCTTAACACGGTTGTCTGAGAGCAGGCCGTGATAGATGAGATGTTTTCCATTATCTGCATCACCACTCTGTCCTCTGTCTTCCCTTCCTAACTTTGGTCAATTATTTATTCGTCAATTCGGTTTATGACTTTAACAATCTGTTTCATAATTTACAATCCTATATTTTAGATTTAGTCTCAATTTGAAATGCATTGTCAAATAACTGTCAGTCATTGTGTAGCAGTCTCTTCATTTTTAGAACATTATCTCATTATTTCTGATATTTTAGAAATTATTATTATTACTTTCTCTAATGACATCTCTGCTCTCTGTGTGCTCCTCCTGAGGGAAAGTAATTCTGTATATGGTGTGCCCCTTATCCGTGTTTTCTGTCTGTTACTTCTGTAGTCACTTTTAACTTTTGCTTCATTCACAATTCATCAAATCTTGAAGTCCATGCCCCATGCTGTGGCTTCAGCAGTGAATATTCTCCTCCTATTGACTCTAATGTCATCTATGTTCCTTATTGTTTTATTTCTCTTCTACTTTTTCTTACTTCTGTCAGCTCATGGTTTGTATACTTTTGGTACCTTGGTCTATTCCTTTACATGTTCTGCTTTGAGATCCAAACTCCTGGAGATTTTATTAACATTAGGGATTTTAAAATATTTATGTCACATAATTTAATCATATGTTCCATGGCAAATGCTTCTGCTGAGGGTTCTTTCCTGACTTCCCATTCCTTTTTATCCTTTTCCTCTGACATCTTTATATAGTGTATCTTTGGACACTTTGGGAGTGTGTCTTTGTGATTTTGCATTATGCTTTTACATAGGATTTGGTTTGAGTCATGTGAGTATTTCTGGGCTGGATTGTCTGTGATAGAGATTTTGGGTGACCAGGACTACATTTCCCATATTAGGGGGACTTTTCTTAATGGTGTGTGTGTGTGTGTGTGTGTGTGTGTGTGTGTGTGTGTGTATGTTTAAGTTGCTTTGTCCCCCATCAATCAAGACAGTCACCTATAATGGGCAGTATGACTCTCCCCTGTAAGCTGCTTCACCAGCAGCTGCTACAAAACAAGACTATGCAGTTTCCACAATTCACCTCCCTGCTTCTCCTTCAACTTCATGCTGTACTGAGAAGCAATTCCAAATTCAGTCCTTTTCATAACAACACAATGGCACTGTATCACCTCTATGTGGGTTCATTTTTAAAAGAATTATGCCTATTTTGGCATTACAAGATCTGTGTCCAAGGGTCTGATTTCTGAATGTGCATCTACTCTCAGCACTTCCATACACAATGTGCCTGAGGTTACAGAGATCTTCTCTGGCTTCTCATTGCACCAGAGACCAATGGGTTTTGTTGTTATTTTCTTGTGTGTTTTTGTCCTTTGTTTAGTTTTGTTTCTTTGTTTAGTTTTGTTTTCTCTCAGTGTCTTGTCATCCTTACTATTTGGAGGTTGTTAACATCAGGGAAGGAAACAGCAGAGCTGAGTCATTTCTATGCCACCATTATCTAAATTTCAGCAGGAAGTTCATTCTTCTAAAATTTTGTGCCTTAGTGTTTCTTTAACCTTTGCTTGTAAAAAGCCACAGATGACAATGCCATCTATAGTTGTGATATCACTTACAGAAGAGAAAGCGGAAACTTGTGCTACTTCTTAAACTCAAAGAGTTTGAACCTCAGATCACATGTTGCCATAGTGTTAAGGTGGGTTTGATCTCCCCACCCCTCCAAAAAAAAACAAATAAACACACACTGTATCTGGATTTTTATTGTACTAAGAACTTCTAATTTACTTTCATGGTTAAAAATGCAGTTTGTAGGAGAGGCTGAAAGTTTGGAATAACAGATGCTTTACTAGAGATCCTCTGATATTATATTCTAGTTACCATCAGAAGCAGATCCAGGTAAAGGAAAGTTAATATGGAAAACATTTGAACTATTACTGCATTTGTCTGCATCTATAATACTATACTCTGTTGAAGAATTTGTGTTTATATTATATATCTAGCAGGTACCTAGCTCCTCAAAATTAATTAAACCAGAGGACTTTAGCACATCCATCTCATATTCCTATCTTTTTTTCACTCTTTTTGCAGAAGACATGGAAATATATAGGTCTGGTGACCACATTTAGTTAGCCTTAAATATGGAACGATTTCTAACAATGATTACATAATCTGTAAATGCATTATCTTAAAATTAATTGGAACTAAAAATGATTAAAATGTAAATATTCCATATTATATATATATATATATATATATATATACTTTTGGACATAGTCTACGAAGAATGAATAGTGATATATAAAGGCATTCAGTAAGATGTCAATTTCTGGCTAGGAGTCTCTGGGATTGACTCACAAATATGTCACTAAACTCAGCACAAATAAGGATGTGCAGCATACATTTAGAAAGAAAAACATTCATACCAAAGAGCTAGGGAAAGAGCGTTCTAATCACAATGCTTCCTAAAACATGTCCTGACTCTTCTTCAGCCGAAACCTCTGCTGCCTGCTGTGGGTGGGCAAGCACCGAAGAGTTTCTGAAAACCCCTTTGTTTGAGAGCACAGAGACTAGTGCCTTAGCCTACTGCAATTGTTTTGTTATTTGGCATGGAGTCTTAATTATTCTGATGCACAAGATATAATAGGTAATACAGTAGTCACATTGTTCTTCAGCTAGGGACCCTTTTGTCTACTTTTTTATGCTCTGGTTGACTCTCCAGGAATCTTTCGGGGTTTCTTATTTTTTCAAAACTGTTTTTTTTTCTTTAAAAATATTTTAAAATATTTATTTTTTTATTTTATGTGTATGAAGATGTTGTCTGTCTGTATGTTTGTGCATCATGTGAGTATACGATTCTCTGAAATTGGAGTTAGGGATGGTTGTTGACTACCATGTGGGTTTGAGGACTAAAACTCAGGTCCTCTGCAAGATCGACAAGTGCTCTGAACTGCTAAGCCACCTCTCCAACCCTAAAATATTATTAAATTGGCTACAAGACATTAGATTTTTCTGCTTAATGAATTCTGACTGTGAACTAAGTTTTAGAGGCAAATTGTGTGAATAGAGGCACAGAGAAGAGACTTTGATAGTGAAAGAGTGGGTAGCATACTTGGAAGGTGAGAAAAGTTGTGAGATAGACATGTTGGCTCAGCTGAGTGAACTATAGGAAGTAAATTTGGCAAGAAAGACTGGGATTAGTCAGAGTGGGAAATAAAGACCTCAAATAATTATCTATTTTAATGCTGAACTCTGGCTCAAAATGTTAATTTTGAAATTAAGACAAATACATGTTTTCCTTGAGGTTTTGTTAGCTTGTGCTTTAAAAGTTCTCCTGTATAAATGTAGACCTATTTTTCTTCTGCAGCAAAAGGGAACTCAGTGGGCTGTTTCATACTACACAAATTGATGGATGCCGTGACATAAGAGGTAAGTAAATACAAAGAGAGCATTTTCCTTATTTAAAGCTATATTTTCATGGGCTGCCTCTGCTCTGCATGTCTCTGCTCACACAGAGACCCAGGACAACCAGGGCAACCTTACTCTTCACCTCTATGCTCTATGACATTCCATTTTCTGGGTTGAAAGTCTTAACTCTCCAGCAATGTCCTGGCACTTCTTGCTTTCGCTCATCTCTTCAAGTTTTCAGCTGGTCACTTCGACTTGGATCTCCTAGAGAAAGATGAAAAGTATAGGAGAGCCAACATAATGCTTAGTTAATAGTTCTCTGTCAGCTCTACCCTTCAATGGGTACATCAATTAAGGAGCATAAAAAAACAAGTCCAAATAACCGCCCATTACTTAAAATGTCTCCTTTCCTCAAAACTTTAATTAGCAGGTAAATTCTCTGGACCATCTGTACTTGATTTCCATGTTCTTCCTGAATGGAAGCTAAAATTTAAGTGACTCTTCTATGCATTTGACATTTCTTCACCTATTTACAGGCAAAGGCTCACTCCACCACACCTTTTGCCATTCTCTGCACTCTTACTTTATTCATAATTTCCTCCCAAGTCTTTTGGCTTTGTCATCTGTCCTCTTTTTCCACCTTTTTGCCTGTCAAAAAACATGTTTTGTCTTTAGTGTTCTCTATTAACCTCCAACTCCTCTTCAGAGCCTTCTCATCAAAAGTAAACTTCTCATTTCCAAACTACTGGCATCCACATCTTTCATATCTATCATATCATACTCAGTATTTGCAACTCTATAAAGCATACAACAACAAATTTTCATTCCAAATACTGGCAATAGATTGGAGATCACTTTGATTGTCAAAGTTGAGAGGAGCAAAGTAAGACAGCAGTTGGCATCTTGTAAGCAGAATCTTGCACACCAACAAAATATCCTTTAGAGCACACAATGACTCCTTTGAAACAACTCAAAATGTGAATTGTACCAAGGTTGAGAAACACTGTATGAATGTCAGAGTGAGAGCCGTTTTCTTTTTTCCAGTGGCAATGATAATGCGTTCTAGTTAGTAATGTTTTCACATTTGGTAGTGAACAGAAATCAGAGGTGCTCAAAATAATCACCTGGCAGTGTTGTCAGGAAGAAAACTGAAGTTTAACCATATCCACAAGCGATTCTTCTCTTTCCCCATGGCTTCTTGCTTTCCAGGCTAATAACACAATTATACTTCACCTTCTTTTACAAGTTTACACATTATATTACTTCAAATTATGTGGAAGAAAACTAAAGTTACTTCTAGACTAGAATATTGAATTGATGGTGTTGAGATCCAATGTTTTGTCTTAAAGGTTGAAATACAAAGCTGATTCCTGCTGGTAGATCCAGAACAATCTCCTCTTAGAACCAAGAAAGTGTCGTGTGAACAAGAGCTCATTGCCTGAATGAGGTTCTCCATTCAGTTCCTCAGTGACATATTTGGGTAAATATTTATTACCAGTTCCTGTCCATGACTAAAATGCTAACTTAGCTCAGCCTGATTTTTGTTATGACTTCAATGCTATCACTGCAGCTGGCATATTCCTTCCTGCACACTTACCAACTGTCCCTGCCCCTTCAGTTCACGTTGCTGAACCAACTTTTTAAAAAATCAAATTTGAAAGCTATCCTAACTAGTCATTATTCTGCTTTTGATTTTTGTTTTCTTGCCATTCTACAGAATTCTTTAATATTTCTAGTTTCCTCTTTCCTTGACACATGAAGCTTATATATAAAAATACTTTACCTTCCCTAGCTACTATATTTACTTCAGTTTGAAACAGAGAATTCAATTTTATTTGGTTTTGTTAGTTTACAAAATATATTCTGTTAATTGTGGCAACACTCACAGGCTACACAAATTTCATAGTGATAGAGACAGCACCGAATAAGTGAAAGAATGGGTCAGTACATTGAGCTTTGCACCAAAGACATAAAACCAATAAAAACACAATGTCCCAATGTAACTCTACTGTTTGCTGCTTAAGAGATGAAATTTATGTATTCACTTTGTAATCCTTTATGCACTTTGAGGAGGGGAATTATTGTTGGTGTGCAGACAAGTTTCTCGGTGTGGTTTTGTTGCCTTACTTATTAATTTAAGCATGAATAAGTAAGTTGAATCTTTGGTTTTTCAGTTCCCTTATTCATCTACTAGATGACCCAAAAGATGTTTTTGTTTCTTTGACCAGACATTAAAAGGCTGATTTTTTTAATATGTAATTTTTAAGTATGTTACATAATTTTGCCTCTTTATTTTACTAGTCATATTTATTTATTTTCATTAATATTCTTTTTTTAATTTTTTATTTAACTTTTATTAATTACACTTTATTCATTTTGTATCCCCCCATAAGCCCCTCCCTTCTCCCCTCCTAATCCCACCCTCCCTCCCCTTTCTGCATGCATGCCCCTCCCCAAGTCCACTGATAGGGGAGGTCCTCCTCTCCTTCTTTCTGATCTTAGTCTATCAGTTCTCATCAGAAGTGGCTGCATTGTCCTCTACTGTGGCCTGGTAAGGCTGCTCCCCCCTCAGGGGGAGGTGATCAAAGAACAGGCCAATCAGATTATGTCAGAGGCAGTCCCTCTTCCCATTATTATGTAACCCACTTGGAAACTGCCATGGGCTACATCTGTGCAGGGGTTCTAGGTTATCTCCATGAATAGTCCTTGGTTGGAGTAGGAGTCTCTGGGAAGTTCCCTGTGTTCAGATTTTCTTGTTCTGTTGCTCTCCTTGTGGAGTTCCTGTCCTCTCCAGCTCTTGCTATTTCCCACTTCTTACCTAAAATTCCATTCACTCTGCCCGCCAGTTGGCCATCAGGCTCAGCATCTGCTTTGATAGTCTGCAAGAGAATGGTGGTTACGTTGTTTTTTCTAGCCACTCAAGTTTAAGGGAGATAAGCAATTTCTTACTCCTTATTTGCACCATTGATAAGAACCACAGTGCATAATCTATTATGTTACTCAAAAAAGCCTAAGGTGAATGACTATAACAGCATTAAGTCATGATCAAAAGTGGCTTAGTTGTAGCTTAATTGTAATAGTACTAGAAGCAACAATAGTTTTCACTAGGCAGTGTGTTGTAGGTAATGTATTCATTAATATACTTCTACAACAATAGTACAAGGTTGATAAAAATCCTTATAAGATAAAAATGAACATAATATTTTAGGTTGGAATAAATGAACTCTTTACTCATTTTGAATTTCTCATAGCATTTGTGATCACTCTATGGAATCTGTACAGACCATAATATGAAAGAAATTGGTGGTATTTTTACAGTACGTGAACACAACCACCTGATTTATAGTTCAATCTGTTAATGCACTCTGTTTTTAGCCCACCTGGCAGTTTTATGCATTGTGAATTTAAAGAGGAGCTCAATGTAACATAAGCTTTACAAGCTAGGGAAATATTATTGAAATGAAACATGAATGAAGACCATTTAAACAATAAAATAATGTGTATAGTCTCTCTCTATATATATTTAATTCTAGCTAATACCTGCCTTAGGTATAAATTCTGATATAAGTTGAGGATCTTATGGGACCATAAAGAAGAAATTCAAAATAAACCTATTATTACACTATTGTTAATCATGCAGCCTTCGTGTACTTATAGAGAAGAAACACGACCACAAATTATCTGTAAAGAATTAAGACTGCATGTCAACTATGTTTTCAGCTAGCACTCACAGAAGTGTACTTGGGGAAATGTTGTCAGGAAAAAGATGAGAACTGGGAGATGAAATAACAAAAAATGATAACTTATTGACCATCACTTCTCTTATGACTTTCCGTTTTATTATCATTTAAGGAATTTGATCCACTCCTGTCGCAGTCTGAAACAGAGCCTGTGCAAAGATAATCCTAGAAAGTATGTCACTGAGCTTAGCCAGCGAATGGGATTTAGTCTTGATGAAAGCATCTCTACCATAATGCTGTCTCTTCTGGATTTTTCTGAACACATGTGCCACGCGTGTCATCTATAAAATGAAATTAGCCGCATTCTTCGTGAGCCATAGAATTTGGGCTCTTTCTCCTTAACTTTCTACCATACTTGCTATCTGCAATTAAATCCAAGACTTTCCAACTGTACCATAGCTGCTGTTGGCACTCAGGCAGTGCGGTGCAACATACTGCACTGTCTTTATTAGGCTTTCAAAATCAATCCCATTTATTACTCACATTTACATACTTTAAACAACCTTTTCCATGGATGTATTGTAAAACACATTCACATTTGGGAAACTATTTTGTGTGTATAAATGCATCTGTTTTCTCTCACTTTAAAAAATAGAACCATGAAAGATTCATAGGAATGATACGATATATATATATATATATATGTCTATATATATATATGTATGTATGTATATATATATTGAATTACAGTATATTTTTCAAGGAATGATGCAAAACAATGAGTTTTCAAATAGATGTTTTGTCTCTGAAACATATGGGGAAAATATCCAAACTGCCTCTGATTGTCACAGTGTTTATAGAATATTTAGCTAGAATGTGAAAAAAAAATACACCTTCAGATACACTGGGAAAAAATATATATATTTGAATATATGTAGTAACTGCCCTGTAGTGAGCTTTTGGTTTTCACATTTAATGACTGAATAACTCAATTTCACATCTGCATACTAAATCTTCCAGTTCAAAAACTTTGAGGATATGACCCTCCCAACTTACGGAACAAAGAAAACTCTGAGGAAGGAAGGTAAGTGGTCAATTAAATTAAATTACTCCCCGTGTTAATTGCAGCATACTATTCAGCTTCATTTTTAAAAGAGGCGCGATTTGGACTCATTCTGCCATTTACTGGGGTCAGCGTGTGTGTTTTTCCGTCTAATGCTCACTGAAGAGTTTGGTTCAGGAACTTGCGGAGGTCACGGGATATGACAAAATTCATTTTACTGGAGTGTCCTGGTTATGAAAATTGCTTGTTCCAGTGGTCGATTTCACTACTTCATTTACAGCGTAAGTGTTCATCGTGTTCCCACTGGCTGGGATCTGACCCCTGCAGTTCTCATTTTGCTTCTGAAATGTGGGTCAGCGGTGTCGTCAGATTCTTTCTCTCCTGTAAAACATTTTAGTTTTAAATATTTGACACTGCAGCCTTCTGAAAGAACAGGTGTGGGGAGGGGAGGAAGTCTCGCTGGATGGCATTTATGACCAGGAGAAGTATCATTGCCGTTGACCTCACAACTCTTCTTAAATAGTCACGAGAAGGGCGACACAATTGTCAATTAGGCTTCCAGGGAACAGTGTTCAGCCCAGCTCAGCCCATGTGCCACAGCATAATCACGCAGACCTTGTTTCTTTATGAAAAGCTGTTCAGGACTATCATAACCAGGGCTCAACAAATAAGAACTTCCTTTCTCCACAGCAGATTTAAGGGCTGTTGATGTCTTCAGCGTGTATTAAAAGGATTTGTGGCATTGAAATGGAGCATTTAAGAGTTACCTCAGATACTCAACCTAATTTCTGACTCACAAGTCAGGGGTCAGCTGTCTGGAAAACCTTTAAGACCATTTCCAGTATGTGTAGCATCTAAATTAATAAAAATGCCTCAAATCCATTGCTGTATTTTACCCTAAGAAGGCATTCTACATTCTGACTTTTTAGAAAGAGTGGTATGTAAGGGAAATTTTTCAATATCCAATAACTATTTGCCCATCAAACCATATTTTAGAATTTGGTACTCAGTCAATAACAGAAATAAGGGGAAATTAACAAATTTTTAACTGTTCACAATATTTTAACAACCACTGCAATTTTCTCATTATGAAGCAAATATAAATTACTCTTAAAGACTAAAATGGAATTAATATTAAATGTGAAACAGAAAGAATCTAATCAATCATATTATAATAGAAAGAAAAACCCACAAGGTATGTGCTTCCACCTGCCAAGTCACTATTGTAAAACCAGATGGCCACACTTCCACTATCAGAATGGCAGCCATTTATAATGTTTCCTTTATGGAAAAATTAAGTCTGCTCTTACCCAATGAGAACCAGACCCATGATGTACTTCATTTGTAAATGAACTTTTATCAAGCCTAGACCTGTTTTTCAAACTCAGAGGCAGACAAAGAAAGGTGGGACCAAAGCCAATTGTGCTTGCTTGGTCTATGAGACAACTATTATTTCTTCTTCAGGAAAAGGAAGCCAGCTATAATAATCGTATGTCAAAACTAACAATAGAGGCCCACTGGAAGAACTGGCAGAAACTGACTTAGGAAATCAGAAGAACAACAGCTGGACTGGGTCCTGTGTTGGTCACCTATCACTCTCCCGAGTTTCCAGTCAGGAAGAGATCTTGGCTCTTTGATGTGGTATGCACACAAAATCCCAACACACTTTTACAGAGGATCTAAATTCTTCAGCCAATTATTGTGATGATTTTATCACAGCCATTTCTTGGAAACCGAATTGCAGTGTTTATTACCCAGGATGCTTTCAGCTCCCGGAGGTGAGTTACTGAGGTTGAACAAACAATGAAGAACACCTGAGAGAAAACTCAGGCTAGGAGATAGTAATGATGTTGATGTTTTAACAAATAGATCACTAGGACCAGATGCTTCTCACGTGTTCATGTTACCTAATTGGTAATCTTTAAATACATTCACAAGAATGGCATGTGTTAACAAGTAGAAGGAAAGGGGCTTGGCTACCTGTTAAAAAAATAATCTTCC
Source organism: Psammomys obesus (assembly GCF_907164565.1). NCBI lineage: Eukaryota > Metazoa > Chordata > Mammalia > Rodentia > Muridae > Psammomys > Psammomys obesus. Next base: position 35,932,085 of record NW_026591086.1, read on the forward strand.
AGAAATAGGAAATCACTTCCTCTAATCTCATATATAATATCAATATATTATGAAGATAGGTTTGTATATTTTTGAATACTTAATTTTCCCTTTATAAAAAAAATAAAGTTATTGTACAGCCATTAGTGACTCTAAGGGCATAACTATGCTCAGATATGAATATTTCTATCCAAATTCATTGATATTTTTTAAATCACAGTTTACTATTGGCTATTGTAGGACTGAACTTAAATAGGTCTCCTATTGGCTTATTCTGAGTTGTCTGCAAATACGATAAAATTTGTTTTATAAGAATTCCCACTATCACATTCTCTCGATTTGTTTTCTAGTCGGTTTGATTTGGTTTTCCTTGCCATCCTTGGGGTGCGTGACTCAGCACCAATCACCTAGACTCCTATGTGCCATAGATCATAGACTCATTGACTTTCAATAATTGTTTCTGTTCTTCCTTCCTTGGGGTCATTCCTTTACCAAGAAGCTTTCTTTGGGGTTTAGGGATTCCCTTAGAAGAATCTTTCCATTTGAGGTAGAAATATTGTCATAATAGTTCTGACACCATAAAGTTGTTACTCCTGGGTCTTTTAGCTGAATCACTTGCCTTGGGATACAGTAAAGAAAATGAAGAGAAAAGAGCAAGGTAATAATAATGGAACTTCTTACATACAATGGGGAAAAATAGATCACTTACAGAAATGTGCTGAATCTACTTCTTATTGCTTTGTCCTTTAATTTCATACATGTGTAAGTATGGGGTCAGTCTTTCAGGTTCTGTAAACATACTAGCATGTGCTTTATGACTAGTGCATTTGATACCATGAAGAAATATGTAAACTTCAGTCTTTATGAAGCTGAGGGAATAAAGAAGAAACTCTTGGGCACAGTGTGGTTTTCAGTGTCACTGTGTGATAAATATGACCAATAGCCATCACCTTCGTTCTTAATTTTCCTCTCATTGACCCATGGACATGATTATCATGTGCCTAAAAATATCATTTCTTCAACATGTATTTGCTTGGTATGGGCAGTAGTGGCATTACCTGTAGCTTGGAATGTTGATGTCAAACCCACAAGACTGTAAAATACTTTGTTTAAAAGTAGAACATGTACAAAACATGAAGAAAATTCACTTCTGGGAAAGGCATTAATAAATGGGAGACTCATTAGTGTTTACATGGGGTTTTAACCCTTGCATTTGGAGAATTTAGAAATACACAAGCAATATTATTCTTTAAATCTCCTTTGTAAAGTCTAGGAAGCAGTGTTCTATGCATGTGACTGTTTCTCAATGTATGATCCTAGGAGAACATACAGAAGGGGTTAACAGATATTGGGGTGCTTTCTGAGGGCAAGGCTGTCAGACACTCCTCGAACAGAGAAGATGGATGTAGATAGTTAAGCTGTGGAATAGTCTTCCTTTCTGCTATAACACATTTATAAACTTGAGCTGGGAAACTTGGCTTAAATCTCTAAATCATGGGCATTTTGTCTCTGCATAAAAACAGTTACTCAATCTAAGTCTATTTCTTTAGTACATTTACCATCACAGCATGTTTCCTGTTGCCTAGGTAGATGGGTATATTTACCTTCAGGAACAGTGGGGTGTCATCACCTATAGTTGGTTGTCTAGGTCAGTCCTCAATAATTCTTGATTGTCTAGCTAGGTCTGGACACAACAGAAAGACACAAAAATAGAAAGCAGTTGCCAAGTATTCTAGATAACATTGTTAGAACTTTCTAGACTGAAAGACATGCCAGCTGATTTCCAAATCATGAATGAGTTGAGAGAATTTCTGGTCCCTGATTAAGAACAAGAAGAGGATGAGATAGGGATACAGTGCATGTGGAAATGGAGACTATGCTTTCTTGCCACGCCTTGAAAGGACCTGTGTAAACTGCCTAAAAGAGTTATCTCTTGAAAGAGCAGAAGGACACTGCAGGGTCAACATGAGATGCTAGAGTAGAGTGCTGGGTGAATTAGGATATGTGGCTGCTAGGGGTGTGATCACTCAGGGCAGGCCCCCCAGAAAAGTCCCAGACGCCATTTTCTATATGACAGACCTAAAAGAAAAGAGAGCAGTGTGTGCTGTTGGCTTATGACTGAGAGGACTCTGTGAAAGCACATCATAGTTGACAGCAACTTGGCAGATTGCCCTGTCATTACCTATACTTACAATCTATGGAAGGGTGGAAGTATCTTTCTGATTATGTTAATTCTCAGAAAGCGGAATATTCTGGAACGGGCTCCAAGCATGAAAGTATTGTCCTTGGCTTCAACCCAACCTGGAGGACTGGACCAGGAGTGAAATGTTATCACCAACAATACCTACTAAGGATATAGTTGAATGAAATTTTAAAAATCTTTTTCTTCAGATCTCAACTCTAGATTATTTCTATTAAATGGTTGTATTCAATACCATATAAAATAGAGTTACCTTGTGATAATTTCCTAGCCAAATTGATTCTTGATTATGGTTTCAACAGTATATTTAAAAAGTTTCATTATGCATTGTGATTTTAAGTGTAATCAATAATTCATTCAATTATTATTAATATTTTAATGGAAAACAGCAACTAAAATGAGAAAAATAAACCAGAGGACTGTTTACATAACATCAACATGTATTCCTCTCTCTCTCTTCCTCCTTTTCTCCTGCCACCTCCCTGTACCCTTTCCTTCTTCCCTTCCTTCTTCCATCTTATCCTTCCCTCTAAATTCTTTGTTCTCCTAGATTTCATATGAAAAAAGAAAGTGAGTATGGATTCAGGGGAATTCTTAAATTATGCAAAATTTCTACCTTAATAGTCATGTGTGGGGGAAACGTATACCATCATAACTTAGAGTTAAATTTGTCATGCTCAGAAGCCGTCAATCTCCACTGTGGAGATGCATAACTATTAAAAATAAAAGACATTTGAGGATTGGTGCTGCACTCAACATCTCCAGAATTTGGGACTTGGAGTTAAAGAGTTGGGGAGATGAGGAAAGGAAAGGACTTATGAACAATTTGCTAATTGAATTGACAGAGAACAAAGCACTGTGGCTGGAAATGAAGGCAATGACCAACAAGATCATGGTTTGTTCATGTTTGACACTGAGGAGGAGAAGTGGGTGCCAATAGTTGACGAAGAAGATCACTATCAAGATCAAAGAATCTATTCTGTGTGTAGCAAAACGCTCATATTTAGATAAGAAAAGTAAGGATCGATTATGATGTTTAAGCTTAAGAATATACTGAAGAAGTGTTGGCACTGTGGGCATAGTTTGGCACATTATCATTTCAATGCCATTCAGAAAACAGTTTTCCTGTGGCCAAGAAATAAGGGAATAGTGGGCCCACAAGAATCTCAAAGTTAACTCAAATCTCTACACTTCAGATAAGAACAAATTATTTATTATGTATTTCAAATGGCATGGTTTTATATTTATTATTTAAAAAAAAAAACTTCCACCAATGTCTGTGTGTGTGTGTGTGTGTGTGTGTGTGTGTGTGTGTGTGTGTGTGT
>NW_026591086.1:35935598-35981015 GCF_907164565.1 Psammomys obesus
TGTGTGTGTGTGTGTGTGTGTGTGTGTGTGTGTGTGTGTGTGTGTGTAAAAGATTTCTCTCTTGTTCCATAAGCTATAAATGTCTTGTCTTTTCTTTCTGTAACATAATTTTGATCTGGTAATATCTCATTTTGTTCCATAAATATTCAATATTCTTGTCATTTGTTCACATGTGTCAAGTACTGACCTCCTTATCAGATTAATTCTATGATCAAATAAGGGAAATATTCTAATATTGTTATGATCTGTCTAGCAAGGTTAAACAATTAATCTTTCAGCATTCCAAACTAGTCTAAAAATCTACATCTTTGGGTAAGCTTGACAATTAAAACTGTTCAACTCATATTATTCATTAAAAATATCATTATAAAAGTTGCTAATAAGATTAAAGATATCCAATGAATTGTTTCTACAATTTCAAATTATAAATTATCATTTATTTATATATGTCTTCATGGTTTGGGGGAATGAATACCAGAACTAGTAATTTGTTTGTAGAAAGCCCCTTAGAAATTTTATCATAGTAATTCCTCTAAAAAATAAAAGTAGCCTCTAAAAATTACAAATAAGAGCTGGTGAGGTGGCTTTTCTTGTAAAAGTGCCTGTCACCTAGCCTTGTGGCCTGAGTTCAATCTCTGGAACTCATGTAGAAGGAGAGAAGTGACTCCTTTGATCCTTTTAGGCTCTGTGACAAGCACAACACTGCTTCCACACTGCAATAAAATATATTAAAAATAAAAAGTATAAGTATAGAATGAGTTCATTATAAAATTTTCAGACAACCGAAATAGAAACAAAAAAGACATTCCTCTGACGAGACCCCTATAAATGCTTCTCTGTGTGTTCTTTCATGGGTTCTCTTTACATAAGACAACTCACCAGAGCCATCCTTCTCTCCCTTAAAAATAAAAGTAAAACTGCGATCAGTCTCTACATAGTTTTATCATGTGTTTCATTTTATTTTGATATTTATTATGCAAGAGAATTTTTTTTTCCTTAGGCTGGAGGTACACTCACTGCTAGAGGACTTGAGTTTGGTTCCTAGCACCCACATGGAGGCTCATAGCCTCCTCTAATTTCAGTTCTTTCCTCTGGCTTCAATGGGCTTTATGTGTATATGTCCACATGCATGGTGCACACAAATATACATGTCAAATAACATACACCATTCTCATAAAAAAGTCCATCTCTCAGTCAGCAGACTGATGATACTTCTGGAATAGCACATTCTTGATGTCAAAGGCTTAAGCACAAGTATCAAGGTGCATTATTTAATAATAACAATCTTCATTTTTAAAAAAAACTAAAATGAAGATTGAGACATTTTCCTGGTGTTTTGTCTTGCTTTACTTTGATGAATGTATTGGGGACACACAATGCAGACATCTATACTCAAATTTGTTTTATGCAACTGCTATGTTTTATACATATGTCTTCCCAGAAAAGCTGAGTTTCTCCTGGCTCATTCACGGTTATGTCTCTAGAGGGAAATCCAAGGTGAGTAAGGAAAGGTTTGATGAACATAGGAGTGAGGGCGTGAAATGAAGGCTTTTCTTTGTGCTACTAAATAGTCTTTGTCATTAAAATGGTGGGTTTTGCATTAATTATTACTGAAACAAAAAAAAAAATCAGTTACCCCTACCCATCCTTAGCACAGAATATCTCACACATTTTGGGTAATTAGTTTGTATATTTTACAAGAGCTTACAGTAGAGTTTAATGTAAATTTGTAAAGATAAAAGCAGTAGAAAAGTCTAATACACAAAAGAACTCAGCAATACATGGTTAAAAGCAGGCCTGGGTCCCTACAGCAAGCTTTCCTGTTCAAATCATTTTAGTAACTAAATATTTAACAAGCAATAAAGCAGATATTTATATTTATTTACGTAGCAGTCAATTTATGCTCCACAAAAGCTAAATTCCCATCCCCAACAATGCTTTATTCTTGTTGACATTAGTTTACAACAAATGGCACAATTGTGCAGAAAGAATGAAAGAAAAACCCCATAATAAAAACCATTCACTATGCCAGATCTGTCATTACATTTTCCTGTTCAGCTGCCAGATGTATTGCATTATACTATCAAATTGATAGATCTAGTGTTATTTCTCCGTTTACCATTTTACAACAACAAATAGAAATATAAGAAAGCTTTGGTAACAAATCATGCTTAATATGTATGTGAAGGAGACAGTTTGTCTAAGGGAAAAATATAACTGATGACAGATTTCATTTCAGTCTGCTTGTGCTTATTAAGATGTCTACAAACAAAAAGCCAGATCTGGGTACATCTCTTTCTGCAAACAAAGAGAAGTTTTAATTGCTTTAATCAGCATTTGCATTGTCTTCATAGTGACACAGAAAAACAATTCAGTTCCAATCAGGAAACATCTTCCAGAAGGGAAATCTTCAGTTTAGACTTGAAGTAAACCTAATAACATATTGTCTATAATTCTAGAATAAAGTTTAACAATGTAATCCTGTGCTGACTTCTATTTAAATTATTCCTAAGCCATTAATAGAAAGGCTGGTGCTGGGTTTTTGCTATGTCCTTATTAGGAATATCATTTTCAGATATAAAAAGTGACTCCCATAAAATGAGAAAGCAGACTGAGCAATTAGCTCAAATGTCAGCACTACAAGCTATCTTCACCAACAATGTCTCACACATAAAGAAGGCTTTGCTTTCCAGGTATTCTTTTCAACCCTGCCTCTCAACTATGTATTCCACCCTACTACATGCAAGGTTCAGACATAAAATAGCAATATATTAAATTATCGAAAGAAACTTGGAATATTGTAGTAAATCTGCAGCCTTACATTTTGACAGTGAGCATTTTCAAAATTCTTGGTACTTACCACAAGGAAGGGTGTAAAGAGAGAGAGAGAGAGAGAGAGAGAGAGAGAGAGAGAGAGAGAGACTCTGCTAGAAAAGGCAAAAGATTCTCCCTTTCTTATTCCAGGGTCATACATGCCTATCACTTAACTTCTTGTAAACGAGGCCATGAGTCTACTCAGAAATCTTACTAACTGGGAAATTGAAAATGCAGTATCAATGAAAATTAAGCTTTAAAAAATATTTATTATTTGTTACAATTTATTTAATTTGTATCCCAGCTGTAGTCCCCTCCCTCATCTCTTCCGAGTCCCACCCACCCTCCCTCTTCTCCCCCTATGCCCCTCCCTTATTCAGCTCATAGGGGAGGACCTCTTCCTCTTTTATCTGACCCTAGCCTATCAGGTCTCATGAGGGCTGGCTGCATCATCTTCCTCTGTGGCCTGGCAAGGCTGCTCCTCGCAGGGGGAGGAGATTAAAGAGCCTGCCACTGAGTTTATGTCAGAAACAGTCCCTGATCCACTTACTAGGGAATATACTTGGAAACTGAGCAGCCTATGGGCTTCATCTGAGTAGGGGTTCTAGGTCCTCTCCATGCATGGTTCTTGGTCAGAGTATTGGTCACTTAGCCCCCCCTAGACCAAAGTTTTTTGGCTCTGTTGGTCTTCTTGTGGCGATCTTGTCCACTTTATGTTTTTCTATCTCCCCCTTCTTCCTTAAGGTTTCCAGCACACTGTCCAAAGTTTGGCTATGAGTCTCTGTATTTCCTTCGATACCCTGATGGGGAGAGTCTTTCAGAGGCTCCTTGTGGAAGGTTCCTGTCTTGTTCCCTGTCTTCTACTTCCTGTTTGCCCTTCTCAATGAGGTTTCAGCCTCTTCCCTAGGGTCCTCCTTGTTTAGTTTCTTTAGGACTATAGATTTTAGTATGTTTATCCTAGTCTATATGGCTAATATCCACTTATGAGTGAGTATATACCATACATACTTTTCTGCTTCTGGGATACCTCACTCAGGATGATCTTTTCTAGTTCCCACCATTTGCCTGCAAATTTCATGATTCTTTTGTTGTTGTTGTTGTTGTTTTTATAGCTGAGTAGTATTCCATTGTATAAATGTACCACAATTTCTGTATCCATTCCTCAGTTGAGGGACATCTAGGTTGTTTCCAGATTCTGGCTATTATGAATAAAGCTACTACGAACATACTTGAGCAAATGTCCTTGATGTATGGTTTAGCATCTTTTGGATATCTGCCCAGGAGTGGTATAGCTGTATCTTGAGGTAGCACTATTCTTAATTGTCTGAGAAAGCACCAGAAACAGGAAATAACAAGATAGAGGCTGAGTCTGCACCTCATTTGAGTTCTGTAATCTTGGGTAAGCTCTGCCCCACCCCCCCTTTTCCTAAGCTGAATTTGCTCATGTATGAAATGAGGGTTCATTCTATTTTGCATGAAAAGAAAACACAGAGCCTCTTGTTTGGAACAAGTACTCTGGTGGTAGTGAGACTGTGGGACCTTTCTTCCTTAGGTCACCTCCTACAGTGCAGTTTCAGATAGCTCAACTGCCATATCAGGGACAGGCTGACTGTAGTTTCAAGGCCTCGTGGGTTACTTATATTTTTTTGACACCTTTGTTTTCAGAACACACACACAAATATATATATATATATATGTATTATATATTCATATGTATATATGTATTTATACTATATATACATAATTTATATATGTTAGAGTTGGGTCAGAAATACAAGTATGCCTATTTTTAAAAAAAAAAACATGCATGCAAAGATGCTGTCTGGAGGTGCTTTCATGCACTGAAATCAATTTAGATGTACATTTCTTTCCTCTTTTTGGTTTTTAATAAACTCAGTGTCAAAAGATGTCACACGTTGGTTCTACTTTTTTTTCAGAGAACCTCATAATTTTGAGCTAGTTATGTAATCTCTGTGCCTCGGCCTGCTCAGTTATAAATCAGGACTTCCCTCATGAGATGGTCATTTGGATTATGTAGAAGTATCCAATTCTTAGAACAGAGCTTGGATTATACCATGGGTTGCTGCTGTCCATCAGTACTCATAGCATGTCTCACAAAACATGCCAATCCCAAGAGCAAAAGACAAAAATCTTTAAGTATCCACATCACGTATTATAAACAAGCAGATAAAAAGCTGAATAACAGATGCCTTGGATTGGGGGTGAGTTAAGAAAGTCATGCTCTTTCTTGGGGCTCTTCCTTCCTCCCCCCTGCCTTTAGTTGGGGAGCTATACTTTTCCTGTGATTCCAGTTATGAGGAAAAGGGTTGTTGAAAATTTGTCCTTCTCTCCAGGAGTTACCCTATGGCTTCTACAAATATTAAACACAAATATAATTAAGAAAAGACATCTTCTTTCAAGGTGTTCATACCCAGTTGGTGAAGAAAACTTAAATACAACAACAGAGGCACACATTCTACATAATATCAGTTATAACATAATCTACATGAGTATCAGCTCCATGAATATAAAAAACCAAGCCATATTTATACGGATGTCCCACAGAGCCTGGTAATAATGTTCAATAAATGTTTGCTGGATTGAACTGAATACATTAACAAGTACAAGCAAATACAGTTTGAGTAAGTAATTGTCAAAAGAATGTCACATCAGGAAGTGATCCCCACTGTAAGCCTGGAAGATGTGAGAAGCCCCCAGATTTGAGTTTTGAGTTCCCAATGAGCCAATTATCTTGGGAACATGAGTAGGCAAGGAGATCAAATGGCACATAGAAGGTATATTGAGGCAATCCAGTATCCCCCTTATTTTCCAATACAATGAGGAGATATATCTTCTGTAATAAGATATATCTTATTAGGGTACAGAGTACCCTAATAAGAAATGTTTTCTTTCTGTGAATAATTCTGTAACTTGATTTATAAAATAATACTAACTGTTCCTAATTTATACCTTAAATCATTCTATTCAAATTAAATATTTACCTAAACGTGACTATGAACACATCAGTCCTCACAGGACACTATAGGGACAATGCTGTCACCAGTACTGATTTTCCTGGAACAGAGATTTCCCTTAGCCACCAAAGACAAGTTTAAAAAAAAAATTGTCATGGCCTAGGTTTCTCCATTTTCTTGTATGCCCTTTTGTTCCTTATCTGTTATTTTTTCTCTAAAAAACAATATTTGTTCAGTTTACTCTAGTCCCTAAAAAGAACTTCAAACCTCATTGACCTTATCTTAGATTAAAAACATGAACCAACCAAGGACCATGCATAGAAAGAAGCTAGACCCCCTGCTCAGATGTAGCGCATTGTGGGTTCACTAGTAAGGGGAGCAGGAACAGTCTCTGGCATGAACTTGGCTGCCTGCTCTTTGATCACCTCCCCCTGGCCTTACCAGGCCACAGAGAAAGAGGATCCAGACAGTTCTGATGAAACCTCATAGGCTAGGATGAGATAGAAGTGGAGGAGACCTCCTTTATCAGTGGAATAGAGGAGGGGCATGGGAGGTAGAAGGAGGGAGGGTGGGACTGGGAGGAGATAAGGGAGGCAGCCACAGCTGAGATACAAAGTGAATAAATTGTAAATAATAATAATTATTATTATTTAAAATTATTATTATTAAAAAATTGTAAATAATAATAATTATTATTATTATTATTAAAAACATTAATACTTTGAAGATAGGGGTTATTATAGCACAAAGAAAACGTCTTGGTGGAATCCAGGCAAGTGTCTTCTGTGTTTACTTAACTTTGATTGTTCTCACTTTTTTATTGTCTTGATGCTGGATTTGTGGTGTTTAGACCTGCAGTACCAGCATCCCAGCTTCTCCAGCACCCCAGCTGCTCCAGCACCCCAGCTGTACTAATACTCTATCTGAAACTAATGGGACTGCAGTACTTCAAGCCTTACCATAGTCACACCGATTTCTGTTCGGCACTTTAACAGGTACCCACAAGATATGCGTGCATATTTCAGCTTGAGAAGCGCTGTTTTTGAAGGCTCAATTGTGTAAAACATCCAGGGAAATAGAGGGCAAGAATGGATGATGACTAGTCGTTTTTATGGTGTCTGATGGCATTGTCACCAGAAGAGCCACATTGTTCACCAGAAGAGCCACAAGGAAACTTTGGGGCTTGATTACAAGTAGGATATTCTACCAAATAAATTTTCTGAATGATTTCTGGATGAAACTCTCATATTGATTAAAAGGGGTGTGTGGAATGGAGTCTTTTAGGCTTGTTACAGTGCACCATAGCCAAGCAGGATTAGGGAGGAACAGCTGATACGATTTTCTCTTGGGTGGGCCCCATCTGAGATATAAAGGACATACCATCGCCCTAAAAGACAAAAGACACGTTTCTGCCTCTGTAAATATCTGCCGAATTGGAAACATTTTTTAAAAGTCTGAAGGGAGTTTGTGTTGGAAGGATATTATCACTTATTAGGGTAGCTCAGTGAGTATATTTTGTGATGTTTTCAAGATAATCTATTACCTTATGATAATAGAATTCCATGTGCACTAAGCCATAGAGAAAATATATAAAAATATTTATATCTCATTTGCTCTTGAATAAAACTTCATTCTGTCCTGTGGTGCTTGTCCATGGCATACCTCTTGCCTATTACCAGTCACAAAGTATCAGCACTGAATTATTCTGTCAAGTATGAGTCTGCGAACTTTACACCTGCCAGCTGAGACTGATTTTCATTATTGCATGAAAATGCCAAGGAATGACCTGTCAGTCCATGTTTGTGACATGAGTCCTGTTCATGTTAGTCAATGGTTTGTCCAGTACGTCTTAGAGGGATTACTTTCACATGCTTCAGCACATCTCAAAATCTCAGGCACTCATTCTGTATGCTAGGCACTAAATGAAAATAGACGATAGACTGAAGAGATGGTTCCGTGGTTAAGAGCACTGGCTGTTCTTCCAGAGGATCCGGGTTCAGTTCCCAGCATCCACGTGGCAGCTCACAACTGTCTGTTACTCCAGTTCTGGGGGATCTGACAGCCTCACACAGACATACATGCAGGAAAAACACCAAAGCACATAAAACAAAATAAAATATTTCTTAAAGTAGAAAAACTAAACAGAAAGATTTTCTATAGTTGGTAATTATATAAATAGTGAATTTCTTACCTCTTTGGTGTGCGTGTGTGAGCGTGTGTGTGTGTGTGTGTGTGTGTGTGTGTGTGTGTGTGTTGTAAAGGTCAGCTTTAGATGTCATTCCTAAGGATACCATCAGCCCAGCAGTGCCGCCATAACTATAGGTTTCATATTTGCATATAAGTACTTTACTGACTGAGGTAGCTTTTTAGCATTGTGGTTTAGTTTTGTCCAGAGATATTTATAGTGTGATTATAAGTAAATGAAAGGCTTTCATCAGTAATACTTTCAATGTTGGTAGAAATGAATATCTGGGACATTTGTGCCCTAGTAGTATAACTGAACTTTAATAACAGCATACCCTCCTGTTATGATGACCAACATAAAATTACACCGATATGTAAAAGAAATCTGCAGCAGAAGTAGCCAAACTTATTTCTCAACCCTTTGAAGATATCTTTAAATGAATGTTGAATTGTGGAAGACCGATTAGCCTTTCACTGGATTTTGAACAACTGTCAGCAATAACAGAACTAGGCGGTAACAGCAGCCTCTTTGATTGAGGGCCTTTGCTGGTTGGCCTAAGATGGGTTCAGCCTGGAGCTGGCCTCAAGTTTCATTCTTCATCTTTCAAATTAGATTAGAAGCATCCAGCTCTGGTTCCAGGCAATAGAAACAGGAGCTAGTCCATTGAGGACTTGCATTGTCCTCACTAATGCCTGCACTTTATCCACAGACAATTATGTCTTAGCCATTGTTCTTACCCTTCTACTCAGTAACTCACTCTATCCGCTTGATTGCTTAAATATAAAATAGCCCCCAACCCCTGTAGGTCCATGCTTTGAATGCTGGAGCCAAGCTGATGGTACCATTTTGGGAAGTCAGGTAAACTTTGGAACCTAGATGAGGACGTGGCTCTTTGGAGGGCATTTGTTTGACTATCTCACCTGGTCCCTCTTTCTTTCTCTCTGCCACTTGTTTGTAGCAAGAAGCCCCCAAACACTTCCACCGTCTCATTATACCACTTCTTAACGGGTCTAGCATCATAGACCAAGTCCTATGGACTGAATTCTCACAATTGTAAGTAGAAATCACTCTTTCCTTTCTCAAGCGACTTTGCTTGATTGTTAGATCATAGCAATGCAAAAGCCTGATACATTTCCCCATCAAACACTTACTGGTGAGAAGACTCAACTGCTGAAGTGATGAACTTGGCCAGTGTCACACAACCAGTAATAATGACCAGAACAGAAGTCTAGGCAACTAGACTGTGCACTAGCAACTACTTAAGAATCTGAGGTATTCCACAAGAGATATGCTTATCAGTGGTTTTTCCACACTATGTGTATAATTTAAAGCTCACAATGTCCAAATAGAAGAAAGTATATTATAAATATACTCTGCTATCATTTGGAAATCTGTAACAAAACTCATTGACATCCAGGTGTGGTGGTTTAAATATGAATGGCACCCAAAGGCTCAGATCCTTGAATGTTTGCTCATTAGACAGTGACACTATTAGTAAGCATGTCCTTGTTAGGGGAACTTGTAGACCCAACGGAGGAAGTGTGTCGCTGGTGGCAGGTTTTGGGGTTTCAAACACTCAAGTCAGACCGTGTCTCTCTCCCTGCTCCCTGCTAATTCGAATGTAGAATTCTCAGCTACCTTTTCAGAACCATGTTTTCCCATGTGTCTCCATGATTCCTGCTATGACAATGATGAAATAACCCTCTGAAAGATAGGCCATCCCCAGTTAAACATTTTTCTTTGTAAGAATGACTATGGTCATGGTGTCTCCTCACAGCAAGAGAACACTGACTAAAATACCAAGGTACCGATATGGAGGTGAGGCTATTTAGAAGTGACTAGGCTGAGAGGGATATGCCCACCTGTGTGGGCTCTGGGAAATGGGTTCACTTTTGAATTTTTTCCATGTGAAAAAATATGTAGAAAGAAAAAAGACTCAGCCTTTATCAGGAACTCAGTCTACAGCACTGTAAGAAAAAAAATGTTTTTTTTATATAAATTACTCAGCTTCAAGTGTTTTATTATGAATAAACTAACATCCTCCTACTCACTTTAAAAATGAGAAAACAGCCTAACTAGTGGAAGAATGCAGAGATGGTACAGGAGAGAATCATGAACAGGTAGAATTCGTTCAATCTCTCATGTTCCTGGTCTGTTTTTTCTAGAGCTTCAAGTCCATCACAGAGCAATAAAGATCGTTTGTATGACTACTATACATGTTTGTCAGGAGGACTGAAGAAAGGGGAAAGGGTGCTTATCAAGAGTTTGAAACTCTTGCCAGACACAGTCTACTCATTTACCTAAACAATGCATAAGTAAACTCTACACTAAGGTGAAAATGGTGATCAACAAGAGGGAAGCCCTGGCTAGTACTGGAAACCTAGCTACGTACTCAGTGCTAGTATAGCCATGGTTGTTTGAGGAGAATCTGAAGCTACTAGCTTACTAACCCAGTGTAATCACAAACTACAACTAATTCTTTGTCCTTATGCCCACAGACATCAAGGAAATTTCTCTTTGTAACAGATAGAGACCACTACAGAAAACCACAACTCATCAAAATGTAAAGCGTGGTGCTCAGTCCATAGACAGACAGACAGGCAGAAATAGATATATTTTTTTCTAGCACCTAATGATCAGGAAACATTGCCAAAGAGGGACAGAAAGATTGTAAAAAGCCAAGTCGGGGGTTTGGAGTGAGATTGTGTTTCCTAGTAACCTCAGAAGCTACACCCATAAAGATTCACCAATATTCATCATCTATAAATGATCAGAACAATGAAAACAACAGCAGCAACAACAACAGACATGCCAAAGCAAATAGGAGAATGACTACAAGGCCTAAACCTTACAAAAAGAACTACAGGCAAATGAAGAAAGATAGGAGCAGAAAAGGTGGTCTTCCCCAGTGAAAAATATTCAGTGCCAAATGGTCACCCTGAAAGCATGCATACATTATACAGACTGACCAGGTTATATTTAAGAATAAATATGTATATACTTATGCTTATATGCATGTAATAACATTTAATAAAAATGTCTGTGGATTTGAAAGTGAACAAAAGGAGCTATGTGGGAGCATTTGGAGGGAGGAAAGGAAGGCAGAAATGTAATTATATTATAATCTCAAAAATTACAAGAAAGGGGGGAAAAAGCTAAACTGTGTCACACCACCACAACGGTTAGCATTACCCATCTTAGTTCTGCTCCAAGTCCTATAACTGTTTCTCACTCAACTGCCAGACAAGTTCTGAGGTTTCTCAGGCTACAAGTCTTTCCCAGCCATTGCCTTCTTCTTCAATCACAGTCCTTCCAATGAACTCTCTCAAGTTTCATCTCATCAGCTGCTTCCAGCAGGGCTTCTACCATGGCCTTCTTCAGAGTAGAGAAGACCTGGCCCTGCCTTTTCTGTACTACCTTGGCATTCAATCTATATATGTGTGTGTATTATTTGTCTGCTTCCCCAACTACAGCACAACTCGCTCCAGTGAAAACACTTTGTTTTTCTTCCGCTTGCTCTCCAGGACATGCTTCAGACATGATAGGTTCCCAGTGAATGATTACTGCATGAGTGGGTTAGAAAAGGTGCCTCCTTCTCTCAATGGAAAATACTGAGAGCCTCTACCGAGAATCAGAAGCACCTCTTCTTGATCTATTACTTTGGTAAGGCATTAACAGGATAAGTGAGAGACAGAAATGCAATCATAAAAATGTAGGAAGAAAGGGATTTGTCAAAGATCTTTTGTGTGACCCTAACAGGAAATAAAAATGGACAAAGAAGCCAAGGTTTACTTGGGTTTTTCTATGCCTTAACCTAAATTAATGAAAAACTCCTTTGTCTCTGACTTCACCACAGGACTTTTATTTTCGTTTTACTTTGCACGTTTTCACGCTGGAATAACTTTTGGTTTGCATAACAGTTGCACAGGTCGTACAGAGCATTCTTAGGAAATCCACACCAGTTTATCCTTATGTGCACATCTTTTACAACAAGGTATGTCTTTGAAAATTATAACTCCAAACTTGATACACACTGTTAACTGATCTCCACAGTTTAGTACTGTCTCAACATTCCCCACTCTCCTTTTTGTCTGTTCCAAGATTCCATCCAGTAAACCACACCACAATTAGTCTCCATGTCTTCGGCTTCCTCTTAAGGGTGACATTCTCTCAGACTTCCCTTCTTTTATAACCTTGAAGCTGTGCTATAACCCTCTGGTTTAGCTCAGAGTTTGACAAGATTCCAGCAGAAGAGAAATATAAGATTATAATCTTTGTTATACTTTTCTGAAATATCATGAGTCTTGACAGATTCATTCCATGCTCCACTCCCAGGCTCTCTACACCAAGCAACTCTCTGTCTTACAATAAATGACCTTTAACTCCAAGTCCCCAGAAATAGTGTCATATGTTGCCTGTGACTTAGGCATCTGTCAGTAGCATTTCATCTACCAGTACACGGAAGGATGTAAATCTGAGTCAATGCAAATGGTTTAAAAATAATTAAGGAATAGAGCTATACATTTTAAAGATTACTTAAATTCTGTTTGTGTCAAACATTAAAAGATTAATTTGTGCTGAGGAGGAAAGCACTGGCTTTGTAGTTGAGACTTTCTTAGTACCTTTTCAAACTGTGCCACTTAGAAACTGTTTTCAACACTAGTTTTGACTTCAGGAGTCCCATGTGTATCCATTTATAATTGTAACTGTATAATGTGATGACATGGCTAAAGCACTTCTGTGATCTTTATAGTTTGAAACATAAGTTTTCATTGGTCACAAGGTAAAAACACTCTAGGACTAAAAAGGATTCTTAACTGTTAAAATTTCCTATTTCAAATGTCCTTTCTTTGATGTGTCTGATTTTCAAACAAGCTATAAGAACTATTTTGAAGCTCTAAGAAGACTTGTTAAGCTGACTGCTTCCACGGAGTGTTTCAGATGCACTGAACACTTACTGTTTCTTCACGGAACACTAACCACCTAGGATTATTTTTGGAAGGTAGAGAAACTGAGGTACAGAGAGGTTGTTGTAAACTAGAAAGGGTGTGTAGGAAGCAGGGTGTGACTTATTTTTGGCTCAAGCATGGCACCTCTTGACAGTGACTCTAGATTGACATTTAAGAAGGTTCTTTGAAGTTTTCACCACACACAGAGGGTGCTCTTATTCCTGTGTTAATGACTGTAAGCTGAGGACGCTGGTTCTGCCTCCTTTGTATTACTCATTAATGTAAAGTTATTACTTCCTATTCTTTCAACACATTTCCTACATGATTTTTAATCTTGATGTATTTTTAGATGTACAAACTATAACAAATTAAAGGAAATGAAATGTAGAAACAATTATTTTTACGATATGGGGAAAGGATACATTTGATCATGCATTTCATACATGAACACTAGCTCAGAAATAATTTATCTTCCCCAAAATTCTGCATGACCAACTACCTAACATCTGGCTCCAGGCTGAGCAGCTCCCCAGCATGGAGCCTGCTGGATGTATGGTGTGAGCAAAATCATCCACTATTCCAGCTTTTGCTGTCAAATAGCCTCATGAATGATGCAGAATGGTTCTCATTGCAAGGAGTACTGGCCATTCCATTAAAGCGGTGGTTTAAGTAATAAGCTTTTGGGCTTGATTCTTAATGGAAACAATGAATATTGCTATGCTCTTTCTTTGTTTCTACTTCTTTCTGGTCATGGTGGTTTCTCAATGTTGCCTTCCAATACAAACTCAAAGTGGCAGCAGAATAAACTACAAATGTGATTAGGTGTGTGCTGTACCCATTAAAGAACACGAACAACCAACAATCGCCTTTTATAGCAGGATTTACTAGCTTACTTAAGTACAAGAAATTCAATATGTACCTTACAATACATTTCATGGTAGGCTAGAGTCCTTATAGCCTCTTTTTGTATTCAATCAGTTCCTTAGGACCCAATCACCTTAGTAAATTGAAAAAAAAAAAAAAAAAAAAAAAAAAAACAGCTTAAGAAGTTATTTCATCTAGCAAATATTCTAGAATTGGTTAGCTTACCAGAATTTAAAAAAACTCAAAATATCCTCATTCCAACACATACATACTCATATTTATAACTAGAAAAAGTAAGTGACACAGACATAGAGGAACAATCTGATTGGCTGCTGTAGGCATTTGTCTCATAGGCACATGCTCTACAATTGCTATAATTACCTTGTTGTCTAGTTACAAGAATGTATTCTTCAGTCAAATTATGATTTGGTCCCACACGAATCTAGATATGGTTCACTGTGCAAAAAAGCTGCTTTGACTGAAACTTGTCAGTCAGTTACAGAGGCTGGCTTATACCAAGTTTATTTTAGTTCAAACATCTTAAAAAGTCCTTGATGCTAATTCTAAGTTCCTTGGGGAGGAAGAGTCACATAATCTCTGCCCCCTAATACTTCTGCTCCCCCAACACCAACAGTAATAATAACTATTTTTTATTCCTTCTAGTGAGTAGCACCTTTCTCGACTGATGGTCCCTCAAGACACACCACCATGTTCTATCTGGGTCAAGATGGCTTAGGCCTCTTCCAGCAGCAATACTGTTTCCAGTACCATGGCATCCTTCCATTGTCGTTTCCATGGAGAGAAGTCACTGGATTCCTTCTTCATGCGTTTTCTTTGATCTTATGCTAGAGACATACCTTTCCAGTCCTTATTCAGCAAGCACACAACCAGAGTGTCAACCTCCGATCCCACTGCCCGATTTTTCTTAACCTGGTGCATTCCCTGTGAGCCAAGCACTCACATGAACTGGCAGGCTTTATTTCAGCCATTTTAGATATGAACCAGACTGCCTTGAACCATAGGGCGAACACCATTTATGATCAGGTTTTTTGAATCACTCTCTAAAGAGGCCAACTTTCCACAACACTGCTAATGTAATAGTCATAATGAAAATGCATTTCCTTATTACATAAGAGCTGCTTATGAAATCCCAGTACATTTCTCACAGCCAGATTAAGCATTTTATTGCCTTTATTTTTCATCAAGTATGCAAATTCTTTTTAGCAGGTTTCATTCTTGATTTAAAACCATTTTTCATGGAAAACTAAATCATTTATGGCCATATGGTCTCATGACAAAGCAGAGTTAAGAAAAAAACTCAGTGAGTTTTACACAGAAATGCCTCTTTGATGTTCCTTCAAGTGAAAGAAACATCCTTCCTAGCTGCAGAGAGAGGCTCTGTAAGAAAGTACTCTTGAATGCTGAGAACCATGTAATGCAAGTACTTGTCGAAGATAAAAGACTATCCATTTCCCTTTGCAGGAAAAGAAGATGTGGGCTGGTTCTCAGCAGGAGGAGTCAACATGATGCATTCCTGTGTTTTCTGTTTAGAAGAAAACGAGGGTTGCTTTTTTTACAGAGGGAGCAAGGTGAAACTAGAAGTGACAACAAAACCTCGCGAGCCATTGATATTCTGCGTTGATGCGTCCCACACAGTTTATTTCCTGGGTTCAAGGAATTCAGGCAAATCTGTGGACCTACCTGCCAATAATAAAAACGTGGATCGTCCCGTGATATTGCACAACACAGCAGGCACTGTAGTGAAACAACCCACTCATAGCACAGTTAAGTCTCGCAACACAGGTGAAAGGACATGCTAATATTTGTATGTATAAAGGTTCAAAAAGGAGAAGTTCCTCATGCCCGTAGCTAAAGGGTGGCAATTGCTGGATCAGCTCACAGAGGCCTGACTTTACATTCTTCCTGCACTTTTATTACACCTTTTGATAAATCAACAGATAATCAGAATCATTAAGGACCCCTTATTTTAATTGAACAACTCTCACCTGAGATAGATATTCTACAAACCATAAAGTGGTTATCAAATAGGCAGTGCCAATATGGTGTTGGCACAGAGAACACCTACGTGATGTAGGTATAATCAGGACCACCACTGGTTAACTAATTCTGTCATCTTGACAAGATATTTAATCCACATGAATTTAAATTAATCTACATTTATCTTTTTTCAGAAAATAAGCACACTAACCTTTTTCTTAAACAGACCTCATTAAGAATTAAATGGCAAAAGGGAGGACCCTAACTAAAATGTTCAATCCCCATCCTGAAAGGCAAAGAGGATGGACATCAGAAGAAAAAGAAAATAGGAAACAACCTCGGAACCTGCTACAAAGGGCCTCTGAAAGCCAGAAGAAAACAGGAAACAACCTTGAAACCTGCCACAGGGGGCCTCTGAAAGCTTCTGCAGTATAGACCATCAAAGCAGATGCTGAGCCTGATGGCCAACTGATGGGCAGAGTGAATGGAATTCTATGTAAAAAGTGGAAAATAGTAAGAGCTGGATGGGACAGGAACTCCACAAGGAGAGCAACAGAACAAGATAATTTGAACACAGGGAACTTCTCAGAGACCCATACTCCAACCAAGGACTATTCGTGGAGATGACCTGGAACCCCTGCACAGGTATAGCCCATGTCAGTTCAGTGTCCAAGTGGGTTACATAGTAATGGGAAGAGGGACTGCCTCTGACATAATCTGATTGGCCTGCTCGTTGATCACTGCCCCCTGAGGGGGGAGCAGCCTTATCAGGCCACAGTAGAGGACAATGCAGCCACTTTTGATGAGAACTGATAGACTAAGATCAGAAAGAAGAGGAGAACCTTCCCTATCAGTGGACTTGGGGAGTGGCATGCATGCAGAAAGGAGATGGAGGGTGGGATCGGGAAGGGAGGAGGGAGGGACTTATGGGGGGATACAAAATGAATAAAGTGTAATTAATAAAAAAATTTAAAAAATATTGAAAAAAATAATAGGACAGAATTAAAATGGTTCTGACTGCTTTAAAAAAAAAGAATTAAATGGCATATATGTATATATTACCTGACTCGTTTTTGGAACACATAAGAAGATATTAACACTTAGGTACTGGGGTCTACCTACAAGACCATTCATTTTCTTCAAACTCATTTCACTACTTCTAGGAGCCCACTCCAGGCTCATATCAAGGTCTGGTGGCTTCATCTTAGGGAGGGGCATGCATGCAGAAAGGTGAGGGAGGGTGGGATCAGGAGGGGAGGAGGGAGGGGCTTATGGGGGGATACAAAATGAATAAAGTGTAATTAATAAAAGTTAAATAAAAAATAAATAAATAAATAAATAAAATTTTTAAAAAATCCTTATTTTCTCTTTAAAAAAACACTACTCCAATACACCTTTCCTTTCTTAGCACACAGTTTTCCTTATCTGGTAAACCACATTTGGTTTATGATAGAGCCAAAAAAAACAATTAATTCTCATCCCATTTTGATGATATTTTTAAATGAAATTCTCTAAAGTAAAAAAAAAAAAAAAAAAAGGTCTTGATTTATTCAACAAATGGTGCTGGTCTAACTGGATGTCTACATATAGAGAAATGCAAATATTTATCTCCCTGCACAAAACTAAAGTCCAAATGGATCAAAGACCTCAACATAAAACCAGACACACTAAACCTGCTGGAAGAAAAAGTGGGGAAGAGCCTTGAACTCATTGGCACAGGAGACACCTTCCTGAACAGAATACCAGCAGCACAGGCTGTAAGATCAACAATCAATAAATGGGAGCTTATGTAACTGAAAAGCTTCTCTAAGGACACTATCATCAAAACAAAATGATAGCCTACAGACTAGGAAAGAATCTTTACCAACTATATATCTGACAGAGGGCTGATATTCAGAATATATAAAGAAAAAGAAGTTAAACACCAACAATCTAAGTAATCCAATTTAAAAATGGGACACAGAGCTAAACAGAGAATTCTCAATAGAGAAATATCGGATGCCAGGGAAACACTTAAAGACATGCTCAACATCCTTAGTCATCTGGGAAATGTAAATCAAAACAACCCTGAGATTTCACCTTACACCCATCAGAATGGCTAAGATCAAAACCTCAAGTGACAACACATGCTGGAAAGGGTGTGGAGAAAGGGAACCCTCCTTCATTGTTGGTGGGACTGTAACCTTGTACAACCACTTTGGAAATCAATCTGGCACTTTCTCAGAAAATTAAGAACAGTGCTACCTCAAGATCCAGATATACCACTGCTCAACTATACAACAAGGGCATTTGCTCAACCATGTTCATAGCAGCTCTATATGTAATTGCCAGGAGCTGGAAACAACCTAGATGTCCCTCAAAGGAAGAATGGATACAGAAATTGTAGTACATTTACACAACGGCATACTACTCAGCTATTAAAAACAAGGAAATCATGAAATTTGCAGGCAAATGGTGGGAACTAGAAAAGATCATCTCGAGTGAGGTAAATCAGAAGCAGAAAGACACACATGGTATATACTCACTCATAAGTGGATATTAGTGGGATTGGGAGGAGATGAGGGAAGGGCACACAGCTGGGATACAAATTGAATAAATTATAATAATAAATGAATAAATGATAATAATAAAAATATTTATAAACAAAAACCACAATGTTTAATAAAACACTAATACTTCTCATTCACCGACAAAAAGCCCTTATTTTGTGTCTCAAACAAAATTTGTCCATACCCATAACCTTTTCTTTTGCTCTAAACCATTTCTTCTTTAGCTCATAAAACGAGTTTTTCTTGATAACAAATAAGAAACCTCATGCACGTCCTAGACGCTGCATATTTCCTGCTTTTCTCTTTCTGGCTTATTTTTCCCAATCTCTAGCACTCTGCTTTCAGTTAAAACAGGAAAATTTCATTGGCACTTTCATCCATACCAAGGAAGCTAGAAAAATGAGCAGTACAAGTCTTTTACAAACTTAGGCTCTGAAACTCACTTTGGGTTTCCCTGTAGACCTACGATCTACAGAGGAAGTCTGTACATTCTAAGAACCCTGCTTCCGCTCTTCTTCGAGAACCTTTATACATTTAAAAACAATGCAATGTGTTCTCTATAAGGTGTGGCAGCTAAAGAAAGTGTTAGGAACAGAGTCCAAAAAGAAACAATCATTGTTAAGTTCTCTCTCTTAAACGTACAAATTCCAGGACAGAGCCATGCTAAAATGCCCACTAAATTCAAAGTTAAGTTAGAGATGAACATTTTACCTTAATAGTCCAAAGCATTTCCCCTTTTTTTTTTTTTTTTTTTTTTTTTTTTTTTTTTTTTTTTGGAAAGATATAGATTTTAAGATACAATTTAATAAATATTTTGGATTGTAGAAGGGCTTAAGGACCAGGGAAAATCTAAGAAAAATTTTGACATTTCAAGGATGATTAACCAATATGTAAGAACAGACAAAAAAGAAGTAGAAGAAAGCCTGCAGAGATAGGGAAAGGGGAAAGGAAATGTGCCTGTGTTTTATAACTATGGTGAAAATATTCTGAAAGCAGTATGATCTTCCTAAAGGATGAATGATTGGATGGAAAAGGGAAATGTAATGGAACAACAATTAAGGGGAAAAAAAGAGGACATGATTTTGAAAGAAAACAAGGGGTTAGAGTACGTTAGAGGTTCTGGAAGAAAGAAAGGGAAAGGAAAATTATATAATTATATCATATCAAAAGGAAAAGGAAAAATGTTTTAAAACATATTCTTACAGAGAGAGAGGTGTTCTACACTGGGCTGTGGATGTGGGTGTATAAGAATTACAAAATTCTACTAACTAATAGAAACATTAAAGAAAGATTCTTTCTCAAAACACCAGCTTGACGAAGCCAACCACCATTTAATAGACAGTGTCTCTAACTCTTCATTTCTTAATCTGATCTTTAAAATCCTGCATTGTCAGCTGGGCACCCTCTGTAACACAGTTCTTATGCCCTAGATGGTGTCATTTCCTTACACCACATCCTTTATTCTATGTCCTACCCCAACACTTGGCTCCTGAGAGTTAGTGTTAACTTGCTGAACAATATCCAGCAAGCTACTTCCAGTGTCTGAGCTACCATGACTTCATCTTGATAGTGGGAACTGGGCAAAGGCATCTGTAACTTCCTTGTTTGATCAATTGTTCTATGAGCCTATGAATATTCAGGAGAATGTCATTAGCATAATACCAGGCTCAGAGAAAAGGGAAAGTAATTGACATTTATTAAGAGCCTACTGTGATGCTTTGTTTTGACCTAGCGAGAGAAAAAGCATGTTTCATTTGTAGTATTTTCTAAATCGAAGGTATGCTAAGGAAGAAAAAGTAATCGTAGGAGGTAAAGATATGTTATAGAAATGTTACCTTTATAAAGCTTTACTTCAGAACATTAAAAAAAATAAAAGTCAACCTCAAACTAGTGGAAAACTTTCCTGCATGTTGGCTTTAATTGTGACAGAAGGTGCTCTACAGGTCACATAGAGAGAAAAGATATCACTGGTCTTATACATGAAGGCTTGGCATGCTCAGTACTATTAGGTAACATGTGTTCATGGGTACAATAAAGGCACACTGTTATAGGAGACAACAACCATTTTCCAATTGGATGTTTTTTCCACAGGACAGACATCACTCCTAATTGAGCTCAGTAGGAATTTTTCTTTTTTAAAAGGCCATGAAGTTGAAAGGAACATGCTGAGGGAAGTAGGAGGTAGTGTGAGTGGAGCAGGGAAATAGAGAGACCGATATTGTAAAAAGAAAACATTGCCTTTATGTGTAAAAGTCTCAAAAATGCTATGTTAGAGGCAAGATAAAAATTAAAGAAAATATCTCTAAAGTATTGTTTACTAAATGCAATGGGAAAAAAACACTTCACTTGTAACTGTTACCCTTACTGTCATCATCCTTGCTTGTAGTAAGATAAAGAGACTTTCTTCTTAAATACTTCAATAAATAACCCCATGTATTCCATCGGCATTTCTTCTAAAGATTACTAGCCTACCTCTTCTACTTTCTGTAGAGGAAAAATATCATAATTGCTTGCAAATGATTTCACATATATCTTTTACATCTATATGTCATTAATTCTTGAGAATGGAGTATATGACTATGAGCAAAGATGGGATCAGAAAAAAAAAGGGGGGGGGGAGAGATGGAGGAGAGAAAAGAGGCAGTCCCAGAACAAGCCTTCCTTAGAACGGGTCCTGACATCACAATTCTGGGTCCACAAAGGAAGTGGAAATATAGTGAAGCCAGATGAAAGGATTCCATTATCTGGGAGAACTGGCCCAGGGTCGCACTCTGAAGTGTAGGTTAAGGCTCAGTGTCAATATAGAGTGTGAGATTCCACTTCAAAGAAAGAAATGCCAGAAACAGAGTGGAGAAAACAGAGATAGATAGAAGACAGAAAAAGGCAAAGGGACAAATATAGGTTCCTGAGGCTTCCGTGGAGGTAACCACAAATTGTCTTTCAATATTTGTTAATGACGATTTCTATCCATCTTTTCTTTCTGACTCTGACACAACTAAAGTAATAAACTTTGCGCCACATGTAAACTAAAGATACAAATCATATTATGAATGTAAAATAAATTATTTTATTATGGACCAAATATTTTCTTTAAAATGAATACTTTTACTATAATATCAGTGGTACCATTCAATCCCACTGTAGTATGGAAAAAATGAAAATTTTTACATTAAAAAGTTTACTTAGAGTTCAGCATTATTCCCAACTTCTGAAGTATTAAATGTTTTCTAAGAGCTACCTTGGTCATGGTGTGTCTTCACAGACGTAGAATACTAAGACGGGCAGTTTGATACTATCTCCATTTCGCATAAACAATTGTAGAAGGTTCACGCCTAGAAACTATGAGCCATCCCCCCGTGCCCACCATAGATTCTTATCATTGTACTCTCTCCTCCAAGGCTCAGAGACCATCGTGGTGGAAGGGAAAGGAAAACTCTAAGAGTCAGAGGTCAAGGAGGATTAGTGTGAAACAGTGCTTTCTAGGCACGGCAGCTGTAGTTGTCTGCACGAGATCAAGACAGTTAACATTGCAGCATGGAGGAGGAGGGATTCACGAACCTCCCAACCTGAAAATCTGTAGCTGATGACGTCTAAGAGATAGCAAAACGGTCCTCTTTAAGAGTGTGGCTTCTCGTAGATTGACATGATCCAGCGAATGGTTCTGTGATTGTGAGTGTATGCGTAGCACAAACTAGACAGGGTAGACGGCTGAAAAAGGAAAAAGGGATCACAGGTTTTGTCAGTGGATTTTGTTCTTCTCCTTCTGTTAGTCCTGCCTGGCTAAGAGATGGTCACTTCAATCTTCATGGCTCCCCACCCCCAATTTTCCTTCTTGTTCCCAGCCCTCTCACCTCCCATCCCTGTTTTCCCCACGTCTGATCTCGATCCTTGCTTCCTTCCGCATTCCAACTCCTGCCCAGTTCCCTCTCTTCATCCACTTCTGCTGTCTATTCTATTTCCTCTTCTGAGTGACATTCCGGCACACGCCCTTGGGCCCTCCTTGTTACCTAGCTTCTTTGGGTTGTGGATTGTAGTGTGATTATCCTGTACTACAGGTCTCATATTCACTTACAAGTGAGTGGTGAGGGGCTATTTCTAACATGGACTCTATTGTCTGCTTTTGGATCACTTCCCCCTAGCAGCGTTACTTTGCGTGGCCTTAGGGGATGAAGTTATTCTAAATCCTGATGTGACATGATGTTCAGGGAAGGTCATACAAGGGGAAGGAAAACCCCCCTTTTCTGGGGAGAAAGGGAGAGGGGGAAGGGAAAGGAAAAGAAAAAGAAAAAGATAAAAAGTTGGAAGATGTCTTAGGGGTACTATTGTGGTCGTAAAACACTATGACCAAAAGCAAGTTGGGGAGGAACGGGCTTGTTTGGTTTACACTTCCACAGCGTAGTCCATCATCAATGAAGGAAGTCAGGGTAGAAACTCAAACAGGGTTGGAACCTGGAGGCAGAACCTAATGCAGAGGCCTTGGAGAGGTGTTACTTACTATCTTGCTATCTTACTATCTTGGCTTCCTCAACCCACTTCCGGGGCCACCAGCCCAGAAGTGACCCCACCCACAATGGGCTGGACACTCCCCCATCAATCACTAAGAGACTGCCCTACAGGATTGCCTGTGGAGGCGTTCTTCAATTGAGGTTCCCATGTGTCCAGTAACTCTATCCTATGACAAATTAACATTATCCTAGCCAGCACAGAAGGACATAGGAAGGTGCAGATGGATCTGAAATGAGTTAGGGGAGGAATAAATGGTGAATATGCTCAAAATATTTTGTAGTCATATATAAAATTCTCAAATAATTAATAAAAACATATTACGGGTAGCCAACGGCAATGCTAGTACAAAAAGCTAAAAGACTGTACTTCTTTATTTTTTCCACCTTTCCCCCCCTCATTTTACTCTTCATTCCTTGTCCAGTATTTGCCTATTGAGTTGTTTGGCACTGATTAGGGCAGAAAGTCTTTGAAACCACTGATCTAAAGGATGTTAACTTCATACTCCTTCAAAGTTCTCAAAAGCTTTTACTGACCTAGGTGAGGACATGTGAAAGTAATATACCTGGACTATATTATCTTATTTTCTGGAAAAATGCCTTCACTGAATTATGATTTAATTTTATGCCCTCAGCTTTTATAAAAGGTCATTTTTGAAGAATGGTCATTCATCCATTTGGAGAGCTATTCTGTATCTTTTGCAAAAGCTGGCTGGAAGACTTGAGTATCATATAATCTGAAGTATCTCAGTTGAGCATTCACATGACAAAGTTCTCCTATAATTTAGTAACAAGGAAACATTTTTTTTTCTCCCAGCTTATGTTTGTATCCTACTTAAAAGAGTGATGGAATTTAAAACTATATAATGTAGTACTTTTGTTATTTCATTTTGCATATATTATTTTATATTTATTATTTGGATGTTACAAAATGCAAACTCATTTGTATTCCTTTTTGTCATAAGTAGTTCAAATTCCCAAAGGAGAAAATGTTTTTCTGATGTCAAGATAACTTATCATTTGGCCTTTCCTACACAGTTGTCATTTCTCATCTCAAAGCAGCCCAGCCTTATCCATGGTGGCTCCCTTCCAAAGAAAAAGAAAAAAAGAAAAAGAAATAAAGAGGAATAATTGTATGCTCCCTCCCTGGAAAGTATTAGGGTTCATTTTGTTTAACGATCTCTAACATCCACCTTCACTTCTGTGATGGTTGGTTTTATTGTCAGCTTGCTGCAAATTAGAATCACCAGAGTAGGAAACCTCATTTGAGCAATTGTCCAGATTGCCTTAATTGCTATGGGAAAACCTACCCCAAATATGGGTGCGACCTTCTGGTAGCAACCCAGACATAAAGGGCATGGCAAAAGGGAGACTATTTTCCTCTAGCTGATGTGTTCTCCTCCTCTTGCTGCTGAGTGTGTTGACACTAACATTGCTGTTTGTCTTTTCACTGATAACAGAACCTGGGTTTCCAGCCTGTCTGACTAAGAACCAGAGGCTCTGTGCTTGGGGTGTCAGATTGAGGCTACTGAACCCACAGTCTCCTGGACCTGGACCTAGCAGCAACCTGGTTCTCTGACTCCCTAGAGTGAGACAGCTATAGGGGAGCTACTCCTACTTGGGTGTGTATCTTAATACACACCCAGGCTCAAGGACCAAGCAACTCCTAAGTGCTCAGCACCCTCTCAGGAGTGAGACAGCAGTTGCAACTATTTCAATGTAAGCTCCTTTCTTATTTAAAATTTATATATTGGCATATATATGTGTATATATGTAAATTAGATCACTTCTGTCCTCTACAGAAATTTGACTATGACATGTCCCTCTTGATTTCCATTTTATTTCTTCTGTTTAAGTTTAATACAATATATTTGACCGTACTATTAATACCTATATGTAGTATTTACCTTCTTTTTTTAATAAATGAAGAATGAATGAAACAAATTAATAAATATTTAATTTTTGTGACTATTCAAGGTTTTATCATGCAGACTCTTCTTAAAATTTTCTGAAATACCTGTTTTATTTATTTTCCCACTTGAAAACCAGATGATTTCTTTTTACAGTATAATCTTATTTTAAACCAGAATGCTAAAATAATAATACCAGCATTTACATTAAAATGTATAAGGAGAAAGGAGGCAAAGAGTTTGGTCTTGTGAGGAGACAGAGGAATGATAAGCATCTGCCTCAGCTAGAGAGAATTTGTGACAAAATATGGGAGACCCATGAAGCATGACTAATTTTTATTGATGAGACGTCTTCCAGTTCTCCCTTTCTCCTGAGTTTCTCTTTGTCTAGTTTTTTCTTTCACCAAATACAATTCCATTGTTGAATTTGCACATTTACAATTTCATTTCTTCTTTCTTAAATATTCTACCATTAAAAACACCTTAGAATGGGAACATACTCAAATCTAAATCAAGAGCACAGACCACTCAAACAGAACTTCCTGGGATCTACAAAGCTAAGTTTTGAATTTTCTCTGGAACACTTATCCTTGTATCACACTGCTTCGTCGAGCCAAGCGCACTTGAACGTTAAGACATTACTCTCAAAGTCACACAGGGGTGTTTGGGAGGCAACTCGGTGGATAGAGTGCCAGCTAGCCCTGCAAGCGTGAGGCCCAAAGTTCAGATACTCAGAGTCCACTCAGAAGCCTAGCAGGGCAGCCAGCCACCTGTAATCCCGGAACTCGGGAGGCAGAGACGGGATCTCCAGGGCACACTGACTGAGCAGAAGAGTTGTGGATGGTATAAGCCCCATGTTCCCTGAGAGACTGTCCCAAGAAATAAAGTGGTGAGTGATAAAGGGAGAAACCAGACAACATTTTCCTCCACACCCAGGCACAAATACACTTATAAGACAACTCCACACACCCACAAGCATGAACGAACACACACACATACACACGATCTCATGTCGGAAAGGAAGGGAATGTGAACATGAAACTTGCAGCTCCCCTAATGTAATGAGGATATATTACAGGACAAACCTGAGGAGATATCTGTGTTGTTGGGAATCTTTAAAGAGGTTAGAGATTAGTCAGGAGGTTTGTAAGCACTGACCAATGTGATGATTTTAGAGAACTAAATACTGCTTAGACTGTGTCAGTATTTGATGGCTTTCTTAAAAAGCAAAAAAAAAAAAAACAAAAAAAAAAAACAAAAAAAAACTACAGGAGTTTTTTTTTTCTGAATATATAGACATGTGTGAGTGTGCATGTGTGTGTGCTTATGTGTGTGTGTGTGTGCGAGCATGCACTCAGTCTTCAATGAAGGAGCGAGTGTGATTTTGCTCACCAGAGTATGCTTAGCAATGTCTCTAAAGTTTATTTTTTTTTCAAATGGGCTAAGGATGAAGGCTAGAAATGCTCCTAAAGTCCTATAGTGAATAAGACAGCTCCACACAAAGTGTCCCAAGGCCCCACATGTCCACAGCACCAGGGTCGAGAAGCCCATTACCTCCTTCTGTTTCTGTACTGCACTTCATGCTTTCCTGTGATGCAGTCTGTAAAAACCCAGGTGCAAGGGAGGGCAGCCAAGTATGTAAAATATCTGTAAGCCAAGCAAAGGGCTCCCAGTAAAAGCTTGCAGGAGACAAACGAAAATTAGTTGAAAAAAAAAATGGGTAAAAGTAACGAAACTGATCCGTGACACTTGAAGATTTTTTTCATCTTCTGGTATCTTTTTCAGTTTCTTTCTTCAAAGATTCGAAGTTGTTACACACATCTTTTACTTGCTTTGTTATGTTTACCCCAAATTTTTATATAAATTGTGCCTATTTTGAAAAAAAAAGTAATAAAACTGACATTTTAAAATATTACACAAATACACTCACACACACACACACACTAAAAATCTTTTATTCCTCACTTGTCAGCGATAAGGGAGCTCTTGAGTTTGAGTGAGACTTGGAGGTTGGTACACATATGGCTGTATGGTAGAAGAACAACACCATCCAACAGTACTTCCTTTCATGAACGAGGAGTTCCTTCCCGTATCTACTGTCTTCCATTTACATCGCAATGTGAGGATAACGCAGCAGCTCAGTTGCTTTCCCTGTTATTTATGTATTTACTTACTTACTCACTCTGTCTGAGAGGAACTTGCACGGCCACATTCCGCGTCATCCTCTTTCACTGCCCTGGTGTTCACTGCTACCCCTTTGCCGAGGGTACATTTATTGACCTTCTTGAAGCCCACCTGACCAATTCGATTTTGTGCTTCTCTGTTAAACCACAGCAGCCAGGAAATGCATCCCTCCTTTGAAACCAGCTTCAGACATTCCACCGAGAGGACAAGGGACCTGTCCACAAAGGGGCCTTGCTTTTCCACAAATTTCCTGACCCTTACAAGAATACAAAGGATGACTTTGGATCTTTCCTTGGAAGAGCTCGCTAGTACAAATGTTGACATGGGGTGCTATAATGAATAAGAAGTGAGATCAAGAAAGCATACTTCCTAGGGTGCTCACCACATTAAAAAATATATATATATATTTTTAAAGCAGCGCATATACTTTGGATCCAGTGAGACTCAAGTGGGATAAGAAGCCATAGTCATTCCCACTGAGATGTACCCAAGAAGAAGAAGCAGTAAATTAAAATTTTTTGGAGAGGAGATACAAGGAATTGATATATGTTGGAGACACCTTAATTATAATTGAATCTAAGCCACCTTTCTATAAGCATATATTTGAATAATCGCTACAAAAGCACAATAAAGCACAGTTTTTTTTTTCCATGAAGGCTGAAGTACCCAAGATCTTCTCCTCTAATCATTCCATTTATGTATTTTATAAATAGGGACAGACATTATGAGCCATAACTCAAGTATACATTTGTGAAAAAGAAAAGGTTAAGCTGTACATATTTAATAATGTCTTCTAAGATTGCATGTGTTCCTTGTTTTATGAACCACATTGTTCAATATCTTACAAGCTGCACTTTAATCCCAATAAAAAAAAAATTTAAGTGGAAATGACATTAGGACTTTAAGTGAAACAGCAGACCTAGCTCTCTGACGCTGCCCTGTCAGCTGTTTCCAGCTCACAGATACAGATCGGCATTCGAGTGTCGCAACTCAGGTCAGAACCAACGTTCGGTGTGCCGACTCAGAAAAGTAATAACTCTTACAACTGCCTGGCCAGATAGATATCTGATTAGAGAAAAGTCAAAATGAATCTGAAGGTGGCTAGCTCACCCAGCAATGTAAAACTGTTATTACCCTGTGCTACCAGCAAGGTTTGCAGAAAGCTGGGAGATTAATGCAGGCCAGAGAAGAGAAAGGCAGATGGCAGGGGTGAATAGACTGAGTTTCCAACCACCGAACTTTTTACTTGTGTTTTCGTTATATGTTAACTATGGCTCAGAAGATTAAAGTCTTCATTTTAGGCAAAGAAAAGAAATAATGTTTCCAGTCCCATTTGCCAAGCTAAGTGAACAACTGTTCCTGGGCAATTAGAATTGTTAATTGATTTGAAAACATAGGGCTTTGAAGGTGGAAAACTGCTGACATTATTTCAATGGGGAAATGCACTCCTGAGAGAGAGAGAGAGTACTGCAGTACAATTTCTCTCCTTGTTTTGTTGAATATACATCTATAAAAACACTGTGAATCATGCAGTAAAAACTGCTGTGCTGATATCATAAATCTCTGATAATAAAAATTTCATTGTTGAAACAATAAAATAGACTTTTATTATAACACAGAGTATCCACCTAAACATTGTCCTTTTAGCTTCTTCGAGTTAAATGTATGCACAGTTTTACAGTCTATAAACAGATCTGGAATAAAAGTTAATAAATGTCAAAATTTGCATTTCAAAAAATTCTTGCTGCATTTTAGGGAAGATCAATCTATGAACCTTTCAACATTATGTCAAATGAAATGCTAATTGTACCTTTAGGAATTTCAGAGAGAGTGACAAGAAACTAAATGCTCAATTCCTTTGCATCAGCAAGTCGAGGATAATTGTATATCTACTCTTGTGAACTTCTAAGAAAAAAAAAGAAAGAAAAAACGAAGAAAAAAGGGTTTTCTATTCTTTAACTCTGGAGGGTAAACTCCTTCAGCCACCCTCCATCAATCTACCTTCAAATAAAGAGTGTTAACATGTTGACAGTGGACAAATCACACGGTGCTGCATTTATTCATTTTATAATAGGTTTGTCAAATGAGCTTCAGTTAAAGAGATTTAAGAGTAAGAAAAATTTTCAGCCAGAAATAACCGACTTATTCCATTCAAATTGATGTAAGGTTTAAAGGTACACTTCTTTAGAGCCTGGTCTTTATTAAAACGCACAGTTTGTGAAGGCTGTCACAAAGAATAAATACCGGTAACCCAAAAAGTGCTTTTATTTTCCTTACCCTAAAGATAAAGCACTAATACATCCCTACCCTTCTCTGTAATAAATCTCAGCTCTGTGTCTCTAAGAGATACAAATTATCCTCTATACTGCCTTGCAAGTGTGAGTATAGATTGAACCAATGAGCAATGTTATCTAGAAAATAGCACTTAGGGTAAGGTTTGTGTCATTTTTCTGAGCATTACCCTATTTGTGGCACCGCCTTCATTTCAGAGTCAGGCTGCTGAAATAGCTGGGTGTGCACCTACCTGCACAGCGGTGAAAAAGGAAGGTCCCTGCAACTCCGGGGCACTTGACAGTGTTAACCTGCAGGGTCCGGCCACCTATCACCACTCTAAACGTAAAATAGGCATTTTCACCTTCTTCAAATACCATTATGGATGGTGTCAAGTCAAAAGCAAAGATTGCTCCCTTCCACATTTCTGGATCTCTACATTGTCTATTGATATGCATTAGGGAGATGAAGCAAAAACACTGCAAGCGTTTGGAAGACCTCATTTACTAAGTGTATTGCACGGGGCCATTTGCAGTCACAAACCAGACAGCCAATCTGTAATCCTGCCTCCCGTATGGAAGGAAAACACCATAGCACTTATACAAGACACCCACCAGTTGATTAAAAAATTTTTATTTTAGTAAATTCAAAGGGAAATAGTATATACTTCCTGCTCTATTTTCCACAAATGCCAACTTGCCAAAACATTGTATACTGTAGGTCTTAATTTACTCTGCATATTTTTTCATTTAATCGATGAATACTATTTCATTTTTAACCTTTAATGGTGTATAAACATTTAAATTTTCTTCAAGTAGGTAAAAATATTTGTAAGTGAAATACTTAGGTTAATTATGAGTGAAATGAATAAACATTATTACAGAACCAAGCGTCAATGAGTTCTAATATATCGAGCAATTCTGTGTCACCCATCCTGAGAATATACTTTTTCCCACATGATCTGCATGATAGGTACAAATTCCATTTCATTTTGGACCAAAATAATACACTTTAAGGGCACTGGAACAGAACAGAATAGCATATGATTACTTTAAAAATATTTAATGACAGGAGTGTGCCTGATGTATCTACTGTGAGCAATTTATTCAACATAAGTAAACAGGAACATAATATTTCAACGGAATATAACATTTTACAGCAATTTTCCTGCACTCTCTATCCATGTGGTCCTTACAACAAATGCAGGTCTGTCAGCTGCTCTGAGAAGCCTTAAAGGGAATAGCTCAAGGCCAGCTTTGTTATCAGTCATCCCAATTTTCTTCATGTTGTGTTCCATTGGGGAAAAAAAGAGTTGTACAGGGGAAAAGATGCTCTAAACAAAATGCTCATCTTTCTCTTAAGAGTCAAAACGGAAGGCTAATAAAGAGCATTTAAAATAAAAGGGCCCATTACTCCTCAGTTTTATATGAGCTTACATGCTTTCATTGTGCAGAGTGTGTTATTAATTTAACATGCCAGATTCATAGGTTTCTGCAATATCAGGTTTGATGTATTCATTATCGGCACTCAGTACATTAATTCACGCTGAAGTCCGGTAAATCAAAATTATACCATCTGGCTTCCTGTTCTTAATGATGAATTTGATGTAGGGGTGATTAAGATTGTTAGGCTTTTGAATTTTAATGTAAAAATTAGGGGATTAAAAAGGCATTTAGAAATGACCAATAGTTAGAATAAACTTACTGACAGGATCTAATTTGTGTACTTGCTGGTAAAGCTCCATTTTAATTAGCAGCCACAGTCTTTCAGCACAAGCTCAAAGAGACAGAAGTTTAGTGATTAAGAAGATGAAGCTGTTAAATTGATAAATTGACCTTGAAATATTTGTAACTGTGGGGGACGGCCCAGTAACTCAAATTGTTAGTGTGTTGCAAACACATGGGGAACTGAGTCCAAGAGTGACCCCAGGTACAGAGGTTTGCTTTTTCCTGTTTCTGACTGTCTCCCTTCCCTGTCCACCAGTCCCACTCTCTCTGGTGTGGTCTGTCTCCCTCACTGTGCCACCCTTATCTTTCAGGGTAAGAGCTGGGAAGCACAGATAAACAAATGTAAAACCTTGCAGAGCCACCACTTGGCACTCTAATAGTAGGACGGTGAAGGTTCTATCACTGTTTCGGAGCTCCTTGACAGGTGACATTGAAAGGTACGTCTAAACTTGAAAGGATTGTATTGGTCCTCTCAGTTTCCTGCTGCACTAAGCCTGCACACACACAGGAAGGTGTCTGGGAGAGAGACACTTGAGTGGTGAATTTAACACAGAACATCTAGGGCACAGCCACCAATCATCTCCCTTTCGAAACACATATTTCAGGGGTGGAAGTCCTGAGTGAGAGATTCTAAACAGCCCCCGCATCAAGCATGTAGAGAGCACACAACCACCGCACTCAAACTTGACGTGAGATTTTTTTTTTTTAATTGAAAGACCAATCTGACATGGATGTTCCTCTGACAGTTAAAATTACCTCTGGTTTGAACAAAAGCACTTGAAATGTTACACCGAACTCATTACACCTTTTCTGCATAAAGAAGTTAATAGTTAAAACAAGTTAAGACAGAGTAGAATCTTAATGTACAATATTATTAGAATAATATAAAGAAACATTCTCATTTTCTTCTGATAGACTAAAAGTATAAGAAGCCATGTAATAAAAAAAAGTAGAATTCAAAATAGAATTATTTCCTGAGAGAGAGAGGGGAAAAAAAACTACCTATCACCTTGTGCAGTCTCACAAAATGAGAGGCTTTAGCTGCTGTGAAATTAATAAATGTAGTCACTAATGCACGGGAATAAAATCCAGTCAGAATGACTTACATCAGAAAAACAAGCACATCTGTATACATCAACAATGTGAAGCACCCTGATTCCTGGCAAGTCAAGGAATATTTTAAATCTTATATTTTAGAGGAAATCGAATCTTGACTAACCACTGCAATTTATGTCATTTTAAATAAGATATATTTGAATAAGTATATTTTTCATGCCCTAAAAAGACTGATGTCTTCTTTTATAAGCTCATCCTGTGACACACTTGAGTAGGTAGGTATATTGATTTTTTTTTCTTTTTCTGATGGCAATGAAGTGTAAATGGAAAATATCAGACTTGGCAATCACTTAAACCATGTGAAAATTTCAGAGTGAAGGCTATTAGAGTCACTTTGTGATCTCCCCAGATGACCAGAGGGGGGAGGAGGGGAGAAAACATTTCTACATTTCTTCAGATCCTTTTTGTGACAGCTAAGGAGAATAACATTCTTTCTAATAGGCCAGTTTTCGTCTCTAGTTGAGAATAACCTCAGCGCTTTCTGATGTCACTGGCTGAGAGAAGATGAAAGACCCAGCCTTGTGTAAATGGCTTTGTCTAACCATCAGTCTTTCGCTCTGCATGGCAGCTGTACTATTGACATTAGCTTGTGCACTGGGTGAAATTGAAGTGAGTTAAATGTGACCTTGGCTTAGTTGTTGAAGTAGAAATGAACTCTACTGGGAGTGAAAAAAAAATAAGATCAGTTTCTCTAACTTCATTTTTCCTTTAATGAGTTTAACAGCACTCTTAGGACTTGGTACATTTTATAAAAACGCTTTATTTCCTTTTCTATTTTATACTGAGTAATCAGCATGTAGTTAGGTTAGCTTGCCCTTTTGTTACAAAATCCTTGTTTCGGATATTTAAACGCAGTATTTTTTTTTTAAATAAAAAGAGGCACAGTTATTTACTTTCCCTTTCTCTCTGATTAATCAATGGCCCGTAAATACAGCCTGAAAGTTTTCATGCATGTTTGTCCATTGACTTCAATCACCTGTACTGGACCATGGGGACAATTTTAAATGTTCAGTGTTTCTGCTGGCAAGCCTTGTGCAGAGAATATGTGAAAATCAGTGCCAGGGTGGAATGGAACACTTCTGGTCTCCTGGTATCTTTGTTTTTTAAGCATAAAAATCACACTGTTACTATCAAAAAGTTACGAGGCTAATGCTATTTTCTGATTGAAATAATTCTGAAAATATTTCATTTGATTCTTGTTTGACCAAGCTTAATTCATACATATGTGCACGGATGCAAACACAGTAGGAATATATTTTTTTGTGCACATGTGTTCTCCTCTTTGTGGGTAAATGTGGCATTTGTAAGCACATGTTATTTTTGTCTTATAATAATATGTGAATGATGGCAGAGACCGTTCAAGTTCAGGGTTCTGTCATCAAAATTTTCAAAACAGCCCAGAGAGGGAGCTGAGATTTACCATGTAGAATCTGAGCACAGTCTGACCTCCTTGCCCCTGGAGACTTCACGAAGAACGTCTTCTAACCTACACTACACTGACCACCATCGACTGCCCTGGAGCTGCCTTTGGGGCTTCTTTTCAAAATTATCCTTACAGTGGTTTCATGTTGTAAGCTTTCATTCTCCCTGACATATTAGACACAAAAATCCCTCCCTGAGGATATTTACACTCTAATCATCAGAGCCTATAACCATCCTGTCTTACCTAGGGAGAAAAAAAGGTAAAACAGGGATCTTGACATGGTAGAAATATCTTGGGCTCTCCACGTGGATCTGATAATGCTGAGCAGGTTTTGTAAGACAAAGATTGGGATGTAACAATAGAAGCAAAGGTTGAAATGATGCGGGACAAGAGACCAAGGGATGCAGAAAAGCACCCGTGGCCAGAAAACAAAAGAGAGAAAACAGTCCTTCCTAGAGCTGTTTCTTGCACACAGTAGGAAGAAAGAGCCTTGTAGGACCAACCTAACTTTGGACTTTTTCCTCCAGAATTGTTGAAATAATGCATTTGTGCCCTCAGCCCTTTAAGTTGAAGTAATTTATTGCAACAATATAAGAAAATGAATACCCTGGAACCTGAATGTTGCAATTGATAGTCTATCATATTTTCATATAGCCTCGTAAGTAATTTGTTTATAATGGTTTTCTCTCAGCTTTTTGACATTTGTGCTTAAGCCAGTACAAAACTTACTTAGGCTTAGGAAGGGTTTATTTGTAAATTTGGAAATAAGAATGACCCGGCATGAGTCACCACAGGCCTTGGAAAAGCATGACCAATCAGAAAGCCTGTATACAAACGGTTCTAACCATGCAATGATATTCTTTTTTTATTGTTGCTATTTGCCAGTGGAATGCATAGAATTTGGATCCAGTTAATCTCAGTGTGTGATGTTTATTTTCCTTGCATTTTTTGTAGTAAAGTTTATAAAATTAAAAAAAATGAATAAATATGTTATTCTATTATTTGGCATGAAGATACACTGCTTTTAATATTTTCTTATACTCATATTTGTTACCTTATTGATATAAATGTGTGTGTGTAAGATCAATTGGAAAATTAATTAGAATAAGATAATTATAGAATAATTATGTAATAATTATAGAATAAAATTATTTTGGGGTGTTTTTTTTGTGACAGAGTTTCTTTACGTACCCTTGGCTGTCCTGGACTCAAACTCATAGCAATCTGCCTGCCTCTGCTTCCCTGAGTGCTGGGATTAAAGATGTGTGGCATAAAATGTTTTTTTTTTTTAATTTTTTATCTTTTCACTTTACATCCTGGTTGTAGTCCCATCCCTCCTTGCCTCTCAGTCCCACCTTCCTTCCTTCCCCCTCCCCCATTCCTTCTCCCCTTTCACAGAAAAGGGAGTCCCCCTTCCCATCCACCCCAGGTCATCAAGTCCCATCAAGACTAAGCTTGTCCTCCTCCCCTGTGGTCTGGCAAAACTGTCCTGCCAGGAGGAAGTGATCAAAAAGTTGGCAGGAGAGTCCCTGTCAGATGCAGTCCTCATTTTACTTACTTGGGGACCCACATGAAACCCAAGATGCCTATAGGCTACATACTTGTAGGGGAGTGGGAGGTACAGGTCCAGTCCACACATGGTCTTTGGTTGATGCTTCAACCTCAGCAAGCCCCTCTAGGTTAGTCAGCTCTATTGGTCTTCTTGTGGAGCTCCTGCTCCCCTCCCTCTGCTAGGAGACTTGTCTAGTTAAAGGGTGTCTTCTTCCATCTCTATGGCCTCTGCTAATACATTAAAACGATTTTTTTAAAGGGAATATATTGCTAGAATGCCAAGCTATAGAAGACATGACAGTAAAGGGGGACAAGTAAAACTCATTTAATTGTTTCAGTCTCAGGCTGATCTAATTTTATGTCAGTTTATCATACAACTAGAGAGAGTGACGTTGTTTTCAAATGTTCTTCCAAACACATGTACTGTATGAGGTATCACTGAAATGATTTTCAGCTAGTCAGAATAAACCTTACAGCTATCATGATGCTTGGGCTGTATGAATGGTATGAGAACAGCTCGAGGCATTTTAAACTGCACACTATCTCATTCAAACTTTGATAGATTTCCTGGAAAAAAAAATGGTTGTTCTTCCTTAGTGGAGAAGAGCTCTAGTACATTTTCAAAGATCACTTTTAATCTTAAGCACCCAAATTCTATAAAATTACACACGAACCAGTACATGTCGGAAGAAATAGAAAGAGCAATGTGTAACATAATTTCACCAAAGATACATCTCTTACAAACGCATAAAGAAAATGTTTAATCACCTGGTCCATATTCAAGAGAAAAAAAAAACACTCCCATAAAACAATGAGACCAAAGAGATTAAAATTTTATAACATTCAGGGACCACAATGGGAGCCATCATGTGATATCTCTAAAAATCTTTGTTCTAATTTTACTCTAATGCCAAGAAGCAAGTTATCACTCCTCCTTTTTAAAAGTCGACAGTCAATTTGCCTGGTTCATACAGCTAAGTGGTGGCAAAGGACAGATCTTGGTTCTGAGAGCTGCTTTCTTCCTTGTCTTTTAGCACTACATTCTGTGTTTTAAGAG
Organism: Psammomys obesus; assembly: GCF_907164565.1. NCBI lineage: Eukaryota > Metazoa > Chordata > Mammalia > Rodentia > Muridae > Psammomys > Psammomys obesus. Next base: position 35,971,674 of record NW_026591086.1, read on the forward strand.
GAAAATGTACAGAGACAGCACTGGGGAACAAGACCCAAAGACGGGTCCCACTATCAAACAGAGCAGCTGTCCAAACACCTGAAGAACATTCTGGATCCTTGAGTGGAGCAGCACGTGGGCAGAGTGGGTAGAACATGAACTGAAAGGAGCACTTGTGAAAAGCCAGAAGAACTGAGGGCATCAGTAGGGAAATAGTACAGTTCCGGAGTGGACTGCCAGTGTAAACCCAGATAGACAGCAGCTCTAACCAGTTCCCTCTCTCTAGAGTCTCGTATGCTCCTCGTGAACAAACTACAATCTTTGGTCTGTGTCGGAGAACTGAGAAGTAAATAGGCAATCAACACTGAGTACTATACACTGCATGCTGTTAGATCAGAGGACAATAGGCCTATCTGCCTCCCAGGAAAAGGAATGTCTACCCTCTCTCAATGGGGGACAAGTGATGGCTAATCTTAGTCATCAATTGATAGGCCCAAGAAGAGGAAACCTCAATTTAGAAGTTGCTTCCATCATGCCTACCTGTGGACTCATCTGTAGGGAATTTTCCTGATTGCTAATTGGAATACAAGAGTACAGCATACTGTAGGTGGGGGATTCCCAGGAAGGTAGGCCCGGGTTGTATAAAAATATGCATATACGCTTAACACACACAGTAGCAGTTGAAAAAAAAAGAAGAAGAAGCCATGAATCAGAAAGAAAGTGGGGAGGGGCATATGGAAGGGCTTTGAGGGAGGAAGGTTAAGAGGAAATGTAATTATATTACAATCTTCAAAAAAGTAAAAAGAAGACAAGAGAGGAGAAAGGAAGAAAAAGGAATAATAATAATAATAATAATAATAATAATAAAGCAAAGAGAAAAACCATGATGCAATGCTGTTGAAAAGGCTCCACAAAGAAGTTTCAACTTTAACCGTTTTGCTTGTGATGATTCAGCAAGCCATTCAGCTCTCTGGATTTTAACTTCCCACTTGGAGAGCACCATACAAATGTGCTGTACAAACTTACAGTTTCAAAATTCAAGATGAGTCTGAGTTCCCGGGGTCCTGCAGAGACTGATGCACCAACAGAGGACCATGCATGGAGAGGACCTAGACACCCTGCTCAGATGTGGGCCATTGGCAGCTCAGTCTCCATGTGGATCTTGGTGAGGGGATCAGGGGCTGCCTCTATCATGAACTCAGTTGACTGCTCTCTGATCACTCACTCCTGATGATGCAGCCTTGCCAGGCCACAGAGGAAGAGGATCCAAGCAGTCCTGTTGAGACTTAACAAGCTATGGGCAGATGGCAATAGTGGAGAATTCCCCTTTGAGTGGACTAGGGGAAAGAGATAAGGGGAAGAGGGAGGGAGGGTGGGACTAGGGGAGTTGAGGGAGGGGGCTTCAACTGAGATATGTAATGAATAAATTGTGAAAAAAAGTTTTTAAAATATTCAAAATGAGGTAGCTGTGGTGTCTAATTTAAAAAATAATACCAAGTTTCTAGGATATCTGTAATACTAAGAATTTTTCCACTCTGCAAGTTCTGCTCTGGAAGATAAAGGCAGTGAAAATCATTCAGAATCCTAAAAAAATAGTATGACTGGTAACTATAGTGTTGGATGGCAAAGGAAAAGTTAGCAGGTTATTTTCTTTCTCATTGGTGTATACTTGTTTTATAGCCCTGGCTCTTTCTGCTTACTTAGTTCAACACTCATGAACAGTCTGTTTCTGACTTGCAACAGACCTGAGAGGTGAGACTAAGCCTTAAGTTCCAAGTCACTGGCTTCCAACTTTTGGAAACATTGTTCCACAATTACTGCTTCACTTTTGAATAATAGCTTTTTAAGTGAAAGCCTCAAAACATCTCACAAGCATTTAAATAAACTTGCAATGAACCTGGCTGGACAGAGGTTTTGTGCTATGAGAAAAGATATTACAAGGTATCTAGAAAGCCCGAGGTAAGGTTGAGAGAAATGATGCATGAGTATTAATTAGATCTACAGAAAGTGCAGAGTCCGGTGAAAGAGGTTATTGCTTCTATTCTGGGACACAGAGAACTGGTTATTATGCAACAAAAATTATGCTTATTATAAAATAAAATTTAATAGCATACATCTCATGAATGTATACAAGCTAAATTTAAACAGAAAGAATTTGAATTATTTTTTAAGGCACATGATAATACATACTGAAGGATTAAATCCCTAGTATTCCAACTTGAATCCCCATTTAACTCTAGTGATCACACATGAAAACTAGAACATTGCAATTTAATTAAGTCATTGCAGGGAAAAGATAAATGCAAATAATGATTTGGAGTTTGGACTGTAACATCTGAAAGTCTATTTCACCTCTAAGTTTGTATGAGTTGCTAATTTTAAAGCTCCAGGACAATTAATAACTTTACAATAGGGTATTTTGAGGGGAAACTCTTCTTTAGGAAACATAGACAAGACAGCTGCTAATTCCATTGACTCCAAAGCAATTATTTTTGTAATAAAACAAATCAAGGAAGTTTCTATTATTTTCCTACTATCCCTCTTTTTTTAAATAGAGATTTTGTTATTTACTTGCACTAATATCTCTTGTTGATGGGTAATCTTGGAGGTAAAGTATACTTTTAAATATTCCAAAGAACTCTGTGGGCACCTATGAATACTCAATATTTGACAAAGAAGCCAAATCCATTCAATGGAAAAAAGACAGCATCTTCAACAAATGGTGCTGGACCAACTGGATGTCTACATGCAGAAAAATGAAAATAGATCCATATTTATCACCCTGCACAAAACTAAAGTCCAAGTGGATCAAGGACCTCAACATAAAACCAGATACTCTAAATCAGTTGGAAGTGGGGAACAGCCTAGAACTCATTGGCACAGGAGACAACTTCCTGAACAGAACACCAACAGCACAGGCTCTAAGAGCAACAATCAATAAATGGGACCTCATGAAACTGAAAAGCTTCTGTAAAGCAAAAGACACTGTCATCAAAACAAATAGACAGCCTACAGATTGGGAAAGAATCTTTACCAACCCTTTATCTGACAGAGGGCTAATATCCAGTATATATAAAGAACTAAAGAAGCAGAAAAGCAGCAAACAAAGTAATCCAATTAAAAAATGGGAACAGAGCTAAACAGAGAATTCTCGAAAGAGGAACATCGAATGGCAGAGAAACACTTAAAGAAATGCTCAACCTCATTAGCCATTGGGGAAATACAAATCAAAACGACCCTGAGATTTCACCTTACACCCATCAGAATGGCCAAGATGAAAAACTCAAGTGATAGCACATGCTGGAGAGGTTGTGGAGAAAGAGGAACCCTCCTCCATTGCTGGTGGGAATGTAAACTGGTTCAACCACTTTGGAAGTCAATCTGGCGCTTTCTCAGACAACTAGGAGTAGTGCTACCTCAAGACCCAGCTATACCACTCCTAGGTATATACCCAAAATTTGCTCAAGTACACAACAAGGACATTTGTTCAACCATATTCGTAGCAGCTTTATTTGTAATAGCCAGAACTTGGAAACAACCCAGATGTCCATCAGCGGAGGAATGGATACAGAGATTGTGGTATTTTTACACAATGGAATACTACTCAGCAATCAAAAATGAGGAAATCATGAAATTTGCAGGCAAGTGGTGGGATCTAGAAAAGATCATTCTGAGTGAAGTATCCCAGAAGGAGAAAGACAAACTTGGTATATACTCGCTTATATAGACCTACAAGATATGATAAACATAATGAAATCTACACACCTAAAGAAGATAATCAAGAAAGTGGACACAGGCGAAGGTGATTAATCCTCATTTAGAAAGACAAATGGGATGTGCATTGAACTTATGACAGGAGTCTACCACAAAAGGCATCTGAAAGACTCTACCTAGCAGTGTTTCAAAGCAGACACTAAGACTCATAACCAAACCCTCGGCAGAGTGCAGGGAATCATATGAAAGAAGGGAAGTTAGTATGATATGGAAAGGATAGGAGCTCTACAAGGACCAAATATATCTGGGCACAGGGTCTTTTCTGAGACTGACACTCAACCAAGGACCATCTATGGATATAACCTAGAACTTCTGCTGGGATGTGGCCCGTGGTAGCTCAGTAACCAAGTAGTTTTCCAAAGTAAGGGGAACACGGACTATTTCTAACAGGATCTCAAGGGCAGGCTGTTTGACACCCCCCCCCCAGGTGAGGAGCAGTCTGTTAGGCCACAGAGGAGGACTTTGCAGCCAGCCCTGAAGATACCTGATAAAACAGGGTCAAATGAAAGGGGAGGAGGTCCTCCCCTATCAGTGGACTTGGAAAGGGGCAGGGACGAGACCAGGGAGGGAGTGTGGGGTTGGGGAGGGAATGAGGGAGAGGGATACAGCTGGGACACAGAGTTAACAAAATGTAACTAAAAAGAAAAATAAAATAAAAAAGACATATTTTATATAATCTATTTATAAAATCATATCTATCTGTTAAACTTACGATGCATATTCCTGTGATAAATTATACTAGTATCTGACACACACACATATGTGTGTATATAAAGATAACATTAAATTTAAATTCTATATGTAACAAAATGACTGTATTTGAAAATAATAATTAAAGTTTTAAGTTAAGGAGTAGATTCAAAAAAAAAAGAACTCTGTGGGAAGGCTATTATAGTAAAGCAAAGTGAGAAGCATAGACTTCTTTATGTTATCTCCTTTTATTTCATCTCCTAATCAATCAGCTGAGAAATACTAGGGAAGCTACTCCCCAGCAGAAAGTTCCACCAGCATTTTTCATGATTCCTTGCATGTTTCATGATGCTCAATCTTCAAGGATGTCCTCAAGACCAATTTGAGAGAGAATGAAATTAATCGTAGCATATTCCAGACTTTCTCAGGGTCACCACTGTTTTCAAACCTGTCTGCTGTTGGACAGAAAACTTGACTGAAAGTATTCAGAATGATAAAATCAAATGTCAATAATACTAAAATAAACTCGAGTAAGGTAGTTTACTAAATTAACGAACTTACGTCTGCTACCGTGATATATCCTAGGAGGCCATACTCAGCTAGGTCTCATCAGGTATTTATGACCACATGGATAATGCATTCATGGAAGACATTGCCTTCGACATCATGATAAATGACCCAATAATACATTTAAGCTGTCTTTCCAGATTGGTTATGGAATTTTATATCTTCTACATCTCTATTTCTCCTATGGTTAGTTTCAGTATAGTGTATCCTTACAAGATAATCCTGATATTAATAAATTTCCTCAACAGCTTTCATTGCTATTGTTGGATCCCTGAGTCCTAAGGCAAGGAAGAAAACAATAAGAAGCCTAAAAGATAAGGTCCATGTGTCTGGCTCTCCTTAGTACACTGCCATCACCATTGATTTGATAGTCTCAAATTTTATCACTCTGCTTTCCTCATGGATGGACCTGAGACTGCTCCAATTCAAAGCATATGCAATTTAATTTGCGTTTTTTTATAGTCAATAGTAAACGTGATCTTTCTGAGTTGAGGCAAGTTTAAAATACGTCAATAAAAACATAACTTGCTTAAAACACTTTCTAAAGCAAGATTTCAAAACACTCTAAAGATTTCTACACACACAAAGATAGGGAGATGAACAGAAGAACGTGATGCTCCTCCTGAAAAGCAGCCTAGTAAATATGAGGTGAGCTCTGCACAGGAAGAAAGAGGCTCCTGTCTGCCTCTGCACTCCACTGCAGGGAGCTGCTGCAAGTTCTCCTGATTGACATTGAACTATTTCCATGTTTCACATGAAGAAAGAGTTTTTCTAAAATTCTGATATAGTGTAGACTAGATCTTAGTTGGTTCACAAAGACGAGTTTTGCAATTCTATAAATTATCTTGCATGTATAGTAACAATTTCTCCCAAGTCCTCCTCAAAGTTTGTTTCATATTTAAATTTTTTCAGGCTTATACATGAATGCTGTTTATATGATTTCCACCTCCTTGTGCCCCCATTTCTTCCTATATTTATGATTTATTCTTTGTTAGCTATTATTGTTGTATGCTTACACACATAAATACACACTTAAATGTAAATACAACCTGCTGAGTCCATTTAGTGTTGTTTGTGTTCATATGGGTATAGGTCTAACTGGTTGGGGTTGAATAAGCTTTTAGGGGTCCTGTTTTTAGAGAACGATTTCTCTCTCTTAGTAGTTATTGCCTGGAGCTTTTCATATAGAGTTGGGGCCTTATGAAGCTTTACTGCAGTCTAACACTTATTCTTATACTCAAAGATAAGTGTGTTTCTTACACCTCATCACTGAAGCTAGTTGTTGCAGCAGATTTTTACAGAAATCCAAAACTGAGAACAAATGACCACCAGTGCCCTATCACAAGAGATTTATCAAGATCAGAACTCTACACTTACACCTTCATCTTAGGGGACTTAGAAGAGGGAGTGGGAGGAGAGTCAAACCAGAGGACCAAAGTGTCTGCTTCTCCATGTCTTGTTAAACATCTAGTCTGGCCTTTGGAGCTTGAGTCTTTAATTACACAAATAGCATCAACTTAGAGAGGTCAACGACAAGAAAAAATGGGCCCATTTGCTGTCACTAGTTAGCACCATCCAAGATTTGTAGAAAATGAAAAGTCTACCTGAGTTTCAGAGAAACTATTAGAAGTATGACATCTGCATGGATTAAATTAATTAGTATTTGATCAACTTTTTAAGCTCAACTTCAAAAATAACATGAAGTATATAAGCCATTTACATTAGAATTCTAAAATCTACAGTTGTTAACATGTGTTACTTCCTGCATAGTCTTCACCCTATAGCACAGTGAATATTTCCACATCTTAAATTTCTAAAGCATTTTTAACTTTATCATGTTTTGCTTCACTATCTTAAAAGGATTATTAAGTAAGTATATGTATAGCAGCCCATCATGCTTGAAAAGCAACCATCATAGATACATTTTAATTTTTTTCTTAATCATTCTTCTCACTTCCCTCCATTATAAAAGGAAAAGTCCTTATCTTCTTTCACAAGATGGATGCTTTCATCTACACTATATACCAATATGTTTTTTTCTTATTTATTGGAGTTTTAAAATTATATCCTGCATTTTTCAACTGTTTCTTCCTACTGGGTCACAGTCTTCAGGATATAAAAATATTCTCTCCACACAGGAAGGAAAAAGCAATTATATTTACCTGACATCTCTAGAGCATCCAGAGTGTGAAAATATGCATTCACTCAAGTGCACACAGAAAGCTCCCCAGAGAAACAATTTGTTGAACCTCAAAACAAGCATCATTAAGATAAATAACTGATATTGCACAAAGCACCTTCTCCATCAACAGTGGAAGCAGTGACAGAAAGATGATACATATGTGAGAATTAAATATTCTTTTATATCAAATGTATTAAAACAGAAGATGTAAGGAAATTCAGAATATTCTCTGAGTTGACTGAAAATGAAAATACAGCATTCCAGAGTGTACATAATCTTCTCTCAAGATTAGAAGCGAGGGGTGATGACACATACATGAAGTCCTAACATGTGGGAGGCTGAGGCAGGATAAGATACTGGGTTCAAGGCCACTCTGAGCCAAGAGAGAGACAGAGACAGAGACAGCCTAGAAAAGAAGGTAAGAATGAATTAGTATTGAAAAGAAAGACTATCGGTAGTCGTTGTCATTAATTAGTTGTTTATGCTACGTTTGGTTTCTTTTTGCTCATGATTAGATTGTTATGTTTAGGATATTTTTTTCTATAAAGATATTTATCATTACCATTCATTTACTCTCATTCCAACACCATGAAAATAAATATCAATTAATTTACCAGTTCTAATGTTGGTCAGCTTTATTGGTAGTTTCCAATTACTTACTATTATAGACAACACTGCCATGAATATCCCTCTACATTTATCCAGTGTAAATGATATTTGAAGTACCTAATCAAATTGCTGAATCATAAAGTATGCACAAAACCAAATTTAGTAGTTAATAGAAATTGGTTTTTAAATTTGGTTAAAGTAATTTGCATTTCTATTAGCAATGCATTTTGGAGTTGACATTGTCGTGATTTATGCCAATCAAGAGGATATGAAATGGTGTCACAATGTGGTTTTGATTTTAATTTTCTTGTTTTGCTAAAAAGATTTAGAATCTTTTAAACTTTTTCAGGTCTATTCATGTTTTGTGGTCTGTGTGAGGACTAGTCCATATATTTTTTTAAACAATTTTGTTATTTACAGGGGGTATAGTTAATCAAAATGCATCCTGTGCATGTATAAAAGTCTCAATAAAATAACTAAAAGACATTAGAAATAAGTCTAAGACAGGAAGTTAACATGAATAGAGAGTACAAAAGATGATAAAAGGAGGTAGAGTTCTGTCTAAATACTTTATAAGCATACACAAAATATCATATGAAAGCCATTATGTATAATTGATATGGACTGATTAAAACTTGAGGGCTGGACTGTTGGCTCCGTGTTTAATGGGTGCTGCTGCTCTTACAGTTCATTTCCTAGCACCCACACACGAGTTCACCACAGCCACCACTAACTCCAGCTCCAGGCCATCGAATACCAGTTTCTGTCCTCTGGGTTACATGAATGCATGTGCACCTACATGTATGCAGACATAATACACACACACACACACACACACACACACACACACACACACGGAGACATAGACACACACACTTACACACATACAAACTCACCTAAAAAAGAATCTTTAAAATAATCTTAAAAACAAAACAAAAAAATATTTACTGTCCTCTCTTTTTCTGACAGACACATAGTTATTTTTATGCTATCACTACACTAATATACCACTAACGTTTCTCATATTTTCTTTCCACATTTGGCTTGTTATACACCTTCAGATATCCTTAAATTTACATTTTTAAAAATGTAAATTTTTAATTTTTTTTTAATTTTAATGAACTCAGATATCTTCATTTGGTTTGTGCTTCTTTGTCTGCTTTAAGAAATAATGCATAAAGATATTTTCTTAAGACAGTTGCAAACTTTTGCATTTCACACTGAATCCCAGTCTCTCTGGAGGCTCTGGCTGTTTGTGGTATAAAGAGACAATTTGTTTCACTTTTCCACCAGAACAATCTATTGTTATCTGACTACTAAAGTATTCTTCCTCAGTGACTGAGGAGTATGTCTAACTTTAGGACCAATTAGAAATTAGTGAGCAAAGATCTTTGGCTCCTTAATAAAGTCCACTAGACATATTACCTATCCTTTTATAATTCCTATTTGTTCTCCCTTTAAAATTCTCTCTCTCTCTCTCTCTCTCTCTCTCTCTGTGTGTGTGTGTGTGTGTGTGTGTGTGTGTGTGTGTGTGTGTGTGT
>NW_026591086.1:35981025-36041857 GCF_907164565.1 Psammomys obesus
TGTGTGTGTGTGTGTGTGTGTGTGTGTGTGTGTGTGTGTGTGTGTGTGTGAAGGTGAGCTCAGGTGCAAGGATGCCATATGCACATATGGAGGTCAGAAGGCAATGTTAGATGTCAGTCTGCAGCTCTATCCTCTTTGAGATATCTATGTTGTTCTCATCTGAATATGCCTGAATATTGGTTTTATAAATATCGTAGCTAACTGGCCTATGAGCTTCTGAGAATGCTCCTGTTTCCAGGTTACCCATGTTTGGTTTATATATATTTCCTAACTCAACTTCAACCTGATCTTCTTTATGAGAGCCTGTTATTGTTGTCTTATTTCTTAAATAAATTCTATAATAACTATCAAAGCTGCATTACAAAAATCTTCCCTGGAACTTTAACCAGGCTTGTTTTAAACTTTTACATCAATATGGAAACTCTGGCCACCATCCTTTTTTGTCGCAAGTAAAGGTATCTGCCTGCTGCTTTAGTTCTCTTTTATTCCTTCCTGTAATTAATTTTAACACTTTTCACCAAACCAGAGAAACACATTTCTGGGTGCCTTATTTTATGTTGCTAGTAAGGGAGGTGTCTTTTAGAGTTTACTGTTTTGCTTCATTTGTAACTGACTTAAGGAAATGTAACCAGTATTTTATAACATCTGGAAAAAGATTACAACCCTCTTGTATTTTCTAATTATCTTGCACATAGATTGTGGCTTTTCTAATTGGATAGAATATATGTTATCGGTGGGTGACAAGTGCTTCTTTCTTCTTTTTTAGCTTTTCTTCCCTTTTCTTTTCCTTCTCCCATGTGTTATATTTATGCCTGAGGGCTGTCACAACAATAAACTACAAGTATAGTAGTTTAAAGCAACATAAATTTATTCTGTCATGGGCTGGTAGGTTAGAATAGGGGTTGGAAAAATCCCTGTTCCTTGGAATGCCTCTAGAAGAGCATCCCTTATGACTTCATTTAGCTCTTGAGGGTCCAGGAAATTGCTGGCTTGGGGCAGCTTCACTCCAAACTGTGCCTGTCTTCATAAGACGTTTTTCCTTGTCTTTTTCTGTCCAAATAAACGTATCAGTCTCTAATAAAGACAGCAGTAATCAGGTTAAGGTTCACTCTCCATCCACAATGACTTCATCTTAAGAGCCTTCAATAATGACAACCAGAAGACCGTTTCTAGATAAGGTCTCATTCTAAAATTCCAGATGAACATAAATTTTGGGGACCACTGTTCAAGCCACTATTGGTATTGCTGGATCACAGTACAATACTGAAGATATATTCTTACCAGAAAATTTCAACTTATCTTAAAATCGCTCTCATTGGACATTTTTCTTTCTCTAAACTATTGTAGCTGATTCTAGGAAGGATTATTCAGTTACCAAGAAAAATAAATGAGAATAGAGGTCAACATCCATTTCAAACTAGTCACTATTATGGAGTTACACAGTCCCATCTAGACTGTCTTAGAGTAGTGCCACTGAGAAAGTATAGATAAGTACTTTAATCTACCAGTTTCTATTTCTACTTTATTTAGGAATGTTAATCCTCTTGCATTTATGCTAACAGTTGGGTCAAAAAAAAAATTGAGTTTTAAGCAAGTGAAAGCAATTGGGGAAAGCATATATTGTGTCCAGAAAGACACTCCAAACCTCCAGCAATATCACTTTGTTAACTAGTTCATTTCAGACATAATTAACATGGCTGAGAAAGGAAAGGTTACCAACATTGACAAGACATCTTGTCAACTGTGTAGCTGAGAAATTTGTCTGATGAATTCTATTAGTAAACTTCAGCATAAACCCAAAGATCTGTGTTCTGTGAACCCATTCATTTTGGTTTCTACTCCTATGTCTTCCTCAAGTTTCCTTTTCTCTGATTTTCTAAAGTTGTTTCTTCCAAATCTTAGCTACACCAGCCAGTCTATTTGCCACTCCCTTTATTCCATGTCTCCTCCAGCCAAGGCTTTCAATATCCTAGAAACAAATGGCAAAAAGCTGTTCTTACCACTGCAATGATTGGTGTTAATCTTGAACTTCAGCCAGAACGAAACAGCAATGATATGAGAGGGCTGCAGTGTTCTCATAGCTCACTACTTTCTAGTGTTAACATACCAGGCTATTTAACTCTGAAACAAGGCTGTCAAGTATTAGTTTTATGAATATCTTTCTTTCTTATAGTAAGGCATCAGTTTAAGATGGAGGAGAAGCCAGATAGTACCAGGTCATCACTTACCACAATTTAATTATTCTCTTCTGATCTTCCTGGTTTTAATACTGAAAAGAGAAAGCATTTCTGCTGTATTAGGTACAGATTCTGTGCCCTAAAAACATTAAGACTCAATTCATGACAGATGGATTTGATGATAAAAATCAGTTGGTTTCTAATGATTTGTTCATTAGAATACAGCCCACAGCATGCCAGACTTTCAGGGGAGAAGACATTCTTTGTTACCTAAAGCTTATTTTATTGCAGAAATCTAGAACTCAGTGCTGTATCTCTTGTTGGAATTTGCTACATTCCAGAGACAATCTCAGCCACCATAGTCATAATCAACACCATTGTTTTAGACAGCATCTTACTATGTAGACCAAGATGCCCTCTCTGTAAAGTCTAAGTGGGCCTTAAAATAACAATCCTCCTGTTTCGGATTCAAAGCAGATGCTGAGATTCAAACAATCTTTGGGACACAGTTCAGGGAATCATATGAAAGAAGGGGGAGTTAGTAAGACCTGGAGAGGACAGGAGTGCCACAAGAACCAAATATATCTGGGCACAGGGGTCTTTTCTGAGACTGATTCTCCATCCAAGGACTATACATGGATAAAACCTAGAACCTCTGCTGAGACGTAGCCCATGGCAGCTCAGCCATTTGAGTGGGTAAGAGGAACAGGGACTGTCTTTGACATGAACTCAGTGATGGGCTCTTTGACCTCTTCTCCCCGCCCCCCCTCCGAGGGAGGAACAGTCTTGCTAGGCCACAGAGGAGGACATTGCAGCCAGTCCTGGTAAGACCTGATAAACTAGGGTCAGATGGAAGGGGAGGAGGACCTCCCCTAACAGTGGACTTAGAGAGGGGCAGGGAGAAGATGAGAGGGGGAAGGTGGGATTGGGTGGGAATGAGGGAGGGGGCTACAGCTGGGATACAAAGTAAATAACCTGTAATTAATATTAAAAAACAAAAATAAAATATTTGAAAAAAAAGTGTGCACCACAATTCCTGACCTTTGCACTATTTTATTAGTTTCACATTATGTGATCTAATCAGCAAGTGGCATTAAATCTCAACCTAGTCCTTTTGCAGAGTTCTCTCTTGCTTTGGCCCCATTCAAATCATGTTTTTCAATGTTCTCTTTTACTTTTTAAATTTTTTCATTATTATTATTATTATTATTATTATTATTATTATTATTATTTATTACAAAATTATTCACTTTGTATCCTGGCTGTAGCCCCCTCCTTCAACTACAACCAAAATCGAGTCAGTAAAATACTCCCAAACACAATTGAGACAGGGTTTTATGTAATTAGCTGGCTAATTCAAACAGCTTCAACTAAGCACACTCTACTAAGTAGAATAGCCAATGCTATGTTTCAAGTAGAGTCTGCTTGAAAGGAAATGTCTCCGTTTGCTTCACCTAAGCCCCTAAAACTGCTGTACCTGCCACCGAGTCACTGCTTTGTGCATCTGTAGACCATTCGGAACATGTGTCCCTTCCTGTCTCCGGATGTGATTAGAATAGTGTTCGTAATGTGTAAATAAATGCAGCATTCTGCAAGGGGATAGACAGCAGGAGAATTAATGCAATTCTGAAGGAAGACAGTGAATATGTGTTTCTACAAACAATATGCCTTTTAGCCTCGCTAAGAAAAATGACAGAAAAGAAACACATTTCCCATATCTAACCAGTGGACCAAGTGCCAGAAAAATGAATGATAATTATGATATACCCCTTAAGATATTGTTTCAAATATATTACAGGTCAGCGGAGGTTGTAATTTCAGGGTGCTCACTTGGCCCTCCTTAGCATAATGGCTCTTAATGCAAAGTATAGGGAACAAATGTCAATGGCTTCAAAATTCTCAGTATATCCTTTACAAGCATTCAATGAGGGCCTGAAAAACACCCACAGGTAGCTCTCTGGCCACTTAGACCAATGTAAAGCCAACTGCTATCAATGTCCATTTATCATTTTGCTTCCATGGACCTTTACCTAAGACTGGGTGCTGCCCCGAGTCTGCCAATATAAATGTTAACTAAGAATGTCTTTGTCCAGTCCTCAGTTAAGTAACTGCATGGCTTTGGGTCTGTATAAAGAAAGAATGGGAAAAAAAAAAAAAAGAATATATTGGTGGTAATGTGTAACCTTTCCTAACCTAGTTCCCTTTCAGTCAGTTGTTATTTAATAGCACAGATCCTAAACCTCAATGAAGGGCAATGATTTTACATTGCAGTAGCTGACTTCACCTTTCACAGAGCCAGAGCTCAGTTTGCTTCTGCTTATATAAGTCATGGGAAACTTAATTTGGCTGCGCATGTTTGTAACTCTTGAAAATGATATAGGCTATCAGTATTGATTTCTCCTGGTAAAGTCATGGTCACTCTGATTTTGCCTTTATTAAGAGTAATTACAGAAACTTGGTAATGTTGGTTAATTTTCCCAATCTAGAATTTCAGTTTTGCACCTTTATTTCTGTTACTAAAGAAAACATGATGATACAACAGTCATCAAACAAACTTGAAAGAACTCGCAAATGAAGAGTCACAGCATCAGTAGCTACCTTGTGCACTTGTAGTTTGAAAGTACTGAGACTTTGAGAAAGCTATGTCTAATGTTTATCAGAATCTCCTTCCCTTCCACAGGAGATGGAAGGACTGAGGACGTCCTTAGTAAGGCAAACCACCCCAAAGTACAGTAAGTTAATTTTAGGTAAGATATATTTAAGGACTGGCCCATTTATTTAAACTTTTAAAAATATTCATTTTACACTTTGTATCTGATAGTTTTAGGAGATACAGCTATTGTCCAAGTCAATATCCGGTATTTTATTTCTCTACTTTTATAAATAGAAAACTTACACATCATGTGTTGAATAAAGGTAAATTGTGAGCTCTTGTTTCTTGAAATCACCTACAAAATGAAGTTGCAACTAAGTTTTGTACTTTAAAATGTCCATCCAGGGAAGCCATCAATTCCCCTCTACTGCATTGCTATGAGTCGCATCGGCCATAGGCTATGATAATCAAAAGTTTCCTTTGTTTGTTGTTTCTTTATTGCTTGAGATAGCACTTTGACATATGTAGATCAGGCTGGCCACAGCGTCTCTGGGTGCTGGAATTATACGCATGTTCCACCATGCCTAGCTTACAAACTAACGTTATCACTTAGGTATCTTTGACACAGAAAGCATATGGCTTCGGATTCCAGTACAGATGGGTTTATAAATAGCAAGTCTCTAAAGACACTTTGGTCCTTTCCTTTTCTTTCTGTGGAGCCAGGGTTAAGCTGGGAAGGGATAATTCCTGTCTGCTACTGAGGCATGCATCCAGTAAGGGTGCTGAGATTCAGAAGTATCAATCCTTAAGAAATACAGATTTTTATCTCCCTCCCTCCTGAAGCCACAGTTTGTCTCCTAATAGAAGGGGGGAGGACCTCCTCTATTAGTGGACTAGGGGAGGGGTATAGGGAGAGAAGAGGGAGGGAGGGTGGGATTGGGAGGATACGAGGGAGGGGGCTACAGCCAGGATACAAAGTGAATAAATTGTAATAAATAATAAATAAATAAAAATCTTAATATATTGCTTGACCAAACAACAACAACAACAAACAAAACAAAACAAAAATGGACTCATTAACCCTGTTTTTAAACAGACTGAAAATAGACAAAAGGACTGTCAGGTCAAAAAACCAAGTGCTCAAGTCCGTCTCTAGATTCATGAGCTTCTTGATTTCTAGAGAAGTTACTTCTTTATTTTAATTCAGTTTCTGTCATAAATACATTAAAATTTAAAATACTGTTAATACTTGAAGTGTTTTTCAACTGGGAGAGTTTTCCTGAAAAGTGAAGATGCCATACTGCCACAGTGGAAGTACCTAGAGCATGGAGTCTTTTACTGGAGTAAAGTCTTAACCTCACAAACCTGTTTGTCTTCTTGCATTATTTATCCATCAGTAGTGCCACCTCTGACCATTAGACATAAAAGAATTTTGTAGAAACTAACTTTATTTTTTTCATACTTATTTTTCTTTCTTTTTTTTGTCTTTATTTCATTTTATTAATTACACTTTACTCACTTGGTATCCCCCCATAAACCCCTCCCTCCTCCCCTCCCGATCCCACCATCCTTCCCTTCACACATGCCTTTCCCCAAGTCCACTGATAGGGGAGGTCCTCCTCTCCTTCCTTCTGATCTTAGTCTATCAGATCACATCAGAAGTGGCTGCATTGTCATCTTCTGTGGCCTGGTAAGGCTGCTCCCCTCTCAGGCGGAGGTGATAAAAGAGCAGGCCAATCAGATTATGTCAGAGGCAGTCCCTCTTCCCATTACTATGGAACCTACTTGGACACTAAACTGCCATGGGCTACATCTGTGCAGGGCTTCTAGATTATCTCCATGCATGGTACTTGGTTGGAGTATGAGTCTCTGGGAAGACCCCTATATTCAAATTTTCTGGTTCTGTTGCTCTCCTTGTGGAGTTCCTGTCCTCTCCAGATCTTACTATTTCCCACTTCTTACATAAGATTCCATGCACTCTGCCCAACAGAATGGATGCAGAAATTGTGGTATATCTACACAATGGAGTATTACTCAGCAATGAAAAATAAGGAAATCATGAAATTTGCAGGCAAATGGTGGGACCTGGAAAGGATCATCCTGAGTGAGCTGTCCCAGAAGCAGAAAGACACACATGGTATATACTAACTCATATAGACATATAACATAGGATAAACCTACTAAAATCTGTACATCTAAAGAAACTAATCAAGAGAGAGGACCTTGACTAAAACGCTTAATCCCCATCCCGAAAGGCAAAGAGAATGGACATCAGAAGAAGAAAACAGGAAACAAGTTAGGAACCTGCCACAGAGAGCCTATGAAAGGCTCTGCCCTGCAGACTATCAAAGAAGACACTGAGACTTATTTTTGTTTTTTAACTTTTTACTTATGTATTTATTTATTACAATTTATTCACTGTGTATCCTGGCTGTAGCCCCCTCCATCTCCTTCCAGTCCCACCAACCCTCCCTCTTCTCCCCTTACGCCCCTTTGCTAGTCCACTGATAGGGGAGGACCTTCTGACCCTAGCCTATCAAGTCTCATCAGAGCTGGCTATAACATCTTTGTCTGTGGACTGGCAAGTCTGCACCCGGAGGAGGAGCTGATTAATGAGCCAGACATTGAGTTCATGTCAGGGAAAGCCTCTAATTTCCTTACTAGGGAATCCACTTGGAAACTGAGCAGGAGGTCTATGTCCTCTCCATGCATGGTCCTTGGTTGGAGTATTAGTTTCTGCAGCCCCGCACCCCGAGTCCAGTTCTTTTGTCTCTTTTGTTCTCCTTGTGGAGTTCCTGTCCCCTCCAGGTCTTTCTATCATCCTCTTCCATAAAGTTTCCTGCACTCTGCCAAAAATTAGGCTATGAGTCTCAGTATCTCCTTCCATACCCTGATGGGTACAGTCTTTCAGAGGTCCTCTGAGGAAGGCTCCTGTCCTGTTCTTTGCCTTCTCCTACTTCTGTTATCTATTCTACTTACCCTTCTGAGTGAGGTTTCAGCCTCTTCCCTAGGGTCCTCCTTGTTGTTCAGCTTCTTCAGGACTATAGATTTTAGTATGTTTATCCTATATTATATGGCTAATATACACTTACAAGTGAATATATATCATGTGTGTCTTTCTGCTTCTGGGTTCCCTCACTCAGGATGATCTTTTCTAATTGTCATCATTTGCCTGAAAATTTCATGATTTCCTGTTTTTAAATGCTGAGTAGTATTCCATTGTGTAAAAATACCACAGTTTTGTATCCATTCTTCAGTTGAGAGATATCTAGGTTGTTTATAGACTCTGACTATTATAAATAAAGCTACTTTAAACATAGTTGAACAAATGTCCTTGTTGTATGGTTGAGCATCTTTCGGATATATGACCAGGAGTGGTATAGCTGGATCTTGAGGAAGCGCTATTCCTAATTTTCTGAGAAAGCCAGATTGATTTCCAAAGTGGTTGTACAAGGTTACATTTCCACCAGCAATAGAAGAGGGTTCCCCTTTCTCCACATCCTCTCCAGCATGTGTTGTCACTTGAGTTTTTTACCTTAGCCATTCTGATGGGTGTAAGGTGAAACCTAGGGTCATTTTGATTTGCATTTTCCTGCTGACTAAGGCTGTTGAACATTTCTTTAAGTGTTCCTCTGCCATTCCATGTTCCTCTGTTGAGAGATCTCTGTTTAGCTCTCTTCTCCATTGTTTAATTAGATTGCTGGTTTTTCAGTACTTACCTCACTTGAGCTTTGCCAGCCTCTGTGTTTCACCATACCACCCCAGCCTAGTTGACATTTCTTTCCTGGACCATTGAGACAACTTAGTAAGTGAACACTGTGTTTTCACCTCTCCACCGTTCTCCAAGCTGTGGTCATAGCAATATTGTGACGTACTGAGGTCATGTTCTTCACCACTCCTCTTCCTAGAGCACTATCTGTCCAACGTAAGCTTGGACATTATTCCTTGCCTGGCTCGTGCACCTGCATGCCTCTACTATTCTTCTTTCGTTTTGCCTACGATGTTTGTGCCAAACTCCTTATTTCCCCAAGTAGTCTTAAACACCCTGGCAGTACAGCCTGTGCAGTCTTCATCCGTGTCCTCAGCAGTGTCACATCTCATGCACTCCGCTGGGACGAGAGAGAATCATTCTGTGGTCTCCCTGATGGCCTAGGGTGCAGGTGTCTCTATGCTTTATGCCTCACAAAGTAGTAGAAACCGAAAACTTGGGAGTATTTATTTCATGTTTGTAAAATAATAATACCGTGATGGAATGAATAAAGTCGGTTTCCATTGAGATGTAGTGCGAAGCAAGATTAGGAATGGTTAATATTGAAAATAGATAATGCAAATCTGTGTAAAATCCATGATAAACAGAAGACACTAAAAACACTTCTTTACATTTAGCTCATTCAATTTTTATTCGAATTTGGTTTTTGTGTTTTCAGCCTTTTATTTAAGTTTAATTACATTAAATTTTCACTATAAAAGGGCATTATCAGATGATAGCTCTTATTTTTAGAAGATTATCACCTAGTGTATTTCTGCAGAAATTATGACTTATATCACCTAAGAGAAACCATACTTTGAGGAGAGTGCTTTCACACTAATGTTAAATTTAAATTGTTTCACACAGAACAGTGGCAAGCAATAAGACCGTAGCTATTCTTTAATGTATTATGGCATTCCATTCTTACTCTGATTTCACAAGGCAACTGACAAATATGTAAACAAAAGGAATATTTAGAATAATTTTGCATTAAAATGTCAGAACATTTATATTCTGTAATAAGGACAATGAGATTAAGCAATAATAAAAATATATGAGGTATTAAAACTAGAATATAGGTTCAGAGGAATAAAAAAGATAAAGGGATGTGGAATACACATACTATAGTACAGGGTATTATTATAAAAATAAATAGGAGATAAAAATACCTGTGGATATAAAATCAGTGATATTAAATAACTTACCATGTGACCTTCAAGGATGTAATTAACTTACGCAGAGATTATTGTTATGTACATAAAATGTATCACGTGTGTAACTTACAAGACAGTGTACACACAGAGATACATACATACATCTTCACTATGCCAGCTGACACTATCTTAAGAAACACATTCTTAACATAGACTTTCACACTGTCAAAGTTTCACTGAGCAGCATGTATAAGATAAGATCCCCTACCCTTGCATTCCATACCACTTTTTAAGGCTTCTGAGTTTTCCACGGCACCTTTACTTTCCCAACTAACAATTTACTTATGGAGTTTCTTTATTGCTCCTAGGGCTTCAAATTAGATTGGTGTTCAGGTGATACGGTAGAATAGTTGTATGGAATTGCTGTCACTTGGATTTCAGTCTGCGCTCTGGTTCTGCAACCACATGATTCTTTCAGCTTATTGTCACCTACCATTTTTTAAAATGGAGGAAAGTAAACACACACACACACACAAACACACACACATGTATATGAGATATTATCTATATCTCATACTCTGTATATGCACACAGAAAAAAATATCTATCTTATAAATAAAACTATATAAAAGGGTATTTAATTAATTGCTTCAAATTACCTAAATAAGATGAAAAGAGTCACTCTTTATATTTTTAAAGGAAATGTTGTATTAAACTTATAAACTTGTGTGGACAGACAGTGTCCTAATGAGATCATTCCTTCCTTCTTATATACCTAATTGTAACTGTCAGATGTGAAAGACAGGACGAAAAGCCTCATAGCCCCTCATCTGAGAACTTTATTGAAATTGATATCCATTTACTTGCAGGAATTACATTAACTATATTATAAAAGGGATCACAGAATTATGTTCAGAATTATTTCCAACTGCTTATTCTTAATTGGCTCTCCATTAGAATTGGAAAATAAAGAGGACAGAAACACCATTCAACATTTTACCAATTAGACTATATACTACCAAGGAGAATTAAAACCACTCATTTCTTTTATGTTTTCTTAATCCATTATAAGTACTATTAACATTCAGACATTCAAAACCAGCAATCAGTCCAACAGTTCTTTCTTTAAAAAATAGATTATTTTCTCACAGAATAATACATTCTGACTACAGTTTTTCCTCCACTTCACGCCCCAAAACTCTAAGCCACCTCCCCTCTCCCCGAAATCCACTCTCCCTCAGTTTCCCTTCAGGAAAGAAAAAAAACAGGCCTCCAAGAAGCAACAACCAAACAATACAAAACAAGATACAATAAGACAACGTGGAAGCCCTTCGTACCAAGGCTGGAAGGGCAACCCAATCAGAGGAAAAGACTCCCGAGAGCAGGCAAAAGTGTCAGAGACACACCCACTCCCTAAGTACCAACGATTCTTTACATTTAAAAGTAAAATGAATGTCATTAGAAGCTCTTCTGGAAGATCAAAAAATATCAAGTAATGTCTTACTACAAATATATAAATTCTTAAATGTTCGGAAAAATATTGTATACTTGCTTTTATGGCATTTTCAGTATTCTGCATGAAATGTCTGGTAAGGTGTCATCTTTGAAATGAAATTTTTAACCAGGTAATTTAGAAAATTATGGATCAAGCATTTCAAATGAAGTGCTTAATTTATCGTACCTTATCCCAAATCTTCATGCCCTAGTTGACATAGTATGGCCCCGTATCTATAGAAATCAGTACCACTCCTTCCTGAGGTGAACATAAGAGAACTGCAGCTTCAGCATAAACTCTCACAAGATCATTGGTTCTGGCAGCTTTATTGGCATTGTTTTGTTACAACTCTCGCTCAAACGTGTAAGAACTTTTATGACGACAAATATTAAAGTATATTGTTTGTACATTGTGCTGTTCTTTATTTCAACTGAGGAGAAAACTAAAATGAAAGAATTTGAAGCCCAGTAAAAGACATTTTATTTTTTTTTTCAAAACATTAAATAGATTTAATTAACTTTAAGAAGTCATATTTACACATCCTTCAGGTAATAAAATAAATTTTGCTGTGATTAATCTTCCTTACATATATATCATTAGTTTATTACAGTTTGTTGTACAAAAAAATGGAAGGTAGGCTCTATTCCCCTTTAGCAAATTCCATACAGGGTATCTGCTGTGATCCCTTCAGTCCTCCCCCAGCCTCTGTTAGATCCACTCCCACGCTATACTCCATGTCTGGCCTTTTTTCTTTTCTTAAATAAACGATCCTTCAGCAGATGCCCTGCTTTCTAGCTCTTTCTGACACTTCTTCTGTGGTGTGCCATGACTGTCAAGTCTAGAGACTGTGTTGTAACTGTGTTAATTGGGGGCAGCCAACCCACGGTCAGGAGGTCTCCCAGATGTCCATCAACGGAGGAATGGATACAGAAACTGTGGTATTTTTACACAATGGAATACTACTCAGCAATCAAAAAGGAAGAAATCATGAAATTTGCAGGCAAGTGGTGGGATCTAGAAAAGATCATTCTGAGTGAAGTATCCCAGAAGGAGAAAGACAAACTTGGTATATACTCGCTTATATAGACCTACAAGCCACGATAAACATAATGAAATCTACACACCTAAAGAAGACATTTTAAATGGTGGTAATGAAAGTCATTCCTTGAAACTGTTAGTATCAGTGTGCATGCAGCAAATTTTAAAACAGGGCTTTAAATTGTCATTGAAAACAATATCAGCTCTTGGCTATTTCATGGCTATTTCTTAGTTGGACAAAAAAATTTCTCTACTCACAAATGACAATGTCAAAAAAGGCCATTTTTAAAAGAAGTTTTATAATAAGGAACGATGGGAAACAATAATTTGTATAATTTTAATAAAAATATATCTATATGTCAGAAAATCTGTTTGTAGGTGCTAGGGATTTAAACCACAAGACATGTACTTTGGCCATTTTATTACAGAGATATATCCCTACCCTTAAAGCCAAATTTTAAGAAAATAGAATGATAAGCATCAGAGACTTAGAACTTAATTTTTCATCATTGATAAAATTTACATGCATAAAGTACTGTATATATGTTGGATCTGGTAGGTCATGTTTGTAGTTTCAGTATGTAAGAGGTAGAGCTTCGGTTACGTAAAAACATGCTGTCTTAAAAAAAAAAACAACAACAACAAAAGGGATGGACATTGGAGGAAGGAGAGAACAGGAAGCAGGACAGAAGCCTATCACAGAGGAACTCTGAAAGACTCTACTCAGCAATCTATCAAAGCAGACGATGAGACTCAGAACCAAACTTTGGGCAGGGTGCAGCAAATCTTAGGAAAGAACAGGCAGATAGTAAGACCTGGCAAAGACAGGACCTCCACAGGCAGAGCAATAGAACTAAAAAATCTAGACACAGGGGTCTTTTCTGAGACTGATACTCCAACCAAGGAACATTCATGGATATTACCTAGAAGTCCTGCTCAGATGTAGGCCCATGGCAGCTCAGTATCCAAGTGGGTTTCCCTAGTAAGGGGAACAGAAACTGTCTCTGACAAGTGAACTCAGTGGCTGGTTCTTTGATCACCTTCTCCTGAGGGGGGAGCAGTCTTGTCAGGCCACAGAGAAGGACAATGCACCTACTCCTGATGAGACCTGCTAAGCTAAGGTCAGATGGAAGGTAAGGAGGACTTCCCCTATCACTGGACATGGAGAGTGGCATGGGAGTAGATGAGGGAGGAAGGGTGCGATTGGGAGGGAATGAAGGAGGGAGCTACAGCTGGGATACAAAATGAATAAATTGTAATTAATATATAAATAATAAAAATTTAATTAAAAACAAAACTAAGAAACAGAATGGTGGATCAATGGAATCGAACAGAAGACCCAGAAATAAACCCACACACTTACGGACACCTGATTTTTGACAAAGATGCCAAAACCATTCAATGGAAAAAAGATAGCATCTTTAACAAATGGTGCTGGTCCAACTGGAGGTCTACATGTAGAAAAATGAAAATAGATCCATACTTATCACCCTGCACAAAACTGAAGTCCAAGTGGATCAAAGACCTCAACATAAAACCAGACACATTAAATCGGCTAGAAAAAAAAGTGGGGAATACCCTAGAACTCATTGGTACAGGAGAAAACTTCCTGAACAGAACACCAACAGCACAGGCTCTAAGAGCAACAATCAATAAATGGGACCTCATGAAATTGAAAAGCTTCTGTAAAGCAAAGGACACCGTCATCAAAACAAAGCGACTGCCTACAGATTGGGAAAGAATCATCACCAACCCTCAATCTGACAGAGGACTCATATCCAATATATATAAAGAACTAAAGAAGCTGAAAAGCAACAAACCAAGTAATCCACTTAAAAAATGGGGAACAGAGCTAAAGAGAGAATTCTCTGCAGAGGAATATCGAATGGCAGAGAAGCACTTAAAGAAATGCTCAACCTCATTAGCCATTAGGGAAATGCAAATCAAAACAACCCTGAGATTTCACCTTACACCCATCAGAATGGCCAAGATGAAAACCTCAAGGGACAACACATGCTGGAGAGGTTGTGGAGAAAGGGGAACCCTTCTCCACTGCTGGTGGGAATGTAAACTGGTACAACCACTCTGGAAATCAATCTGGCTCTTTCTCAGACAACTAGGAATAGAGTTTCCTCAAGATCCAGCCATACCACTCCTAGGCATATACCCAAAAGAGGCGCAAGTACACAACAAGGACATTTGTTTAACCATGTTTGTAGCAGCTTTATTTGTAATAGCCAGAAGCTGGACACAACCCAGATGCCCCTCAACTGAAGAATGGATGCAGAAACTGTGGTACATCTATACAATGGAGTATTACTCAGCAATGAAAAATAAGGAAATCATGAAATTTGCAGGTAAATGGTGGGACCTGGAAAGGATCATCCTGAGTGAGTTGACCCAGAAGCAAAAAGACACTCACGGTATATACTCACTCATATAAACATACAATATAGAATAAACCCACTAAAAGCTGTACATCTAAACAAACTAAGCAAAAGAGAGGACCCTAACTAAAATGTTCAATCCCCATCCTGAAAGGCAAAGAGGATGGACATCAGAAGAAAACGAAAATAGGAAACAACCTAGGAACCCGCTACAGAGGGCCTCTGAAAGCCAGAAGAAAACAGGAAACAACCTTGAAACCTGCCACAGAGGGCCTCTGAAAGCTTCTGCAGTATAGACTGTCAAAGCAGATGCTGAGCCTGATGGCCAACTGATGGGCAGAGTGAATGGAATTTTATGTAAGAAGTGGGAAATAGTAAGAGCTGGAGGGAACGGGAACTCCACAAGCAGAGCAACAGAACAAGATAATTTGAACACAGGGAACTTCCCAGAAAATCATACTCCAACCAAGGACTATTCGTGGAGATGACCTGGAACCCCTGCACAGGTGTAGCCCATGGCAGTTCAGTGTCCAAGTGGGTTCCATAGTAATGGGAAGAGGAACTGCCTCTGACATAATCTGATTGGCCTGCTTGTTGATCACTTCCCCCTGAGGGGGGAGCAGCCTTACCAGGCCACAGTAGAGGACAATGCAGCCACTTTTGATGAGAACTGATAGACTAAGATCAGAAAGAAGAGGAGAACCTCCTCTATCAGTGGACTTGGGGAGTGGCATGCATGCAGAAAGGGGAGGGAGGGTGGGATCGGCAGGGGAGGGGGGAGGGGCTTATGGGGGGATACAAAATGAATAAAGTGTAATTAATAAAAAAAAATAACAAAAGATTTAAAAAAAAAACTAAACAAAAAATCCAAAAAAATAGCATGACCTTGTCAGGCACAGGTAATCCAAGCACCAGGGAGAAATAGAGGCAAGAGAATCTGTAAGTTAGAGGTCAGGCTGGTGCACAAAGTTAAGTCCAAAACAGCCAGAGAAACCCTGTCTCAAAAAAAAAAGAAAGAAAGAAAGAAGGAAAGAAAGAAAGAAAGAAAGAAAGAAAGAAAGAAAGAAAGAAAGAAAGCATGACCTCCTAAAATACAAGTTAATTGAAATTTGTATATGGTTATACACACGCACACACACACACTACTTTTATATGGGGTTTAAGCATACAGAATACTGTTACATGAGTAAAATGGAAATCATATATGAAAAATACTGCTATTCAGGGGACTATGGATATCTTTTTCTATTATTTATAATAATAATAATAATAAATTATTTACTTTGTATCCCAGCTGTAGCCCCCTCACTCATCATCTCCTGGTCCCACCCTCCCTCCCTCTTTCTCCCCTAGGTCTCTCCCCTAGTCCACTGATAGAGAAAGACCTCTTCTTCTTCCTATCAGGTCTCATCAGGACTGGCTGCATCCTCTTCCTCTGTGGTCTGGCAAGGCCGTAACCCACAGGGGGCCAGGTGATCAAAGAGCATGCAACCAAGTTCATGCCAGTTACTGTACCTGCTCCCCGTATTAGGACAACCACACAGAGACTGAGCCACCGACAGACTACATCTGAGCAGGAGGTCTAGGTCCATTCTTTGCATGGTCCTTAGTTGGAGTATCAGTCTCTGCAGGGACCCCTGTGCCCGGAGTTTTGGGTTCTGTTGGTCTCCTTCTGGAGTTCTGCATCTTTCTATCTCCTCTTTCTTCCATAAGATTTCCTAAGATCAAAAACTCAAGGGACAACAGATGCTGGAGAGGATGTTCAGAAGGGGGGAACCTTCCTCCCTTGCTGGTGGGAATGTAAACTGTACAACCACTTTGGAAATTAATCTGGCACTTCCTCAGAAAATTAGGAATAGTGCTACCTCAAGATCCAGCTATACCACTCCTAAGCGTATATCTGAAAGGCGCTCAACCATACAACAAGGACATTTGCTCACCTATGTGCATAGAAGCTTTATTCATAATAGCCAGAATCTGGAAACAACCTAGATGTTCCTCAGCTGAAGAATGGATACAGAAATTGTGGTACATTTACACAATGGAATAATATTCAACATTTAAAAACAAGGAAATCATGAAATTTGCAGGCAAATGGATGGAACAAAAAAAGATCATCCTGAGTGATGTAACCCAGAAGCAGATATGTACTCACTCATGGTATACTCACTCATAAGTGGATACTAGCCATATAATATAGGGTAAACATACTAAAATTTATAGTACTAAGGAAGCTAAACAACAAGGAGGACCCTAGGCCTTAATCCTCATTCAGAAAGGCAAACAGTATAGACATCGAAGTGGAAGACAGGGACAGGACAGGAGTCTTCCACAGAAGGCCTGTGAAAGACCCTACCCAACAGGATGTTATAAAGATCCTGAGACTCATAGCCAAACTTTGGGCAGAGAGAAAGGAATCCTATGGATATCTTTTATAAATGAGAAATATTTCTCTGGAAAGAATAAACTAGGATCTGTGTCCCAAACATATTTTTTATGCCATGTGTTGAAACCTAAATCTTATTATTTTGTCTGAAATATATCAAAATTTAATAATAGTAAGTATGTTTAAGGAAATTTGGGGGACATAAAGGTATAGCTTTTTAATAATGCATTGTGCCAATTACGTTAATAAAATCAAGAGTAATTTTTTAACCAATGTAGAAACTTCACCTTTTAGGAGAATCTGCATTTCTCACTGATCATATTTCCTCAGTCACCTCTGTCTTCATTCCCACTGTGATCTTGAAACTGGCCCTGTCAAGAACGACCGTTTGTATAGGTTCATGACCAACACTTTTCTTTTGAACATGTTGGTATTGGAGCTTTCGATACAATCATTTCATGGAAATACTTTGGACATTGTCTTCTCGTTGACTTCTTTACTGTTTCCTCGTGTCACAAACTGCTCTTAGGCTCACACAGGGAGTGTATAATGACTGTGTTCAATGGCTAATTCTCATTTTAAACCTGTGATGGAGCCGGGGAGGCAGCTCCACGGTAAGGCTGGAGAGAACTACTTCAGAAAGTCAGCTTCTGACTGCTGTGCACGTGCCATTTCATCACAAATACACACCAGGAGGATAACATTAAATAAGCCTGCAATAGCTGATTTTACACACCAACGTGACTAGGAAGCCGTGTGGTCACTTATATGGTTAGATATTATTTCGAGTGTGTCTACAACAGAGAAGAGATTAGTGTTCGAATCCTGGAAGGAGGGAGCAAAGCAGCTTTCATTCCTCAACCACAGGTTGCATTTATTAGACTGTATCACTACTCTCATTTTTTTCACTCAGCTTACAAGATAAGATGATCTTTGTGTTTTTTTCTTGCCATACTGTCTGTTCTTTTTCAGTTGTCCATGTTTGTTGCACTTCATCTTCATAATAAACCTTATGATAGACTCAGTTCCTTTATTCCTGATCTAGGAGACCTAATCATGATTTTATTTTATCTGTATGCCCATGACTTTATATCTTTGTGTGAATTGTTCTCAAATCTATACCTTCAATCTTGATTTCTTAAAAATTAATATATCTTACTTCCTTCCAACATGTTGACTTAGATAGACATCTTGTAGGCATTTAAATTAATGCAAACCCTAACGGAGTATGTTACTTCAGTGACTTAA
Organism: Psammomys obesus; assembly: GCF_907164565.1. Lineage (NCBI taxonomy): Eukaryota > Metazoa > Chordata > Mammalia > Rodentia > Muridae > Psammomys > Psammomys obesus. The sequence goes on from NW_026591086.1 coordinate 35,999,252, forward strand.
AGGGCAGAAACCTCCTCATTTGCTTTGCTTGCCATCCTTGTCTCTGTGTAGAAAGACACTGTCTCCCTGGTGGGCCATTTCTAGACAGCACCAATTTTTCTCTTACCTTGAAATTCTAATTCTAATTCATCAGCAAGTTTCTTCCAAAAATATGTTCTAGTCCTAAGTACATTTTACCTTGTCCTCTCCTCTCCAATTTCAGTTCCAGTCACCGAAATTTATTCCCTGAATAATAGGAACAGCTGTGTAATTCTACACTAGTCACTCCTCAGTTTTATGTAGAGTTTCCAGTGTTCAATTTCTAAAGATTATTTTAAATCTTGACCCTCCCCATTAATTACCATCTAATAAGTTTCTAAGTAATTTTAGATCAAAGTCAGGGGTCTGTTGCAACTGTTTTAGCTCCTGAGTCACCCTCTTCTTCTACACTCTTGCTGCATTTTTAAAATTCACCTTCTCAGTACCTTTTTTATTACTCTTCCTTATGTCTGTTCCATTCCCTCAAATATTTACATGACTGTCCTGTTTTCCCCACTCAGACTACAGCTTTAACGTGCTGTCCTCAAAATGAAAGCATGTTGTGATCCTCAACTGAAGAAATACCCTAAATGGTTGGACTATATTAAAACATTCCCTCGGAATTTTTCCACATCCGTAGTTAATCTCTTTACCACAGGAAGACCACTTTGAGGCCTGTAATTCCTTGTCCAGGGGTTGCACACATTGAGGTTTATTTCCTATTCATGTAAGCATGTCTATTGAAATTGTCACTACTCGGGTCTTGTTTAGGCAACCATTTCTAGGAGACACTGTCTCACAGCAAACTTCCTTACTTCCTTTGACTTGAAAATCTTTCCACCCCCTCTTTCATGACATAACCTGAAAGCATCTTTTCTTCTATCTAGCTTCCATAACAAGAAAGTGCTATGCAAGCTACCGAGAGAGACACATTCAATAGTCCTGTCCACCTATGATATCTATGAACCGTACTAATGACCAGCATAGAAAGATGTCTCCAAGGGTGCAATAGTGGCACTCCTGTGTTGGCAGTAACCACCAGCTTTCTACGTCACTTAAGGCCTCCTCAAGAAGAGGAAAATCTTGGCTGGCACTAGAAACTTAGACAATTACCTGGGACTAGTGTTGTATGGACCCTAGGAGAAATGCTTCTGCTGTCATTTTACTAGACCAGCATAATTCCAACTACACTTGAAAACTCATTTTGCCACAGTTAAGTGTAGCTCTCATGCTTTAAAGCAATTGTACACCATCACAGAAAACCACATATGGACACAATACAGAAATCAACAGCTCATGGGAGGTCCAGTTCCAAAAGGACACATCTACAATACAACTTTTATACCTAAAGCTCAGGAAGGAATTTCTTTTTTCAATTTTTAATGTTATTTTTTTCTTTACTATTGATTCATTATATATCCCAATTGAAGGATCCTCCTTCAATTTCCCCCAGTCTCCCCTTCCCCCTCTTCCCTTTATCCCCTACTTCTATTCCACTGAAAGAGAGAGTTCTCCACTATGGCCATCTGCCCATATCTTGTTAAGTCTCATCAGGACTGCTTGGATCCTCTTCCTGTGACCTGGCAAGGCCGCATCACCAGGGGTGATCAAAGAGCAGTCAACTGAGTTCATGATAGAGGCAGCCCCTGCTCCACTCACTCAGAGATCCACATGGAGACTGAGCTGCCAATTGGCCACATAGAGCAGGGAGAATGTTTTTTATTGTTCCAATGAAGTTCTATTGCTTCGATTACTGATCCAATGTACTACATAAACATACGTTGGCTGACTACGAACAAACTTTCAGGTAAGCGAAGTTCATGTCATTCGCCTTGAGGATATCCTCTCACTCCGTAATAGTTAGATGAAGGTCTTAGGAAAGATATTCCCTATGTAATAAAAGCATCTTCTCTAAGGAGAAGTAACTGACCCATTGTTTAAGGAATAGAAGTCATGGGCCCAGCCAGCAGCAACCTGCTAGGTGATGATGAGCCATGTTGGAAGCAAACTCTGCAGCTCCCATAAAACTTTTACATGACTACATCTGTGGAGGACACCTTGCCACAGGCTTCCAGGTAGGATGTTGCCATAGTCCTATCACCAGACACTATGACTACTGGGGAATAGCATCAGTTAAATGTATATATAACTGTGCTCATTTCCCAAGTTTCCAAATGTCTTTGAAAGGAAGAAATATGTCACTGCTGTGTCTTCTTTTCTCTAGTACTTGGCTCACTGCATCTTCAAGTATTATCCCAAGTCAGCAAATCTTGTTTCAATGACTCTAGGCTATTATAGCTAAGAAACAAAAGACTATAGTCTCTTTAGGATCTGATAACTTTGCTTTCTGCTCTGACACAATAATACTCCCTGAAAGTGCAAATCTGACTGTCTTCTCAGTATGCAAGAGGGGAAATCATACATGAAAAAAAGATCGGTACATGAGACATGAACACAAGGATTATTCCTACCTTCTGGGTTGTTCTGAAAGAAAAGCTGTGAGCATGCATGTAAAGCTATCAGCATGATGGCTGATCCATCGTTATTGCTAAATAAATATTGTTTGGTGCTATTGACTTTTCTTTAACCTGTCTCCTTTTTCTTTGTGAATAGTTTTTAATTTACTAAAATAGATTAGTAAAAATAGCATATCCTACCTCTATTCAATAGCTGATGATTTTTATGAGAGAAGTGTTTCCTAAAACCTCTTCTCATAAATTGAGGGGGGAATTTTCAATACATCCATATTCAGAAAAAAAAAAAAAAAACTGGGTTGAAAATTAACCAAAGGCTATGTTATCTAAATTATAATACGAGATTGTCATCTTAACTTTGAGAACTAGAGCAGGATGAGCCATAGACTTTTAAAATGTATAAAAAAGTAAAGGCAGCAAGAGATTGACTTGAATGTCATTATCTTATTGCCTCTTGGAACTAAAAGTGTATTGTTTCTCATATAAAGCAAAGCACTGAAAACTATTTGGCAGTGAGGTTATTATTTCACATATAATTACATCTCATACAGAGGTGCATTGGCAGACATGTGGTAGCGAAATTGTCCATTTTCAACTGGAAAGAGAAATGCAGTTCTTTTTTTCACTTACATCAGTCAAGAAGATAGCCGCCCACAGGAAGAGATAAAGACTTATTTGACACTAGATCTATAACCAATGATTTTAGTTATCACTTGAAATTAGTGAGAATCTTGAAAGAGGCTTAAGACTTTTTGAAGAGCAATTTGGTACCACAGTGAAACAGCAGATGAAATAGAAAGGTTTAAAAAAAAGAAAGAGAGAGAAAAGAAAATGCTATTTTTATTCTGAGACTGTGTTTGGATTAAGGGATTTCTAAAATAAGATTTCTCGTAGACAGATAACTTCTAAAAGCACGCATGCATTAATCTACCATTTTTGACAATAAGTTAAGCATTTGATTAAATTATCTTCTCTATAAAACAATTAGGGAAATCTTGAGTCAATGACTATATGAACCATTATCCAGGGTGCACAGCTAAAAGCACTGTTTATAAAATCTAGATATTAACTTCCAGACTGAAAAGCTGCCACATGCAGAATGCTGAATAATTATTAAATTATCAGAAGCATTCTACTAATTATTATTTGAGATAAATGTGGTCTGCAAGTATATGTAATGTGATATCAAATATTTATAAGCATAAAGCATGGAAAATGTTATAATCTCAATGACTTTTATTAAAAAACTCATACCTACCCATCAGAATGGCTAAGATCAAAAACTCAAGTAACAACACATGCTGGAGAGGGTGTAGAGAAAAGGGAACACTCCTGCATTACTGGTGGTAATGTAAACTTGTACAACCACTTTGGAAATCAATCTGGTGCTTTCTCAGACAATTAGGAATAGTGCTACCTCAAGATCCAGCTACACCACTCCTAGGCATATATACAAAATATGATCAAGAACACAACAAAGACATTTGTTCAACCATGTTTATAGCTGCTCTATTTGTAATAGCCAGACTTTGGAAACAACCTAGATGTCCCTCAATGGAGGAGTGGATACAGAAATTGTCGTAAATTTACACAATGGAATACTACTTGGCTATTAAAAACAAGGAAATCATGAAAATTTCAGGCAAATGGTGGGAACTAGAAAAGATCATCTTGAGTGAAGTAACCCAGAAGCAGGAAGACACACATGGTATATACTCACTTATAAGTGGAGATTAGCCATATAATATAGTATAAACATTAAAAATCTATACTCCTGAAGAAGCTAAACAATAAGGAAGACCCTAGGGAAGATGCTCAATCCTCATTCAGAAGGATAAACGTGATAGATATTGAAAGTAGGAGAAGACAGAGAATAGGACAGGAGACTACCACAGATGGCCTCTGAAATACTCTACCCAGCAGGGTATCAAAACATATGCTGAGGTTCATTGACAAACTTTGTGCAGAGTGCAGGGAATCTTATAAAAGAAGGGGGAGATAGAAAGACCTGGAGGGGAGGGGACAGGAGCTCCAAAATTAGACCAACAGAGCCAAAAACAAAACAAAACAAACAAACAAACAAACAAAAAACTGAGTGCTGGGAGCTTTGTAGAGACGGATACCCCAACCAAGGGCAATGCATGGAGAGGACATAACACTTAGGCCCAGATGTAGTGAATGGACTCAGTATCCAAATGGTATCCCTAGTAAGGGGAGCAGCGGCTTTCTCTGGCATGAACTCAGTGACAGGCTCTCTGATCACCTTCCCCTTGGGGGTGCAGCCTTGCCAAGCCACAGAGGAAGACAATGCAACCAGTCCTGATGAGACCTGATAGGGTAGGGTCATATATCAGTGGACTAAGAGAGGAGCATAAGGGGAGAAGAGGGAGAGAGGGTCGTATTGGAAGGAGATGAGGGAGGAGGCCACGGTTGGGATACAAATTGAATAAATTGTAATACATGATAATAATAAAAATGTTTTTAAACAGAAGAAAACTCACATCTATATGAAAGAAATAAGTTAGGACAACCAAGGCATGCAGGTCAATGTTACCAATGAACATTAAATTACTGTAGAAGTTTATGTCCAAGGAGTATGTGACTGAAGATTGCATTCAGAGCCTCTTACTCCTGGCTGTTTAAGAAGCCATGCAGCCAGTCCTGATGAGAACTGATAGATAAGGGTCAGATGGAAGGGGAGGAGGACCTCCCCTATCAGTAGACTGGGGGAGGGGCATGGGAGGCGAAGAGGGAGGAAGGATGGAATTGGGAGTGGACGAGGAAGGGAGGTACAGCTGAGATACAAAGTAAAATTTATTAAAATTTGAAGAAAAAAAATAAAATTAAAATAAAATTAAAAAGTAAATAAGTTTCCCCAAATAGGTGTCAGATGATGAAATAAGGTTCCTACGGTATATATTTGAGATTGTCATTGAGGAGAAAAGCTGGCAGCTGTAAAGTGAAAATAAAAATTTTAATTTAGAAATATGGTGTCCTAGTAATGGGAACAGGGACTCTCTCTGACATAAACTGATTGGCCTGCTCTTTGATCACCTTCCCCTTAGGGGGGAGCAGCCTTACCAGGCCACAGAGTGCAGCCAGTCCTGATGAGACCTGATAGACTAGGATCAGATGAAAAGGGACAAGGACCTCCCCTATCAGTGGACTGGGGGAGGGGCACAGGTGTAGAAGAGGGAGGGAAGGTGGAAGGGAGGGTGGGATTGGAATGGAAAGAAGGAGGGAGAAAAGGGAATTAACTGTAATTAATTAAAATATATATAAAATTCAAAAAATGAAAAAAATAATTATGAATAAACAGAAATTCATTCCTTACTTCCCGAATATTCCCAGCATATGAATAGTCTGAGTACATGGTAACTTGGTAAAGTTGGCAAGCACACTGGAACCAAATTCACAAAAGTTTGGAAACCTTTTTGCTAATAGGAGAGGAGAGATGTGGCCAGCACACAAACAACAGAATGCATTCTCTTGCTCACAGCACCGCTCCCCTCCTCTTTGCCTGTTTTTTTTTTTTTCCTTTTTTTACAAAGATAAGCATAAAAAATTTAAATATATTTTAATTATTTATAATTACATCATTTCCCCCTCTCTCCCATGTACTCCAACTCCCTGTCAAATTAATGGTTTATTTTTTTCTTTATTACCATTAGTGAGCAAACTTGTCAAAGAGAACTCAAGAAAAGTGGAAAGCAAGGAAAAGACAAAGAGAAAGTGAGAACAGTAACAGCAACACTGTCTTTTTGGATGAGAAAGACAAGCCAGTGCGTCCATCATCTTCCCACATTTTAAAATGTAATCTTCATCAACGCCTGTTATTTGGAAGAGCATTAGTATGTCTATGCTGACTCTTGTTACTCAAAAGCAGTGATTGGGATCAGAAATATGTTCTAATACCACAATGTTATTTTGGCATTGGTTTTGTAATCAGAAATTTAGATAAAAATTTATAAAAATTACTAACAGTTTTGACTAGCATGAGAATTTCCTTTTAGGGCATACAACAAATGCCTTAGCACCGAATGCCAAACATCTCTGTCCACCAAGCATCTTTTCATCACCTTTATCCTAAGAACCTCAGAGCATCTTCAATTTTCATCTTTCTGTCATTTACTTTTTTTACTTCCATGCTAATTCCTTCTTCATTTCTTTTGTGAAGAATGTTAAGAATATTTTTTCTTTATTTCTTTTACTGTTTCTTTTTTTTTTGGTTTTGGTGTTTGTTTGTTTGTTTGTTTGTTTGTTTTTGTTTTTTGGAGGCAGGGTTCTCTGTGTAGCCTTGTGTGTCCTAGACTTGCTTTGTAGAACAGGCTGGCCCCAAACTCACAGAGGTCTGCCTACCTCAGCCTACCTGAGAGCTGGGATTACAGGAGTCCACCACTGTGCCTGGCTTAGAAATAATTTTGGGGTCTTTTTTTATGATTCCTTTGGTGTTAATTATTCTTCCTATTGCTTTGATTAAATGCCCCAATAAAACAACTAAAGAGGAAAAGAAGGATTAATTTTGGCTCATTCTTTGAATTTATAGCCTATCATAGCAGGAAAATCTGAGGCACATTGTCACATTGCGTCCACAGTCAAGAAGCAAAGTGTTATGAATGCTTCTTCTCATCTCACTTTCTCCTTTTTACACAGCCCAGGAAATGGTGCAACTCACAGTGGGCTGGCCCTCACACCTCAGCTTAATCAAGATAATCCTCAGAGGCATGTCCAAAGGCCCTTTCACCTGAGTTAACAACTTACATTGGCTCTAGAAACCTGTCTTTCTGGGTAAGAGCATCTAGGCTTGGTCTCTTGGGAGCAGTACTCTCCTAGTTAGCAGTATTATTTTTTTCTTTCCTCTACACTCTTTGCTCCCAAGCAGTGGCAATGACCTGCACTTCCAGAATATTTTCTTCTGCTTTGCTCACACAGGATTTCAAAAGCAACAATTCAGAGCAAACAAGTGCTAAGCATTTAACAAATCTGAAGAACAAATTCAAACAGAAAGACAAATGTTTTAGAGTTACCTTTTTAACAGTCGTCTTCACGTAGTTTAACCATTAGATTTTTAATGCCTGTTTCCTCATCTGAACATGAAATTAAAGTGATAATAAGCAACACATCTCTTAGACCATTACAAAGTGTATTATCATGTTTTGAAAGCTATAGGTTTGTGCATATTTGTGGGGTCAAGCTTCCATGCTGCAAATAAGGCTAGTATGGAAAGTAAATGAGCATTTTGTGAGAAGTACTGTTTTATAAATACGAAAAGACAAAGGGAGGGGGAGTGAGAGAGAAATCAATAAAATCCTATATATCTTGTGTGTATATATATATATATATATATTTACAAAATAAATGTGTAAAAATTATATATTTATCTATTTATGTTTATAAATGTATAACATATATAGAAAATATATAAGATTATATATGTATATAAACTTCAACAAAAGTGCTTTTATGATTTAAAGATTATGAATAGAAATAAGGAGTAAAACAGAATTGAATAGATGTGGCCATCTGTGATATTGACCTAAAAATCTGTTTCTAAAGACCTACCTCTGTAAATTAGGTTAAATGCCCTCAAAGAATAAGTCCTAACCACTACCGTAACCTAAAACTCCAGCTTTATTTGTTTCTCAGTTACTGAGAAGGCAATAGGTGAGGTATTTTAGAAACATAAGCCATTGCAAAGATGTGTGAGTTACGACAGGCACATTAGGCTAGCTCTTTGCCTCACAGAAGAAATCTCCTTGATTTCTCATCCTGCAGAGCACCTTCAGTGACAGAGACATGTCGCCTCCCAGGTGATATTATCTGCCTCTCATTTCCTTTCTTTTAATTCTCTCCTCCCGTGTCATGCTAGGCACATGAGAAGGACGAAGCTGGAACACTGAAGGCCCCATCATAGCATTTATCTGGGTCTCTGGTATCAAAGGAAAGTTAGGGGTGGTGCTCATCCACAATTAATCACCGATACTGATGTCTTTATTGGCCACTGACCTTGCAGTGAGTTATATGAGTAATAAGAAGGTTCTCTGTTACCTCAATCCCTGTATTCTTGGAGGAAGACATAAATCACTTCAGCCTCATGAATTTCTCATATCTACAAAGCAGACTTCCAAATTTCCCACAGAGGATGCAGGGTAACCACTTATTTTTCCAGTTTTTCAAAAATAATTTTTCAGCTTGTTCAGATGTCACACAAGGAGACCAATGATTGAGATGATCTGGCTGAGAGTGACCTGAGGATCCAAGGTGGATGTCAGCAAGAGGCCCGGGGAGCAGCGGATAGCTTCCATCATCCACTTTTGAGGTTGTTTGCTCTGCTTCTCCCCTAACCTTATGCTCGGAGCAACAATCATGGTAGATTGCCTTATTCTGTTCCATTAAGAACTAAAGCATGCAATAAATCACATTCCATAGTGACATATCTTGCTTTGGTGGCATGACAAGTTGCTTCTTGGCTGAAATTCAGATGAAGAATATCTGGATTTTGTAAATTTAGTTCTCCATAGGCCCTCTTGACTGAGACTTAAAATTTAAGTATTGTATGCTACCAGAAAAAAATATAATGAAATAGAAATGACAAAAAGGTGGCCTCGTATATAGAAATACCAAAAATATCTTGATATAATTTTTAATAATCATGTATTTGCCTTTGAGAAAAAAGTAGTGTATATTCAGCATCGTTCTTTTAAAATATATTTTATTAACTTTTTGAGACTCATATATGCAATGCATTTATTTTATTTATTTATTCACTTTACATCCTGATCAAAGACCCCTCCCTCTTCTTTTCCCAGTCCCATCCCCCTCTTCTCTCTATCTCCCCTACCCTTCTCTACAGAAAAGAGGCTCACTCCTCCCACCCACCCTAGCACATCAAGTCGCTTCAGGACTGAGCTGATCCTCTTTCCCTGTGATCTGGTGAGGTTGCCCCACTAGGGGGAAGTGAACAAAAAGCAGGCAACAGAGTCCATGTCAAAGACAACCCCAGCTCCCCTTACTAGGAAACCTACATGAAACCTGAGCTGCCCGTCAGCTGGCTATATCTGTGTAGGGAACCGAGGTCCAGTCCATGCATGGTCTTTCGTTGGTGCTTCAATCTCCACAAGAATCTCTGGGCCCTGATTAGCTGGCTCTGTTGTCCTTCTTATGGAGCTCCTCTCTCCCATCTAGGTCCTGCTATCCTTTCTCCTACTTTTCCACAAGGCTCTTAGTGGAGGGAGGAGAACACCAACCCACCCTCAAACACCACAAACCCAAATTTACCCTGCCTACAAGGTGTTCAGGAATAAAGATAGAGCAGAGATTGCGGGAATGTCCAAGCAATGCCTGGCCCAGCCTGAGACCCACCCCATGGGAGAGAGCCAACCCCTGACACTATTGAGGATGCTCTGCTAGGCTTGCAGACTGGAGTCAAGCATAGAAGTCCCCTGAGAGGCTCTGCTCAGCAGCAGATCGAAACAGATGCCAAGACTCACAGCCAAACACAGGGCAAACATTCGCCTGTGGTCCCAGATCCACACACCACTTCTCATCACTCAACGTCATATCCTCTTTCGTGTTTACTTTTACAACCCGCAGAATTCTGTTTGCATTGCCCAGGTATGCAAATGGGTGGGGCCATCCACTAGAACACGATTGAGCTATCAGCGGCCACAGCCTTAAAGAAAACGGTCTTGTCTCTTCCCTAGCAACCATCAACAGTATAATAGCTCCTAAAGGAGGCTTACTAGTTCCCCTCCGTGTACTAGAATGCTGACTGTAAGCCTCCTTTTAAATAGCAGCTAGTTGCTAAATGCAAACATCTAAGACTAGTCTACAATTGCATAATATACATAAATATTCTTTGGGGGACAGGGAAGAATCAACTACGTAAGTTTCTCTTAAGAGTAATAATAATCGGTCGTTTCAGTTGGGTAAGGTCAGGAAAAATCTATGCTAACAAGGACAATCTGTGACAAAAAAATTTTAGCAAATATCAGTTTTGAAGCTAACAAGGAAGGAGTCTGGTCATAGGAAAAACCCGAGAGATACAGTATTAAAATACTTAGTGATTAAAGGATTTTTTTTCGATATTTATTTTGCTTGGTTGTTATTTTTACACTGAGAGAAGCACAATAATCTTAGAAGGTCGTTTTTGCCCCTGAAAGTTAAGCTGCCAGTGGACAAAATAAAACATACCCATGCATACAACTAGATACAGTAATAGCTAAGAGAAGCTTGTGAAAAATGGCGTAAACCATGTTTTAGTGATTTGGAACATAGATATTTGTTTCAACAACAGTCACACAGTTTTCAAAACCCCAGCACTTGGAAGGTAGAAGCAGAAAAGTCAGCAACTAAAGGTCACCCTCAGCTATGCAGTAAATTTGAGACCAGCTTAAGCTACCTGCCACTGTTCTCAGAAAGTCTAACTACAAAAACAACAATCATTTAAGTTTTATGAGAAATAAACATCTGACCTTGGTCTTAGTGAGGGATAATAATTTGATATGCAAAAACTGACAGATTTGTCAAGTCATAATGCCACCAGAAACAAAGTCACAAAATGCATCAGAAGTAATGCTGATATCTGATGTCTAATGTCCACATAAGGAATAAGAGCATGTTTGCATGGTTTGGCTCACTCTATTCTCCCTGAAGTCTGGAATGTGAAACTGTCAGTGTTAAACCCATTTAGAAGCCAAGACTGAAATCACAGGTTCATAGTAACTTGTTGAAGTGAGAGTTGAGTTTTGTATTTACACTGAGTCTGGTTCATACGTGCTATGTTTTCTGCAGAGCTTAGTGGACCAATTTGGTTTTGAGAGGACAAAAAGATAGAAGTAAACAGTACACAGTATGGTTGCTTTTAGACAACAAAAATCTAGTTGAGCTGAGAAATCAATAGTGAGACAGTTTAGAAAAATATCTGATGCCCACAAACACATTAGATTTGGAAAATGAACGCTGCACTTGAAGGGGGCTGCCTATGAGCTACTGCAATAAATAAGATGTAGGGATGGAAAAATACACATTTGAAGAAATATGTTAATAATAGCCCAACATTCTTTTCTCAATTTAAAATGATATTCACTCCCATCCGCTGCTGGGTTCTGTAAACTTGACAGGATGACAAGATAATCAATCAAATAGTGTATTTAGTCTATTTTCTTAGTGAATGAAGTTGCTTCTTCAAAGTAAATTACAAACCTGTGGAGATTATTACTTAATTGCATAAAGGTAATAATAGTACAGCTGTGCTTGTCTAGTGGCCTCAAGGAATTAACACTGCTTGGAAGAATTAACTAATATGTATGCAAAAATATCAGAACTTATTAACACAGACTCTCTGGATAAATATTTCTTTCAATGTTCTGAAGACCCGCATTCAAAAAACTTTACACAGACGATTCATTATCATAATCAATCAAAACCAGAAAATGTATTTTAAACACAATACATGTCTTTTCTTCAGTTTTAGGATTTAGATTCTAATGAAATTTCTTAAATTCATATTCCAGCATTGTATATCATGTCACTAAATGAAGTTATTAGTACCAGGGATTGGTTCCATCTAATTGAGTTCTTGGCCAAAGTTCTTCCCATGGGAACTCCTAAATAACCCAGGGTATTGCCAAAGCTACCGATGGTTCTCCACAAACTGATGGTAAGGCTTATTGCTAACGACAACACCTACACAACACATTGAACATAGAGAAGTCAAGCTGGCGCCTACGTAGTACCTTCTACCCTACACACTACTGTTCATGGCACTGGAAAATACTGTGTGTGCCGCCAAAGGAGACATAAACACCAACCCAGCTACAAACCCTTAGAAACATAACACAGACTTGTCTGTAAGATATTGGTGTAATAGTGGCACAAAGCTTATGGAGATAACCAATCAATATCTTATTTGAGTTGAGGCTCACTCTTTGAAATGGAACCCATACCCAAAGCTATTCAAGTGGCCAAGAACAAACACTACTGTCCTGATAAAGGAATGTAGCAATAAAATGACTCCTAATGACATTCTGCTATATCCATAGATCTGTGCCTTGCTCAGCCATTATCAGAGAAGCTTCTTCCTGCAGCAGATGGAAACAAGTATAAAGACCCATAGCCAAACAACAGGGAGTGAGAGACCTTATAGCCCGGGAACTCTTAAGAATAGGAGGTGAAAAGATGCTAAGAGCCAGAGGGGGTGGAAGACACCAAAGAATCAAGTCTTTCTAGGGACAGAAGGGCTGGCACTCGGCTTCATGGAGACTCAGGTGAAATGCACAAGGCCTGCCCGGGTCTGCACCAGATGAAGTCCTAGAGCTGAGAAAAGTGCACACTTGCCCTGATCTCTAATCAAGAAGCTGTCTCCAGTTAACTGCCACTTGCAAATGAAACATTAGTTTTCCTTAAGGGACTCTCACTGAGAAACAAACCACTCTTAAGGGCAGGCCCCAATGCCCAGCAGCAGATAGCAACAGAAAGCAAACTCAGTGGCATCTTCAGAGGTTGTTTTTCTCATAATGTTAAGCAGGAGTTTTCATTTTGGTTTGATTTTTCTGTTTTGTTTTTGTCTCTGTGGACAAGTTATGGTTTACAGTTGTGGGATTTTAAGTGATTCTTGTGTATGCGAGCATGTGCTTCTCTGCGTCCAAATGTGTTTCTTGTGCTTTTTCTTTGCCTCTTTTCCTTATCTGGTTGTTAGGTCATATTCTGATTTGTTTGGGTTTTTTTGTCTTATTTTATTGTATTTTTATTTTTAATTATTTTTTTATTTTTTTCATTAATTACATTTTATTTGATTTGTATACCAGTTTATTATTTTTTAATACTTTGATTAACCTGTTCATTTTTAAGAAGCAATCGGAGGAGTGTGGGTCTTGATGACAGGGGGTAGCTAGCACTGGGAGAAATAGGGTGAAGGGAAACCATATCAGAATATAGTGTGTTAAAATGTCAATTTTCAATAACAGAAAGAAAATATTCCCTAACTTGAAAGTTTGTATGGAAGTTACTGTTCAATTCTTTTCATGCAGTTTGAACAAAAAGATGTAGATATCATTGGTTTGCATTCAGTGCCATCTGTGTTATTAGCAAAGAAAAGCATAACTTTAAAACAATGCAAGAGACAACTATGCAAATTTAAGCTAGCTGTCACAATGAAACTGCTAAATTTCGCAAAGATCAAATTCCAGTACACCAAAAATGCTTCTTGGGCTTGCCTAGAATTTCTCACCTCATTAGGTGTGAAAAACATAAATTGAGCACTGATTTTATTTTTCTTCAAAATTTTGTCCACGATAAGAACAGTTGGGGAAATGAAGCTCTCTGTAGCCTTTAGGTCTAGTATTTACAGGCGTGAGAATAGTGATTGAAGGCTGAACCCTTTATAGATTCTGGGCACTTGTTCAGTGATTGTTTTTGAATCTTCAAGTCATTTGCTAAATAATGAATTCATTCTCACATTTCCACTTGTTTCTAGAACACAGAATTAGCACTCTTCTAAAAGAACATGAGAGGATAACAAGATTCAAAACACCCGGTCTAAGGCAATATTGCAAAACCCCTCAGTCCACGCCATACGATTTCTGAGTTAAGAAATACAACTCTAGATACTGCACTTATTTTTAAGTAGTTCTTTTATTTTCAAGATTATAATATACTTACATCATCCTTGCCCCCTTCTTTTTCCTCCCTTCAAACTCTTCTCTGTACTCTTCCTCGCTCTCTTTCAAATTCATGCCCTCTTTTCTCACTGTTGTGTGTTGTTGAGTGCATGACTTAATCACTTCCTTCTATAAGTTTCAGTAACACCTGTCTGCCAGACATTTAGGTAGGATTTAGCTCTGTATGCATATTAATACATTCAATTTATAAAGGTTGAAAACTCTGACTCATCGCCCATCACGTTAAAGCACAAATTCAAGCGTTTTAAGTACTTAATCTATACCATGTAATGAGATTGATATTACAAGATGGAAAATGAATAGTACTTAGGATGGTGTCCAAAATAAGACTACCTAGCCTAATGTGGCTGTGCCTCCAAACTGCCTCTTTCTTCCTCACAATTCTTCCCAACATCTCTAAGTGGATTCACTTATATCCCCACATCACAAAGTCCATTTGTCCAGAAAGAGATATCCGATTCTTTTTCATGCACCTAAAGCTGGTTATTGTTTAAAAGTATGTTTAAGAGCATTCAGTAGTTTCTATAATTTCCTCCAAGCATCTCCTCTAAGAACAGTGGAGACCACGCATGTACTCCCACACTGGATACATTACCGTCATACATTTCCATGGCAACTTGTACATAGTTGCTGCAAAAAAAGTGAAACATGGTTCAAAAGTGAGTAATACAAAAGGTCATTTCATCTTCCAATATTCAAAATATTTCTACACCATACGCCTACTCACTCCCACCCTCAAGAGCAAAGGACTTTGAAGATTGAAATAATAAAGGGTAATCATAATGAAGTTTAATGAAGCTGGAAAATAAAGTATTTTATATTAGTGACGGTGTTATAATTAACACTGGTAAATGATACCAAAATGAGTACTTTAGCTTCCACTATTCCTAGGCAAGAATCCGAAGGGAAAAATCAGTGTAATCATGTTTTCTTCCGTAAAGTAAAACAGAGGAGTTCACCTCTGTCCTTTTCTCTAATGTACAGTGCTTCATATATTCTGTTGGGGGAAGGAAAAGATTAATAAAGGGCCTCTGTGAACAATGATCCTTATACAGAAATGGTAACTTGCAGCCAGTAAGCCTGAGATTAGTAGGTGAGAAACCATGTGTATTTCAGAAGGCATGTGACAATCCATTATCAGATCACTTAAGCAGAAGATGAGTTTGGCTTTATTGGGAGGACTGAAGACAGAGTTTTAAACATCTGTCATACTTCTGTGAGGTGGAGAATGTGTGAGAGTAAAGAGAATAAGAAATACATATTGCCACAGATAAGAACTGAAAATAGATTAAACGATCAGCAGCATTTTAGAATCTGTGAAAAAAAAAAAAACACACACACACACACACAAAAGAAATTTCAAAGCATGCAAATCTTATGCTGCTATTTAAGCAAACTCAAAACCCAAACTGTACGCTAGGATAGCATGTCTCAGCCTGAGGAAGCGTCTCTCCACAGTGACAATTAAGTGCCCCTGTCTAATTGTTAGGATTCTCAGATGAAGGGCTATCTTCCAAATTCAAGACCCCGATTCACAGGACAAATAGTGACTGTAACATTCCACTTTCATTTTACAGGTCTAGAGGAAGAAAATCTAACAATGAGCAATAGAGGTAAATAGCAACACAATGAGTCCTCTTTTGGCTTACTCTAAAACTGTGTTTGTCTGTCTACCGGCCCATATGTTTGTCTTTCATCAGAAGTATTCCTATATCAGGGTAAATATATGTGGGCCCATTTCTTCATGAAGGATAGAGGAATCTAGAAAACTCATCATTTAATCAAAGTCTCAAGTACATTTCAAAGTCTCAGGTACATTGTGCTCAGCTTAGTGCTACAATTTGGAGATGACTTTTTTTCCTGCAAAGTTATTTTGTTGTTGTTTACTGTTTTTCAGACAAGAAATGTTTTTGCAGATGTGGCGGTTTGAATAAGAATGCCCCCCATAGACTCATATATTTGAATTTTTTAGACACTAGAAAGTGGAACTATTTGAAAACACTATAGGAATTAGGCAGTGTAGACTTTTTGGAGTAGGTGTGGACTTATTAAAGGAAATATGCCACTTGGAGTGAGTGTTGAGGTTTCAAAATGCCATGCTAGGCCCAGTAGTTCTCTCTCTTTCTTTCTCCTCCTCCTTCTCTCTCTTTGCAGACTGGGATGAAAAACTCTCAGCACGTCTGCAGCACCATGTCTGCCTGATGACCCCATGTTCCCTGCCAGATGATAATGGACTAAACTTCTGAAGCTGTAAGGATGCTCCAAATTTAATGCTTCTTTTTTTTTTATAAGAGTTGCCTTGATAATTGTGTCTTTTTACAGAACAGAACAGTGCCTAAGACAGTAAAAGATAGGCAGAGATCCAATGTAGGAAGACAGAGTTCAAGTATCCATGTTCATAGCACATCTCAAAAACGTGGACTGTCAGTGCCAGCACAAGCCAGAACCTACGGCCTCAACCATTCTGTTTGACCCTGAATATTCATTCTGTTCATATGTGTTTGGCTCTTCATGTTATTCATCGTGTATTCATCATGTTAGTCATAGTTTCCTGGATCTTTGTGCTCAGTTCCATCTACAGATTTAATGCCATCCACCTATGCTCAGAGAAAAAGCAAAATACACTCGGATCTATAGTAACAGGCACAGGATTCCTTCCTAGGATTTGTATGATCTTGAGTTTGAACACTCAGCCAGCTACTGGCACAGCTGTGATGTAATCTATACACTATTTTCCCATCTTAAGGTCCATGATTTCATTGCAGCTTGGCAAATATATATACAAAACAGGTATGTCATACACAAGCACCGAGAAATGGCATTAGGGTAAACGTCAATCCACACAGACTGCTACTGATGATTCATTTTACCCTTGACTTGTTAGTCAAGAAAAACATATAATTTTATCCAGTGGAGATAAACAAAAGTATTATAGGTAATGGATTTCTTTAAAGTAGACTTTTGCTCAAAAATCCACCAAAACTATATCTCATCTCTAATCATTCTAACTTCTTGTTTACAGAATTATTGACAATTACATTGAGAAAATTTCTAAGAATCATTACACAGCTATTCATACTTGTAACCAAGTTGGGTAAACTCTGGCTCAGGAATACAGAAAAAAATTCATCACCAGAGTGTCGGCCGCAGGTCTGCTGTGTGTGAAGATCTTCCTTCTAGCCCATAGGTTTAAGTCAATGACTTAAAGCTTCCGGAGATCTGCCCTTACCCCCTAAGCTTGCCTCCCAGGGTATGCTGGGAGTTCTGCCTGTGAACATGAGAGTTAAGCACTCATTTCCAGGTAGAAAATTCCAAACAGTATCTAGGTATGTAGGCTAACATATCTCAAGAAATAATAATATAATACATATGTTCTGAGATTATATCTATGTTTCATGTATGGAATTTGAGAGTGAATTTAAAGGGACCAGCCTCTGATGTCACTCAAAGGAAGAGAGGGAACCATAGTGAAGTCTCATTAGTATCAAACAACCGAGAGCCGCCCAGGACGTAGAAACATTTCACCACAGAGACTGGTTCACAAGGCTCTTCTGGGGTCATTGTTCATGCCAGTAAACTCAGCTAAGAAAACGCAAACTGAACATGCTCTTGTATTGATTATCTTTTCCTCAGGAACTTTTATTAGGATTTTGCTTCCTGAGAGAGTGTATTTGTGTTTCCAGTATGAGCCACTATATCAAATCAGGTTCTCGGTACTGAGTACATAACAGGATAATTTGAGATACGGATGTTTGAAGTCCTGGAGACAGCTGTATGAACTAGCAGCCACAGCTATCTCTCTCTTCATGGCAGTCTTCTGAAAACACACACATCATATTTTACATAAAGAAATACAGTGTTTTGTGGCCATCTAAGACTCTTACTGTCCAATCCTCCTTTACCATGTTAGGCCTAAAACTCAAAATTCTACTTCCTAAACTCCTCAACAAAAATAAGAGAGACAATTTGTCCACTTCACTACAATCCCTTTTTCTCTCTACAGTTTCAGCATTATCCTTGGGTTGTCCAACAGGTAGTCTTTCCTTACCGCTCTGAGCTTCAAATCCTACTGAATATATTCATACGGGATCCTTTTCCTGGAAGCTCAATTGGATGCCAGAAATCCTAAGGCGTTCTACCCGCAAGCTACAAAATCCAAGTCCCTCCATCCAGCTTACCTAAAGTTATTTGGTCCTCTCCCTATACATTTCCTTCTTCAGAGAAACAGAATGAAAATGTTTTAATCACCTTGCCCAGAACCCTCCTGTTTATCTTCTTCAGTGATTGAAAAATACCCTCACTCCTTCCTTCAAAATGCCCTTTTTCCTCCACTCTGACTGTGGAGGAAAATATAATTATTTTCATAATTATTCCTTTATGATCTAGCATGTGAACCCCTGTAGCCGTTTCTTCAGTGGTCATATAAATTTCAGATTCTACAACATGGCAAAAGATTGAGAAGTATCAGTGCTCGATCCGTTTTACTAAAACGCCACTCCTGTTACGTCACACACCGTCACTAAGGCAGAGACAAATGCCATCTTCCTTAGGACCTTAGTGAGGGTGCACGTGCTAATCTTAAGCTACTTTCAATTTATACTTCACTCTAGATGTGACTTTCTAAGGCTTTTCCACACCTAATATTCTCTATGCCAGAATACCTATAAAATAGGTAGAAACATCAAACATTCCCTGAATACAAATCATTAAGCGTATTTTAAAACAATTATCTGATACACATATAATTTAACCAGTTATTCAAAATGACAACAAATGTTATTTTTGCTAAGTCTGACTGACACTGTGAGTTCAGTACCCAGAACCAATAAGGTGGAAAGAGAGAACTCCCACAAATTGGCCTCCACATGTGCACTGTGGAATGCATCATCTCCCATCTGACCCCCCCAAATTTACTGTATTTACAAATATTTTAAAAATTAAAGCAAGTGTGAATATTAACAAGTTTAATGTTATTTTTATTTTTACGTAAAGAATCGAATATTTCACTGAATGCTTAATACTGTAGAAGACAAAGCATTTCCAACATTTTGTCAGAGTTTCAGATCAAGATTTGATCACTATTTTTATTTTATTTTCTTTCACTTAACTGAGAAGGCTGCAGCATGTAAACACGGAGTACAAAATGTTAAAAGTATCATTAAGGCCATTTCAGAAATTGTTAGAAATTCTGCCCTCCTCTTGAGCCAAAATGTACTTAATTTACAAAAAAAAAAAAAAGAAGAACAAATTATTTGCACATATTTAGTTCTGTCTGTAGCTTCAAGTAATGTTACACATCTGGAGGTCAAAAGACATATTAAGAAAAGACAGGGAGTAAATGTTAAAAGTCACACTACTCAGCAATTGAAAAAAGGAAATCACGAAATTTTCAGGCAAATGGTGGGAACTAGAAAAAGTTATCCTGAGTGAGGTATCCCAGAAGCAGAAAGACACACATGATATATACTAACTTATAAGTGGATATTAGACATATAATATAGGATAATCATACTAAAATCTGTACACCTAAAGAAGCTAAGCAGGAAGGAGGACCCTAGGTAAGATGATCAATCCTCACTCAGAAAGGCAAATGGGATGGATATCGGAAGAGGGAGAAAACATTGAACAGGACAGGAGCCTAACACAGAGGGCCTCTGAAAGACTCTACCCAGCAGGGTTTCAAGGCAGATGCTGAGACTCATAGCCAAATTTGGGGCAGAGTGCAGAGAATCTTATAAAAGAAGGGGGAGATAGAAAGACCTGGAGAGGACAGGAACTCCACAAGGAGAGCAACAGAACCAAAAAATCTGGGCACAAAGGTCTTTTCTGAGACTGATATTCCAACCAAGGACCCTGCATGGAGATAACCTAGAACCCATGAACAAATGTAACCCATGGCAGCTCAGTCTCCAACTAGATTCCCAAGTAATGGGAACAGAGGCTGTTTCTGAGATGAACTCAGTGGCTGGCTTTTTGATCACCTCTTCCTCTAGGGGGGAACAGCCTTACCAGGCCAACAGAGGAAGACAATGCAGCCAGTCCTGATGAGACCTAATAGGCTGAGGTTAGATGGAAGGGGAAGAAAACCTCCCCTATCAGTGGACTTGGGGAGGGGCATGGGAGGAAAAGAGGGAGGAAGGGTAGGATTGGGAGAGAATAAGGGAGGGGGCTACAGCTGGGATACAAAGTGAATAAATTGTAATTAATAAAAAAATTAATTTAAAAACATTTTAAAAGAAAGTGTCAAAAGTTTTTGCTTTCTATACTTAAGCCACTATGTTTCATTTTTTAAAATAGGATTGGACTAACCTACATCTATACAAGGCACCGATC
Source organism: Psammomys obesus (assembly GCF_907164565.1). Lineage (NCBI taxonomy): Eukaryota > Metazoa > Chordata > Mammalia > Rodentia > Muridae > Psammomys > Psammomys obesus. The sequence continues at coordinate 36,019,758 of NW_026591086.1, forward strand.
CACCAAGTCACTAGAATAATTTTGTAGAAAACAGATGGTCCATGGGTCCTTGGGGGTGGACTATATTCATTTGTTCAGTAACTTTTAAATACTTTTAGAATTACTTTGTGTGTTTTGCCTACATGTATGCCTAGGTGCCATGTGATATAAATGTCTAGTGCCCAGGGAAACCAGAGAGAGTACTTGATACCTGGAACTGGAGTTAGAGTTGTGACATGGGTGCTGGGAATAGAACCCAGGTCCTCTGGAAGAGCATGTAGTGCTGTTAACCACGAAGCCATCTTTCCAGCCCCCTCAGTGTCTTCTTAGCAAGCAACCACTACATACGCTACCTAGGAAGCACTAAGTACTCAACAGAGAGGAAAACAGCTGTATTCTAATTGCGGATATCGATAACACAAAAGGCAGCAAGTAAAACTATGGTTCCAGATGGCTCCTCACAGTCTGCACGATACCACCTACCTCAAGCTAAGCGCTGTACGGCAGGAGAGCCTTGGGTTCTTGTGTTCCGCTTTAAAGTTTTTAACTTACTAACCTCTATCGCCAAAGCAGTCTTGACGTTCCCCGAAGTTTAGGCATGGCTAGCCACTCGCTGGTGCAAATAACTGTTGGTGGGACTTCATTTCTTCAAACCGGAATGGAAGTAAAATATTATTTTAAGAATTAATTATAATTGAACATATGCCAAAAGTACATAAAGAAAAAAAAAAAAAAAAGCTCTGGCATGCTCCCCTGCCAGAATAGAAATAGATTTTGGACTCGATTCAGTTTCTAGTAAATTAATGTCCAAAGCACACAAGAGCAAATGCACACATTTTTGTAATCTCAGCAAAGAGGCCAGGGTACATATGAACCTAGAATTTCATCTTTGCCTTCCTCCCAGAGGGTGATCTCCCCCACAGTCTGTCTCTCTTGCTTGCTAGTCACAGCCCATGTGACGCTTCCTGTCACAGGTGCTTGCGTTAGGAGTGGGGTTTTATTATTCCCCCCTTAGAGAAACAAATACTCCTTCTGGATGATGAAAGCGAAGTACGAGTTGCCCAGATGACTGGCCTCCCTATGAACCTGCCTAGTGACGCTCACTGCGCTGTATGCACACATCCGAGGAGCCATAGTTGTGCGTCTACTCATGGCAGCTTATCTGCTTATGACTCTGCGCCATCCATTGTGCCGAGCTGTGGGGATGAAAAAGAAAATGGTGGTGTCTGCCAGGAAAGAGTGCATCGTCTGGTGCAGATGACAGAGTGCATGGAGGGTTTTAATGTGCCGGACTCCAAGTGAAAGGAAGCAGATCTATACATGGTGTTTGTTCCTCAAGGTCAAGGAGATCCAGGTCTCTTAATAGGAAGCCCAGGCTCGCTGGGCCTCTTCTCTCTAATGCAGCTGTTTGCTGAAAGCTTGATTTCGTTTTCCGAGACTGTATAGTTTAGCTAATCAACAAATTAGTTTAAGTATGTAAAATAAGCTTTAAAATAGATTCCAATACTACTTCAAATTATTGTTGCTTATGATCTCACAAACACCGATGATAAATATTATCAGTTGCAACAGGAGATGAGTCACGCTGTTTACTGTTCCTCTGTAATTTCCTGTTTCCCTCCATTTTTCAGGTTATGCAATTTGTTAAATTAACTTCAGGGTTTAGTTCATTCTCAACCTTTATAAATCCTTTGACAGAAAGAAAGACAAAGATGATTGCTACTGCCTTAACCAAATTACTGCTCTTTGGTTTAACAGACACAAAGCATTGTCTGTGGTGTTTATTTTCACCCAAATATGAAAGATTCTGACAGTACAGACTGATGGTCTCAATCTATTTCTCCACATGTATGGAATATGTTTGGCTTCTTTTTCTTATAATCACCTCTGTCATCAAACCCCGTATTCATAGTAGTCGTTTTAATTTTCAAGAAAGCCTGTGTTCATTGTTCTAGTTTTCAGGATACAGCTTGACAAGTTCAATAGGACTTTGTGCAGTGTTTCATGAGAAGGCCCTGGCTAAGTTGGGCAATTTTTTTTATAACTATTATTAACTGCACTAAATTTACTGAAGTAATTTGCTAATACATCCTTTTGGAAAATGTAGGTGCCGTCTAATCTCTTTCTGCTTAGCATTTGTAAAAGCTGTTTGAAGATGATTATCTTGGGTTTCAGTCATTTATACATTTTTAAAGTGTGTACAACAGCACTAAAGAACAACACAAAAATTAAATGAGGGCTCTAGTTCCATATCAGAAAAAAGATATTGCTTATCAGAAAATAAAAATGAGTCTAAATAAATCATGGATTATTATATTATTTATGAAAATAATATTGCACCCTCAAGAAAACATAAGCTATAGAAGTTGGTTTAATGTCCTATTATTTAAATCAAGCACCTTTTCCTTCTTGCAAAATATCTAGATAATTGGAGTAATTTTGGGGAACCTTTTTAATTACCTGGGCAATTGGCTCAATCTTCCACCTCAAACTTCTATTTCACTTTGTGATTAAACAGCTTTAAAAAAAAAAAAAAGAGTTACTCCCCTTTCTCCTTTTGGATCAGTGCTAGGTCCCCATGGAGTTGTAAGATTAAAGTGTCTAAAATGGGCAAGAGATACCAACTTTTAAATAAATTTGATTTCCAGATAATTCCCCATTTTAATCATGTAATTACCATATCAGGACTTCTTGAATTCTGTTTTCTCAAGCCCATAGAAAATGGTGTCCAGAATAGTTTCCATGGTAACATCTACATATAATCATCCTTACATTGTTTCCATAAACTAAAGTTTGCTTAAACACTTTCGTTAAGAATATTGACAAGCCATGTTTTCTCTCTTAGCAGTTATGTTTTAAAGTAGTTTCATTTTTGAAATACGTAAAGCTGTTGCTGTCCACATTTGCTTTCTGTTTCTTGAGAGAGAACTACTGTCTTTTTAAGTCACAGAAATATCTCTAAGTCTATTGGCCTTATTCATAAAGCAATATTTGAAGAGTAACAAAAAAATCATAGTTTATCTGACCTACATATAAAATCATTCAAGTATACTACATTTATCATATTAAAAATGCATCATTAAAATTTAAAAGCAGGTACAGTTGCTCAATAAGCTAATGCTATAGTCTGAAGACTCCACTCAAGATTGTATTGTTGAATTCCCAGTTGGATAAAGGAGAGAGAAAAGCAAGGGGAGGGCCCCCGAATGACCTTGCTCCAAGGTGGTAGGGCATGCAGAGCTGCCTTGGGCTGTGGTTGAGCTCCACGCAGAGGCTCTTCACTGCACTGCATTCACACAGCAGAGAACGAAAGTGTCCTGCCCAGAGCAGCTGGAAACTGCTGCGCCTCAATGCAGAAACCTCCCCAAGACTCTACGCCGGTGTCCCTGGGAATACGTGCTTGTGTTTAGGGAGTGAATTTATGGCTCTTTGCCTGTGAGCACAGATGACTCGGTCCTTGTCAGAAAGCATGCAGAAGGATGCAGCAGAAGGAAATTTAATGATAAAAACCTAGTGGAAAAAAATTTAACCTTCATAAGAGGTATGTCTACCTAGAAACTCCTAAATAGTCACCTTTAATAGAGGTTGGTTTATTCACCTCACATCAGCATAGGAAGACCTGGACAAAATTGCTGAAACCCATTAATTAGATTCCTCTAGCAAATATTAACTCAGCAAAATCCTATTCTTTCATAAAATACATTTAAAATTCCAAATTTAAATATCTAAATCTGCACGCATCTTTCCTGAATACGTGTCTAACTTGTACAATATTTTCTTTTAAAAATTTAATTTTATTGGCAACATTTTTCTGATCATTTTCTATACCTTTTACGGAAGTTGTGTTCAATCTAAAATTACTAGGGGTAAGATAGCTACCCACTTCTAACAAGAACAAAACAAAATAAGATAAACACAAGTTTGACCTCAAGTCTTTAAAGGGAATTAGCCTGAACAGCAATGCACCCAGCAGCCACAGCGCTATTTTTATCTTTCCTTATCTCTCCACCCAACTTCACAGTCCTCTCAGCTCCCCCTGTGTTTACCATCTCAGAAGTCATAGAAATTTAAAAATCTACATGATTTAACAGAGATACAAATGGACTTCTCCGATGAGATGTTTTTGTCACTAGTTGTAATTTGTTAGGAAGTATCAAGTTTTCTGGGATTTGACAATTGGTCACTAATAAGTTTAAAAGATAGATAAAATAAAAACAGTCAGAAAATGCCTTCTTATTTCTTAGGACAGTCTTTGTTTTTTTTTGTTTTGGATTGTTGACACAGAATTTTTCTGTGTAGCTTTGACTTTCCCACAACCCTGTCTCTAGGCCAGGCTGTCCCCAGACTCAGAGATCACCATGCCTTTGCTTCCTGAGTGCTGGGATCAAAGGATTATGCCACTATTCCCAGCTATGAACATAATTTTTTACATGGTTATTATGGCATAGAATATCCTAGGTTATGTCCTAGGTTTTGGAAATAGCATCTTCCTGGACAGATATTTTAACTATCTTATTGGGAAAATGCCTTTTACTTCCCTCTCTGATACAAACACCATGATGTAGAGGTTCAACTGGCAAGGCAGAAATAAGGGGTCTACATCCATATTTTATTTTAGGAGTAGTACTCTTTAACTCTCAGCAATGATCCTCAGTTATTGAAAAATAAAGAGACCACATCAAAATACCTGCTAAATTAGTATATCATCCAAAATATTATTTCTCACTTTTAGATAATAAGCCTATGTTTAAACTCCAGAACATTCAAGTCTCTCAGGGTAAAAACATTAAAACTTAAACATATAAGCCTTCAAATTTTTCAGATATCCAATGTTTCCTTGATATAAATCTTAGGTTTGAGTGGTTTTTGGGAACTGTTTCACTTCTTTCTCATCTATCATATTTTCTTTCCACATTTCTTTCTTGCTCTCCGTAAGCAATTATTTACTTGTGTTTATAAGCTGATCTAATACCCCACTGTGAGATAATTTACAGTTCTTGCAAAATACCTATCCATGTGTATACAGTTTAATGTAATAGATTTGAGATACACACAGCTTGAAGGATAACCTTCAGTGGGTGAGTTTAATGCTAAAAGAAATCACCATTTCTTTTTTCCATCACTGAACACCCACATCAGCAACAGCCGCACAGTCATTTTCTCTTCCACCATCTTTACCTCCACCTTCATACCACACAAACAGCAAACCGAGCCTGTGTTTACTGTCTTAAAAACAGTCCTAAAATTTTATATAAGTTATACAATTTTATAAAAGAAACAAATGCACTGTCCAATGTGAAGATTAGACTGTCTTATTCTAAGCAAATATTTTTTGTCATTTATGGTAGTTTGTAGAAAGAGCATTAAGCCCTTTGAGGATCAGTAATTAGTAACTCCTAAACTTACGCACTGGAAGGAATTACAAAGAGAAAGTCAGGATTTCCAGGGGTGGGTAGCCGAATGAACTAGGCGCTTATGCATTCATTTATTCTGATAAGCTATCACTTAGCATTTGTTGTATGATATGTACTATATGGTACTTACTGCCACGCATAATCTCATCAGGTAGCAGAAATCTCCAGATGAAAGCTTGAATGTGTAAAGAGTCTTCGCAAGGGCACTGCTATGGTTAAGAAGAATTAACGCTAACTGTTTTTGATCTCCAGAATTAGAAACAGGAAACTTGGAACATCACTAACCTTAACGTTAGGCTTCGAAGGACAAAAGGACACAAAGGAATGTGACCAGAGTTGGATTAGATCAGTAGCGCGGAAAAACTCCAAAGTGTAACAGCCGTGCTGGATTCACTACACCTGCCAGCAGAAAGTTAAGACGCAGGGAGAGATGTAGCAAGGGTCTTCTTGTCCTATTTACTGCCTTCTGCATGTGAGTTCCAGTTTCTGGACTCCATGGGAAGCCACAGTGATGTGCTCCTCATTCAGCCTTTAAAGTTCATGAGTCTAGGGGAAGGTGAAGAAGGACAGAGGCCTCAGAACTGGAGTGGGCAGCTGTGCAGCCCTGTGCTGAAGATGAGTTCACAGAGAAAGCAGGTAGCTATGCACACAGGTATTAATAAACGTAAGCAAACAACTGCTGCATGAGGCTGCTACACAAGTCCACGTTTATCAGTAATAACACAAAGCAGAGACTCATTTCCGTTGCCTGTGTGTTGTGGTCTTTACAGAAAATCAGAGCATCCAGCAGTGGGAACACGTGGAGCTGAGTTCCCTTAATAGGGAAATGAGCTATTCAGTGACCGATAGGGAGGGAATTATAAGTAGCCACATTTAAGAGTAAAACATATTGTTGATCAACATAAAAACTCTGTACCCTTCTAAAGACCATCTGTATTCCTGCACTCAAATATATTTAAAGCATTTCTGTTGCCTGGTCCCTTCTGGGTTCTTACCCTGCTTAGATTAGATCTAAACACACCAGCAGATTAAGGATATGAAAGCTGTTTTGGAAATGACATTGTCGTGATGCAGAATCCACGTATCAGAAACGCTACCTGCCAGGAAGGGAGAGTGAAATGAGGGGTTGGTGGAAATTATTCACCTGGAAGAGAGAAGTTTAGGAGGAAACATCTTTAAAGTTGGGGAGTTGAGAGTGTGTCCTGTTCAGAAAGCCGAAGAGAGGCACAGAGCCACAAGAGTGCCTATCTCAAAGTACTTATTTGTTTTATGAAGTGCTTCTGATCTGCACAACTCTTGTTTTGTTTTAGTAATATCCTGTATTGTTGTCTGCATCTTGCGGTGCGGAGCTGAGAACTCTGAGATTAAGTCATAACCAAGAAGAAGTCCTAGGAATGGCAGGGTCAATACCGAATGTTAGAAAGATGCTTCCAACAGCAAGACAGGGAGTGGATCAGAGAAATGTGGGACCGGATGCTGAGAAATAAATTAGGAGATAATTGCATTGGAGCAGATGGTATTTGAAGAAGAATTAAAGCTAAGGAACTGTGGCTTATGAAGTGTGGGGAAAAGATATGTGGTTGACATCCCAAAGAAGGAGCTACAGGCTATGGTGGTAGAAGAGCAAATGCTGAACCTGAGAACTTCACGGTAAGGCCTGAGTCACTAGTTGATTAATTGAGAGTGAAGCACAGATGAAGTTAGGAAGGAACACATGGAAAGAAAGGAAGCTGCTCGACTTTCCATTAATCTAACAAGGCTCGTGTGTGGAACACAAAGTGAGAAGAGGACTAGTTAGCTAGCTAAAGCAAAGCCAGCAGGAAAGCCACACCGAAGCTGGGGATGGAAGGTTTAGCAGCATGGCGAAGCACCCAGGGGCTGTAAAGGAATGAAATCTCCACATCAGAGAGAAATGTGAAACAAGTCAGAGTGAGAAGTCAGAGCCTGGAGAACCCCAGCACTGAAGAAATCTAGCATAGGGAAGAGGCAGGAAAACTCTGCTGCTGAGTTAGAAGAGAACTTCAGTTGAAGCAGGAAAACAACACCCAACACTGAATTCTGGAAAGAGTCTAATGGTACAGTCTGGAAGCCTTTGACAAGGACAATGCTATTTCATAGCCTGCTACAGCTTTCTCTTTGTCAAAAAATTTAGGGAAGAGAGTTTCAGTTCCTCGCTTATATCACATCATTTTTTTTCTTTTCTTTTTTTTTCTTTTTTTCTTTTTTAATCATTACAATTTATTCACTTTGTATTCCAACCGTGGCCCCCTCTCTGGCCTCCTCCCATACCTCCCTTCCCAAGTCCAGTGATAGGGGAGGTCCTCCTCTTCCATCTGGCCCTAGCCTATCAGGTCTCATCAGGACTGGCTTCTTTGTCTCCCTCTGCGGACTGGTAAGGCTGCTCCCCCTTCAGGTTGAGGTGATCAAGATGGCATCAATAGAGACAGCCCATGCTTACCTGTGCACTGATCCCACCTCACAGGAGACATCTCTGAGGTAGGGGCATCCTCTGTAAAAGTAAACTCTAGAGATTCAAGGAGCTTCGGGGACTCTCCTGAAACCAACTGTACTTATTTAGAATAAGAGAAGTCACCAGGCTGTAGGAATTTTGTGGATAGATAAGAAACCAGAGTCTGAGGACAGCAGAGTGGGAAAGGTGGTGAGATTTGCAGGTACTTATCAGGGTTGGCGGCAGGCAGGGCTCACAGTTCAGCTATCCTGGAGCATGCTTGGCCAAGCATAGGTTGTGCATGCACAGTGTAAAAAAGGAAGCATGTTTGGCAGACAGGAGTTCACAGACTCATTTCTCCTGAATCTGCCTTTTGAGTTCCCCCAATTTGTCATAATTACTTTTCTTTCTCTATGCCAACATTCTGCAACACACTTACTTAGCTTCAAAATATTTCATTCGTGATGGGTCTGGAGACCGTGTAATTCCAGGTATTCGGGGAGCTTAAGAAGGAGGGTAGGAAGTAGTTCCAATGTGGGCATATGAGCAGGGTCCTATCTCAAGAAAATCCTGAAAAGGAACTAGAGGTATAAGTTAGTGGTAGAGCCTGGGGTTTATTCATCTACACAGAAAGAAGGCTGATCAGGAGGAGGAGAGGGAAGGAAGGGAGAAAGAAAGGAAGGAAGATTAAGAGAGGGAGGGAAGGAGGGAAGAAGTGAAAAAAGAAAGGATGGAGGAAAGAAGGGCAGAAGATGAAGAGACAGGAAAGAAGGAGGAAGAAAGGGAGAGGAGAAGGAAGAAAGAAAAGAACAAACAAGTTTTCTTCCCTCAAAAATGAATAGCCATCATACCAGAGCATACAAGAAATTAAAACTATATGAATGCACACATGCACACACAGAGAAATCACACACATAATAAAATAAGCCATGAAGCAACACAACATGTCAACCAAACCATTTTATTACGGCAACATTCTCCAGGCAGTGACGTGTACTGCTTTAGTTTGGTCACTGAAATTTTCCAGGTTAAGCTCTATATTAGTCATCAGGCTGGATGACCTGACCGATTGTTCATCGCTTCTGTAATTCAGTTTCCACACTGGCAAAGCGAAGAAGGCACTAAGTCCTAACCCAGAAGCTAACTGCTTGAGAGATGTTGCGTGAATACGAAGCACAACGTCAGAATCGGCACTTATCCTCTAAAACAAAAGCTCATGCTAAGGCTAGACCTTAAAAAGCTGTCTACATAATGATAGAAGACAGAGGTGAAGTAAGTAGGCATAAGAAAAAATAAGTCACAGTGGAAAGCACAGGCCAGTCCACCTAATATATCACTGTTGCCTATATGGGAGGTTCATCGTTTGGGACATTTAATAAAAAGATTTCAAATAATTGAGGTTTTAAGTTTATCAAATACAAGGCATTAAAAAATTTCCTGATATGTGGGTGCAATTAGAACAAAGTTAGGCTTTGGGCATTTTTACATTTATCGTAAGTATTCCTTTAAATGCACACTTTCACTTCCAGGCTTTCCTTTTCAAAGCCAATAAGCTCTTCAATTAAGCGAAGGAAGAGGAGAGCCAGCCCATAATCAATCAGGGAAGACACTAAATCATCATATTTTTAGGTCAACCTCTCTCCTTTTCATCAATGGCAGTTTATTACTATATTTGATTTTAACTTTATATTTTCAGTATAGATTTAAGAAATAAATTAAATTCATAGTTCCCATCTTAATAGCAACATTTATGATTAGGAAAGAAAGAAAATCTTTCTGAGACACAAAAAGGGAACTTTTATCTGTACAAGTGTTGTCACAACTGGCCATTATCTTCTATGACAGAAATGGCAGTATTCTTAAAATATCGCAGAAGACAATGGCATATATTTCATTGATAATGCCTTATTTTGAGTTTTGCCTGATGGAACATCCTTTAATTAGTAAAATGGTATAATAAAAATAAAATAACTGGATTTCTTAGTCATAATCTCATTTTGATGTCTTTTAAAAAAATATTAGTGTTTACCTAGTTCTCTGTGAAATCCTATAATTATTGTCAGCCTCATCTAAAACCAACCAGGAATTATTAAGGACTATTAAGGTACTTTCCGTTCAATGTGAAAATGTAATTTCTCAGTGTGAAGCAGTCTTCTGAAAAACTTACAAAAATGAAAAAAAAAATATTTACCATAAAAATCTCATTTTAGAAGTACATGTCTTTTTCCATTACCATAGTACAATTGTGTGTCTTTTTCTTTCTCTCCCTTCTGAGTGTGTGTGTGTGTGTGTGTGTGTGTGTATGCTTGAAATGTAAACACTATTGACACTAGCGTAATTTTTTTTCAAAAAAAAAAAAAGTCTTCGTAAAACCTGGGGCCGTTTCTTATCGTCCAAAAGGTAATTCAGAAAAAAAAAAAAAAAGATAATTCATTGTTTGCTTGCAAATTACACAAGGTGCCACATACATTAAGTATGTAACTTGATTTTCAAAATAATTAAGAAAAAATAAGAACACGAAACAAATAAGATTCTTGAAGCTCCATGGAGTAAGAAACAGTTTAGAATTTTAAATAACATTGATGAAGGCAGCTGTCCTTGTTCTACAAATAGAATTGTTACATATTTAAATAAGATCAGTCATCACTCGATAAATCCTGGAAGGGTGAGGTTGTTGGTGATGTGAGTGAGAGAAAGGGGAAAGATTCTGGGTTATTTTTCTAGCAGGTGTTTGGTCAGTACTAGTCTGTGAAATCACCTGACAGGATGAATTGAGTGTAAAAAAAAATGTTAATACTAACTGAATCTTGTGTTGTGTTGTGATAAGATCTTATCCTGTAGCAAGAAGATCAAGAGTTCAAGGCCAGTCTGGTGTAAATAGCTAGTTCCAGGTCACAATCAGAAATATGGGGATAGGAGATTGTCTGGAGATAGGAGTGTGAGGGGTGGAGGGAAGGAAAGAAAAGAAAGAAAAAGAAAGAGAAGGGGACTTAAGAGATCGCTCAGAGGTTAAGAGCACTGGCTGTTCTTTCAAAGGTCCTGACTTCAATTTCCAGCAAATACAAGCATCTATAATGAGATCGAGCGCCCTCTTCTGGCATGTAGGCGCACATACAGGCAGCATAGAGTATAATAAACAGCACAACAATAACAGGACGGAGATTCATCACACACCCTTGCTGTAAAATAAAGCTAGAGCCACCGGGATACAATTACTTCGGATCTCCTCACCAGTCTTTCAATATTTAAGAAGCCCTACACATACTTCTTTGGCATCAAAGATCTAGTCCTTGAGAATTATGGGGTCCGCTCTTGCTTCCAGCATATGTGTGTTCAGAATTGTGACAAATGAAACAATTCTGTCCATTTAAAACTATTGACTTAACAACAAAACATAACAAAAAAAGTATAATAAGATAAAACAAAAATCATCACATTGAATATGGGCGAGACAAGCCAACAGAGGGGAAAAGAGCCCAACAGAAGACACAAGAATCAGAGACCCACTCCTTCACACGCTCAGGAGTCTCATAGAAACCTTAAACCGAATCCATTGCTTTATCTCTTAGAAGCCTGTTATTGTCAAGTTAGACCAGAGAGGCGGTGGCTCCTGAGGGGACTGGAGGGGAGGAAATGGGAGGTGTGATGTATCTGGGAGAAGTAGAGGAAGGGAAAACTGTGATCAGGATATATCCTAAGAGAAAGGAGTCTATTTTCAATAAAAAGAGGAAAAACTGAGAAACTCCAAACCAATGAGTAGTAATTTCTAGACAATGTATGATTGTAACGATTTCATTTCTTTCAGTTTCAAGAAACAACTTGTTCTTAAATTAATGCCTCAAGCCTATGTTGAGATGTCAGCATTAACTAACATGCAATGAAATGAGTTGGATACTATGTATTTAAATTTCAAAAAGTGGATTGGATCAGATTGTTCTAATTTGAATAAAGCAAACTCAATTTAGCTTCTATAAGTAATAATCAAGGACAAGGAGATGACTGATTTTGTTTTGTCTATTGTAATTATTGAATTGTAATATATTTTTATCTAGTTCTATGATTCTTGTACTAATAATATATTGCTGCTTAACAAAATAAAAAAACTTCCAATATGCCTCAAAAACATTAAATTAAGTTAAATTAAAATTTTTTTCCAGAATAAATTTTGATAAGATTAAGACAGTACCAGCTAATTCTCATTAAAATGCTGATATTGAATCTCAGTACATTTTTTTAAATATGAAATTAGATGTTAACCTTCTAAAATGTGTCATTATGCATAAATAAAATAAACTATTTCATTATTTATCATTAGTGGCCCATTTATATAATGTGATTGTCGTTTTTTTGTTTTTTATCTTTAAAATATTGTCAACAAATTAGATTCTTTTCAAGCACTAAGCTCTGCTCATTGCATATGAGACAGTTCACAGAATTTTTTCATATTGTTCTTTTTAAATAAAATGTTAAATGAATAAAATCTTTAGATTTCTTCTTTAAGCCTTTTTATATTCTTATAAAATCCTTATCCAAATGATTTATTCTTAACTAATTAAGAGTGAAGATCTTAAGTGTATTAATTGTTAGATTTATATCCTCACATGAAAGGGAGTGAATCGAATGTAAATTCCACGTCATATGCAAATGTACAATAGATTGATTTAAGCTAAAAAAATTAACGAAGAAATACTATTCACACTAAAAATTCCTTTGCAGCGTACCTAACACAATCTGCATTAGAAGCCAAGGCACAAGCAACGTGCAAAGTAACTTGTGTGCTGTCCCCAAAGCAATTCCATCATTGATGGCGAATCTTGGTTGTCAATTTGACTATATTGGGGCTCTGCTAAGACCCATGCCTTCGGGGAATTTTTATTTTTAATCAATTGACATGGGAAGACCCGCCCTAAACCTGAGCCACTTCTGATGGCAGTTTATATAAAACAGACATGTTGTTTTTTTTTTTGCCTGCTTGCCCTTGGACTCACTGGCAAGTGCAGCAGCAAACCTTCAAAGGTATTACAGCCTCGTTCTCCAGGACTCTAGCAGAGACTGAGGACTCACTAAAACATCCAGTTTTGTGGACTGAACAACTACCAGGTTCTTGGCTTTCTATTCAGAAGCAGTCATTACAAATACATGTATGTGTATGCATAAATATGAATATTCATAATATGTGTGAATTCATATGTATTCATTCTATCAATTTTGGCAAAAATAGTACTAATTGTAGTGGCAGGAGCATTAAGCAACTCGTCATATTGTGACAGAAGTTAGGAAGCGGAGAATAATGAATGTGGATCTTGGCTCATTTTCTCTTTTTGAGTCAGTACAGGACTCCAGCCCCTAAACTTATTAATGTCAGGATGGGTCTTTCCACCTTAATTAAACCCCATTGAAAATGTCCTCACAGATGTAACCCCAAAAGTACCTCCTACATCATGCCAGATTCCATCAAGTTGACAAAAATGTCTTTAAAATTGGGCAGGGTGCAGTCCTTCAGTGTTTTGTTATACGAGGCTCAATGTTCTCAAAATTATACCTTCATTTCACATATTCCCCCCCTTCATGTTAAACGTCCTCATATTCACTTTGCAAGTAGACAGAGTTAGTAATTCATTTATTTTATGTCATATCTAGTTTATTGAGAATAAGTAATTACATACTCCATGAAAACTAATATATTGTGATATGGAGACTTTTAGTTAAATTGAGATTCTGTGAGAAGACATTGAAATGATGCTCTTGTAGTTTTATAATCATCCAGCCAAAGGCTAGTTTGGTTTCACAGAAGATAAGTATGTTAATGATAATTTTTAATTTTCCTATTATTAGTATAGCTTTATATTTAGAAGAATTACAGAACAAAATAATTATCCATCTTGAGTACAGAGCTTTTTATTTCTAGCTGTCCTACATAAATTCTTTAGTCAAAAAAAAATCAAAGCTTTGTAGAACAAATGAATTAATTGAGAAATTAATTGGGCCATGTTTCTACTTTTAAAAATCAAGTTATACTTTAGTGAGTTTTGAAAAACTTTTTTAAACCCATAGCAAAGCAGAATATAGTAATTTTTGAAAACATGTATCTTATGCAAGACATTTAACATAAATGTTATTAATAAAATAAAATGATAAATTATTTTTAAAAAATTATTACAGTTAAAGAGTATTATTATTTCTTGGCAATGCAAATGTTTTCTGCATTAACTTTCAAGTGAAAGATTCATTTCACAGGGATTTTTTAGTACAATTTTTTCAGTTCCTCCAAATACTAGATATGTAATAAAAGTATGAGAAGGGACGCCATGCAACCCAAATTGAATGATATTTTACTCATCATCTATTTTGATTTTTTTTCTCATCTTCCCTTAATATTTACATCACGGCACTAAAGGAATTAAGTAGGACACTGTAGAAAGGTTATTGAAGTAGTTAATAACATTTCTATGTGACTTTGTGTACATTTAAATCTGACCAGCATTTGGGGGTCCCTAAAAAAAAATCACACTGCAGCTTCTCCTTAGAGGCCTCTTTGCTCAGAATTAGATTATTTATCATCAAAGTAGATAAACTCTTCGTTGAAATCTGTGGCATACAGAGGTTCAGAGCTGTTAAGGGGTAGGTAGGTCAGGGTAGGCCTTAGGATTTAGAAGAGGAAATAGTATTTCACCATTGAAGGGGCTGGAATGAGAAGGACTCTGTGTGATGCGCAGGGAGCTCAGCTCTCTTTCTTAGACAATTTAGTGTAAGTGGAAAGCCTCCCTTTCTACACTGTGGTTTATCAGTGAACACACACAGTGAGTAGTCCCCGTCAAGAGGAGTAGCAAAGGAAAAGGAGTGACTTACTAATATGAAGATACATTTCTGTTCATTTGGAACTCAGGGTCTTGCCCTTCTTACAGGAGACACTAATGTCAAACAAACAAACAAATAAACAAAAAAGCTACAAGCCAGCTCAGTTGTGTCTAAGGAAAAGGGAGGAATCTACTTGCTCCGTTGGTCAATGGAACATCTGAGAACTGTTGAATATCTTGGATTTACAAGGTAGCAACTCTAAGTGGGGTTGGCATTTCTCATCTTCATATCAATACAGAAACTTCATAGTAATAATTAAAATGTATGTTTTTCTCCTGATTTAAAATTGTGTATGTGTGTGTGTGTGTGTGTGTGTGTGTGTGTGTGTGTGTGTGTGTGTTTTGGTGAATCATTATTCAGAGATGTTGTAGCTATAAACATCCTTTATTTTATGAAATGATAATCATTGACAGTTAAATCCCTGTTTTAGAGACAATTTGCTATTGCATTCTGGCCCGCCTCATCCTGACTAATAAGAAAATTGCATGCGGGATGTGAAGGCACACACACACACACACACACACACACACACACACACACGAAGTACTTGTATTAGCAATAGCTAAGAGAGGGAATACATATTTGAATTTGGAAAAATGTCAAGCTTTCTTCTTTTAAACAAACACTTGGTGAAATTGTTGGCTGCAGTGAGCAAGAAGCAGCTTATGTCTGGAGCAAAGCTACAGTGTTAGGGTAAAATGGCAGAGAACAGACTACCAATGTGTGTGCTATGGAGTATCATTTCGTGTGAGTAGCAGAAGACATGTGCCCATGAGAAAGGCTGAATCAAAAGCAGAAACAAAAGGCACATTGAAAAATTCAGGAATTTACAATTTGACAGTTGGTGACTTCTGACTAAAACAGGTTTTTGCCAAGGAGCAGAATGAGGAGATGACATTGCAGCTACTCTTAACACCTCTGAAGTGACTCCCGGAAAGGACAAGAGCAGGTACAGGTGCCTCAGATACTGCACTTCATCAAAGAAACCCTTTTCACACCAAGAGAGAAGGTCAGAGAGCAGCAAGATGTATCATGGCCAGGAACTTCCTAAGAAAAGAGTATCTATTTCAAAAATAAGTATGTGCTTACAAGCAGTGGGACAAATTCCATAAATTAGCCTTCTGGAGCTGACCGGTCACAGCAACTCTTGAGTCTGTCTTGAGTCTGAAACTGGTGATTTCTGTGCTTATGCCAGACTTGGGTGATTCTTGATTTCCAAGCCTCATCTAAGCAGGAAATTGTGAAAGAAATGCAGTCGATGGTCAGATGAGCAAATCCCCATTGCCATTTCTGATGTGGTTTGAAAGGCCAACAAAAAAAAAAAAAAAAAAAAAAAAAAAAAAAAAAAAAAAAAAAAAAAACGATTATCCTGTAGGGTGAAATGAGTCATCTTGGAGAACATCTACAAAGCAGGTAGTGCCAAGAGAAGGAAACTGTGGCAATATCCTTTGTGTCCCCAAGGCAGAGACTCACACAAGTTTTACTCAGACAGACTTCAAATGTTCTGTAGATCAGAGACTTTTCCTTGTCTTTCATTCTTATTATTCCCATATGAAGTATTTATTGTCATTTCATCACTTTTTTGTATGAGGTCCAGGAAAGGAGCCAATTGATGACCTGACCATCACTCAGAGAACCTATCTTTCAATCTTAACTATGTGGCTGGATGGACTTTGTGGAGAGAGCGTTAGAGAAAAAGAGGATAGTTTGCATTAGTTCAGTGGCACCTCAACAGGAAATCAATCATGATTGCTCCATCGCTGAATTCTCTATGGCAATCATCTTTCAAGTTCCGTGGTCTGATAAACCACCTACATGGCATCATTCAACAAATGTGCCTTTTCTACCTCTCATTCTGATAAACAGTGCAGGCAGAAATAAATAAAATAAAATAGAATAAATAGTCTCTGGTGTCACGGAATTGTTCGTAGGGAAAACAGAGAACACAAAAACAAAATAAATTGTGCGTGAATGTAAGTGTATGTGGTGCACACGGGCATTTGTGCCGGCGTGTGTCTGCGTGTGCACGTGTGTGCGTCTGTAAAACGGCTCAATTTACAAACCAAATCTAGCCAAAGGGAATAGAACAAGAAGGTAGAAAAGACAAGGGGCTCAAGGAATATCTCCTGAAGGCCCTACTTTATCACACCAAACATACATTTGCTTTAATGCTGAAGTGTCTAACATGATATTTAGTCATTTTTTTTTTTTGTAGATTCCACCTAATGAATTAGCATACAGCAGAGACACTTTCCACCTATCTGCTTTCCTTCCCTGTTTCTTGGGGGATTGAGATAAGCTTTGCTTTGCCTTCCTTTTGCCCCCCCCACCTGCTTTTACTGATTTATTCAATGAATCATGCATATATTTCAAAAATAATTTGGAACAACCACTTAAAGCCTTCAGTTGAGATCTTCAGATGGTGGTGGTGGACTAGGCAGGATAGCAGTCAAAGAAAGGATTGCATAAGTAATTATTTAATGAAAACCATTCAAATGCTGAAAAAAAAAGTACAAGTTGCTCTGAGGGTATGCCAAGAAAAGAGTGGAGAGTGGTGCAGTTTTGTCTACAGAAAGAGGGACTCATGAGGAAATCCTGTAGCACAGCTCTGGGTGGTAGCACATGCCTGTAAGTCCAGCACTTGAAAGGCTGAAGCTGGAGGACGGTGAGTTCAAGACCAGCTAAAACAACGAAGTATGAAGGAGTGTGCAAAAGCACAGTAAGCATCTGGTGGCATGTGCTTGCAGCAATCAGGAGGGAGAGACAGGAGAACAGTTTCTTTGAGGCCATCCTAGACTGCATAGTAAGATTCTAGCTTGGATAAAACAAAGCTGAACTCTATGTCAGAGGGAGAGCATTTGCAGATGATTCTGGTGGTAAGGACAGCAGCAACAATAATGTTCTTAACTCAAAATTGTATCTCCACTAGACATAATAATTGAAACAGAATAAATATTTAACTTCATATATACATATACATATCGCATGTATACATCATATACATATAGAAAAATAAAGCCAGGGAGGAAGAATATTTATTATTATTATTATTATTTACATTTTATTAACTCTGTATCCCAGCTGTAGCCCACTCCCTCATTCCCTCCCAATCCCACCCTCCCTCCCTCAGCTCCTCCCTGCCTCTTTTCAAGTCCATGGATTGAGGAGGACCTCCTCCCCTTTTGTTTGGCCCTGTTTTATCAGATATCTTCAGGACTGGCTGCAAAGTCCTCCTCTGTGGCCTAGCAGGACTGCTCCTCCCTTGGGGGGTGGGGAGGTCAAAGAGCCTGCCATTGAAAGTGGACACAGGGTAAGATGATCAATCCTCACTTAGAAAGACAAATGGGATGTGCATTGGACATATGACAGGAGTCTACCACAGAAGGCATCTGAAAGACTCTACCTAGCAGCATTTCAAAACAGATACTAAGACTCATAACCAAACTTTCGGCAGAAGGGGAGTTAGTATGACATGGAAAGGATAGGAGCCCCACAAGGACCAAATATATCTGGGCACAGGGGTTTTTTCTGAAACTCTTTCTCTAACCAAGGACCATGTATGGATATAACCTAGAACCTTTGCTCGGACGAAACTCATGGTAGCTCAATAACCAATCGGTTTCCCACAGGAAGGGGAACAGGGACTATTCTGACAAGAATTTTTAAAACTAAAAAAAAAAAAAATAGCAAGAATTATATAGAGTAAAATTTATATAAGACGGCTTTCTGGAGAAAATCGTTTACTTCTTCTCTTATACAGTGTTATTTAAAGACGTTAGGTTTATGAGTGACTCATACGCAGGGTAGAACTAAACTAATTCTTAAATTCAAATTAAATTCTCAGAGCTTATAAAGGAAATTATTTCTTCTTGCTATCTGAAATGAATGTATGTTAAGAAGAAATATGGGATGGGTTTACTTATGTAGTACTTCTAATATAAAGCTGGAATTTATGGCCTACATTAATTACATAAGCTATAAAACAATGGTTCTGCTCTCTAACTTTAAAATGTACTCTTATTCTACAGTAGCATGATGGTTTCCTCTGGTTGTTTCTATTTTTTGTTGCTGTTAAAGACAAAAAAATTTTTTTAAAAAAAAGGAATACGCCGAAAAATCCAGCCTAAGACCCTACTAAACATTTTTCTGTACATGATATAATTTCATCTCAAAATATTTTTTACAGAAATTATTAAGTTAATTGGAACCTCAGAATAATTATTTATAACTTGTTTTAAAGTTGGTGTTTTGTAGATTTCTGTGGCGCTATTGGGAGGCCAGAGTAAGACAACATTGTAATTTCAGCCTGTGATTGTCTAATTGAGCCTTTCAACCCTTGCCATGCTCAGTGTTCATCTCTCAGTTCCTTGAATGTAAGAAAATCATCTTAGCTGATCTCATAACGAGTTTTTGCTTCCTTGGTAACTAGTGTGACTTTTTAAGTATTATCTATACCCATTCATTTTTTTTTCATTGGTGTGATAAAAGTGTCTTAAGGAAGAGCTTTTTTTAATATTTTTTATTATTATTAATTACACTTTATTCATTTTGTACCCCCCATAAGCCCCTCCCTCCTCCCCTCCTGATCCCACCCTCCCTCCCCTTTCTGCATGCATGCCACTCCCCAAGTCCACTGATAGGGGAGGTCTTCCTCTCCTTCTTTCTAATCTTAGACTATCAGTTCTCATCAGAAGTGGCTGCATTGTCATCTTCTGTGGCCTGGTAAGGCTGCTCCCCTCTCAGGGGGAGATGATCAAAGAGCAGGCCAATCAGATTATGTCAGAGGCAGTCCCTCTTCCCATTACTATGTAACCCACTTGGAAACTGAACTGCCATGGGCTACATCTGTGCAGGGGTTCTAGGTTATCTCCATGAATAGTTCTTGGTTCAGAGACTCAGAGTATGAGTCTCTGGGAAGTTCCCTGTGTTCAAATTTTCTTGTTCTGTTGCTCTCCTTGTGGAGTTCCTGTCCTCTCCAGCTCTTGCTATTTCCCACTTCTTACATAAAATTCCATTCACTCTGCCCGACAGTTGGCCATCAGGCTCAGGAAGAGCTTATTTTTGTTCAGAGTTTGAGAATTCAGTCCACTGTAGCAGGGGAAGAAGGCATGGTGTCAGGAATGTGAAGTCACATTGCTTGTCAGGACTATGAAGTCACTGTTCACATCTGTGGTGTCAGGAGTGCAAAGTCACTGGTCACATCTACTTGGTTTCTCAGTTTCATTCAGTCTGCATCCCAGCCCAGGGGACAGTGCCACCCCTTGACAGGCATGCCCAGGCATTTGTCTCCTAAGTGCTTCCAATCCATGTCAACTTAACAATCAATTACACAATCACAGTAGCTTAGAATGTTGTTATTCCTTCTAGAAATGTTAAGTGGAAATTTTCCAAAATCATTGCATGGAGGTGACTAGAAGGATCAGATTGCACTGGGTTGATGAATGAGTGCAAAGAAAATGGATACAGATTGAACTCACAACAAGCTTATCCAGAATGGAATACGTTGAAAATGGCAGCTAACCCACAAAAACCAAGAGAGAATGTGACAATTATTAGTAGGTCTTAGCAGGTCCAACACAACGGGTGAGAAACTGCAAATAATGTTTTGGTTTGGAGAAGAATAAATGGATAGTTTGATCTTTATTCTGCTGAGAGAAGAAAGGAAAAGTTGAAAGTGATTCAAAGGTAATAAAAATTGCAAAAGGATTCCAGGAAGAATATACAGGACTTTCACCTGACCATTTAATTAGGATACTAGATAATCTGCAGATACAAATGAAATATTTTATTCTTAATATTAAGCAAGCATCCAACTTTCATTAGTTTTATTTTGAAATTTAAAAGAACTCATTGTCATTTTTTATATGACAAATAATAAATGTCCTCCTCAGACTTCTCTTCAATAAACATAGACTAAAATGAGCACATGCGATGAATGTAACTTAACTAGAGATAAATTATATATGTATGTCAATACTAGGGGGGGGAATCACTGTAGAAGCGGAGGTTACAGTCAAAGATTCTTACATCTACATTGAAACTGTGCTCAGATCAAATGTGGAATACTCCTAAGGTCATTCAACTAATTTAATGATTATGATAATACTTAACATATTTTTTAATCTCATAATTTTATTTGAAAAGATAAAATTATTAACATTTTAAGATAGAAAAGTAATCCAAGTACTAAGTCTGAATGGCAATGACAATAGATTGTGATAATATCACTCAAATCAGCATAAATTTTTGTAAATATGAAAAAGCAAAGCATCTCAGCATGTGGTCATATGCTCATCTTAGCTGTGAAATATAAATCTACTATCTAGTCTTTCTATGAAAGTTAGCTCCTTCAGGAAGTCTTAATGAATAATAAAACTGGCTTGATTCTTCGCTCTTCATTCAACTTCTCTGTCATGTTATTAATGATTAATAATGACTGCATGCACAATAATTTCTTCTTCTCCAGACAAAAGTAGCATTTTAATATAAGGCTTTTATTTTTTCAGTTATAAAGAGGTACAAAGATACTCTGAACATACAGAACAACTGAAATACAAAGAAAAAATTTCAGTCAATAGCTCCATTCTATTTTATAAGTCCACTTATTAAAATGTCTAGACTTCAATAAACCTTTTCATCATACTTTAGAAAAGGTAGCATATTTTTTGCATTTATTACATTGTATCCATTATTTTTTTTTATTTTTGAATAGGTGGCTTGAACTTAGAGCTAAGCATCAATAAGAATTCATAATGCTAGTTCAAGAATATCTTAGCTGAGCAAAAAAAAATGACAATTCATATATTTGAAATTATTTGTATAAATGTTTCTCAATACATCCACAAGGAGAGTGTCTTTGACAATGGTCTAAAAGTGCCTGTTAAAAGCCAAACATAATAACATTGTTATTCTGCCACTTATTAACAGAACAGCACATCCTACAACAATTAGATGTGAATATTACAAACTGAATTTAATATTAAGCTGTCTTTGAAATTCCACTTTGCAGCAGATCTTCACATGCTTAAAGCACAGCAGGAGGTTAACTCCATCTTCAAATATTAAGCCAAACCTTTTTTAACCCTGTTAGTCTTACTGAAAGTAACGGCTCCATTAGGAGAGAGAAAACTCTCTCCTAATTCAATCACCAAAAGAGAAAACTAAACTTCCCAACTATCTTTCATTTTTATCTGTTAAGTTTCCATAATAAAAAGATAGAAGATAGAATGGTAGATAGATTATATGGATGTGTATTAAATGATAGATGTTATACATTAGAATTAGGTAGATGTAGGTGATACTTTATAGATGATAGATAGACAGATAGATACACAAACAGGCAGACAAAGAGGCAGAAAGAAAGAAAGAAAGAAAGAAAGAAAGAAAGAAAGAAAGAAAGA
>NW_026591086.1:36041867-36058228 GCF_907164565.1 Psammomys obesus
GAAAGAAAGAAAGAAAGAAAGAAAGAAAGAAAGAAAGAAAGAAAGAATTTGGTTTTGGTCTCAGCAAATAAATTTATTTACATGCATTCTCATTATTTGAAAGTACATCTTAAAGGGATAATTAAATACTCTTTACTATGCTCCCTTATTATTCTCCATCTCCACAAGTACCTTGAAGGCCTTAAACTTCTTTGTATTCAATAAGAATCTCTAATACTTGCTTATGTGATATTTCTTTAATATATATGTTTATTTTACAATAAATATATTACATATATGATGCTTAACATAAAAATATCTCCAAAGTAAATTTATCTAATAACCCATGTCCTGGCCACGTATCCATCTAGGGAAGGGGTTGCTACCAACCCCTATGGAGTACATATCCGATGTATTGCATAACCTTCAAAGTGATGTGATGATATTCAGTTCACAAGTTCGGCAGAGGAAATATAGGGGACTGACATCTGCTTCTATGGACCTTTGAAAGGCAAACTGCCCGAACGCTGACCAGTACCCGATGTGGGCAGTGCTAGCACTTCTTTACAGCAGCTAAGTCCTTTGTGGAGTTGGTGTTCTCTTCTGGAACTGTTTTAAGACACCCAAACACAAAGAAGCTTAAGATAAGCATGCTACTTATATGTTTAAAAACTGCAATGAAAAGCCAGAATACCACACAATATTTCTGTATGTCTTCTATAAAAGCCATCTCTACTTCATTTGAGTCCAGGAAAAACCGCTAATAGAATGCTGCTAGCCATCGAGATGCTGCTGCTTTTCTTTCTTTTGGTTCTGCTAATCCCTTCTAGCCTTTAATTTTTTTATCACATAGAAATGCCTAGTGTAGAGCCAGTAGAAGATATTACTTTAAGTAGATGTTTATTTTCAGGCATTTATAATAAGATGATCAGTTTCATTTCTCAAAACCAAAGATCCTGGTAATAGATAGCAAGGACTCACCCCTGACTTATCAGACCCACTCTGTTATTTGCTCTCTCTGTTTTATGGGCATTGCCACTCTCCCTAAAATTGAGTCTATAAATAATATATAAGTGCAAATCTATCAGGTGGTGTATGTTTACTTGTATAATACTAATAATTCAAGATTTATATCTTGTGTTTTAGCCAAGAGAATCTGATTAAATCATAGCCCTATTGAATATAATTTTTCAATCCTATGGATTTTTGCTTAAAAAAAAGAAATAAAATGATAGAGATGAAACAGATTTACTGGTGAAATGAAATGTCAGAGTGTAAATGTGAAATTGGTTGCAGGAGAATAATAGACACGATTGCCAATCCTAGCAAAGCCACCCATAACATGAGTCAGGTCACTCTTCAAAAATGTCCAGTTTCCTCATTCTGAAATGAGGGTATCAATCATATCTTCCTCATGGGTTCGAACTAAACATTAAACTTGATATTTGATAAAATATGGTAAGGGATTTCCATATAGAATTGGCCATTCTTCATCAAATCTGATGGAGTAAGCATAGAGAAATCAAACATTTTCATCTAGCAAGGTAGAGTCAGAACAAGTTCAATCACCATGAACCATCAAACACCAACTTCTCTAACTACACAAAACAGACTTAAGAGAAGGCCCTAATAATACCCTCCGTGGTAAAAATGTAGTACTCACACCCTTTCCTCTGGAGGTGAGGTAATCACATTCTGTCACCGTGACAAAAATACTTGTAATCTTTTTTCAATGTATATGTACTTAGGTGATCAAGGAGGACAGACGAGGTCATTGGGTTCTCTGATCGTAAAGTTACGGGTGGTTATGAACCAACTAAGGTGCGTGCTAGGAACTGAACTTGGATCCTTTGCAAGAGCAACAAGTACTTTTAAACACACAGCCATCTCTCCAGCCACCAGATTGTCTGTTCCAGTCCCTTCTGGACTGGTATTCCTACCAAGGACCATTCATAGAGATAACCCAGAATCCCTGCTCAGATGTAGCCCAAGACAGCTCAGTCTCCAAGTTGTTTCCCTAGTAAGCAGAACAGGAGCTGTCTCTGACATGAACTCAGTGGATGGATCTTTAATCACCTCTTCCTGAAGGGGATGCAGCCTTACCAGGCCAAAGAGGAAGACAATGCATACAGTCCTGATGAGACCAAATAGGCTAGGGTCAGAGAGAAAGGGAGGTCCTATAAGTGGACTTTGGGAGGGGCATGATAGGAGAAAAAGGAGGGAGGGCAAGATTGGAAGAGGATGAGGGAGGGGGCTATAGCTAGGAAACAAAATGAATAAATTATAATAAATAATTTTTAATTTAAAACAAACAAAAAGATAAATATAAACAAGATAATCTGATTAACAGAAGAAACTATTGAAAGATTCAGTCCCTTGTCAGTTGTCCTGCTGTCTGAGGGCTTGTGGCAAGGCTTCATATTATGGCAGTAGCATGTGGTAGAGAAAGTTTCTCAATTTATGATAGCCAGGAACCAAAGACAGAGAGGACAAAGCAGGTCCCACAATCCCATCAATGTCATACCTCAGTAACCTAAGTCTTCCTGTTAGATCTTACTTATTAAAATTGCCAAGACCCCCAATGACAATAGGCTGGAAACTAAGTTTTTAATGTATCAGCCTTTAGAACGAGCTAACTTATACCTGGGCAGAAGGGTGAATTAGTTCCCAATAAGTCACGCTGATGAAGGGTTCAAGAAATCACTTACATGTCTTTCTACAAAACTAGGATCCTGTTGGTTCAGTGATCTCCAAACTGGAAAATTTGTTGCATCTCTCTGACATTGCAATTACTCAATGGAATTTGAGAGAATGCAACAGCCCTTTGACTGTTTGGAGGGTATAATTGCAGACACTGCTGCCTGCTCTGTGTCTGAATTTAGAAACGGTGTCAGATCATAATGTGAAAAGCAATTGTGGTGTTTCATGTGTAGAATGAAAATTTAGTCGGCATCTATCCTGTCTCAAGAGTCCTAAAACGCAAACACATCCCCACAGTTCCCCAGATTCCTCATAAAATACATAAAATTCAGAAAAGGAAAGAGTGCTAGAGCTAGTTTTGTAGAGGTTTCTGGACCAAGAAGAGAAACTTCTTGTGTGAGCCAAGAGCTTGAATTTCCTGGTGCACAAAATGGAAGGTGACTTGCTTTCACTGAGTGGATCTTCAAAGGCAGGGTGGAGAGATTAAGCTGAATGAATATGGTTAAAAACAACAAGGATATTGCTTTAACAGAAATTAGCAAAACAAAAGAGATCAAGCATTAATACAGGTAAAACCAGAGGATAATGAAACATTCAAAATACCAACAAAACAAGTAATCCAATTAAAAAATGGAGTACAGCGCTAAATAGAATTCTCAATAGAAAAATATTGAATGGCAGAGAAACACGTAAAGAAATGCTCAAGCTCTTTAGTCATTAGGGAAATGCCAATCAAAGGACCCAGAGATTCCACGTTACACGTTACATCAGAATGGCTAAAATAAAAAACTCACGTGACAATACATGCTGGAGAGAATGTGGAAAAAGGGGAACCCTTCTCCATTGCTAGTTGGAATGTAAACTTGTACAACCACTTTGGGAATTAATCTGGAGCTTTCTCAGAAAATTAGGAATAGTGTTACCTCAAGATCCAGCTATACCACTCCTGGGCAGATATCCAAAATATGCTCAACCATACAACAAGAACATTTGCTCAATTATGTTCATAGCAGCTTTATTAATAATAACCAGAATCTGGAAACAACCTAGATGTCCTGCAACCAAAGAATAGATACAGAAATTGTGGTACATTTACCAGATGAAATAGCACTCAGCAATCAAAAACAAGGAAATCATAAAATTTTCAGGCAAATGGATAGAACTAGAAGAGATCATCCTGAGTGAGGTAACCCAGAAGCAGAAAGACACACATGGTATATACTCACTTATAAGTGGATATTAGACATATAATATAGGATAAACGTACTAAAATCTATATTCCTAAAGAAGCTAAGCAACAAGGAGGACCCTAGGGAAGATGTTCAATCCTAATTCCGAAGGACAAACAAGATAGACATCAGAAGTGGGAGAAGATAGGGAGCAGAACAGAAGCCTCAGAGAGCCTCTGAAAGACTCTACCCAGCAATGTATCAAAGCAGATGCTGAGGCTCACAGCCAAACTTTGGGCAGAGTGCAGGGAATCTTATGGAAGATGGGGAAGAGAAAAAGACCTGGAGGGGGCAGGAGCTCCACAAGGAGACCAATAGAGGCAAAAATCTGGGCCTGGAGTGGGGGTGGGGCCTGCAAAGACTGACAACCCAACCAAAGACCATGCATGGAGAGGACCTAGATCCCCTGCTCAGATGTAGTCCATAGGCAGATCAGCCTCCAAGTGCATTCCCAAGTAAGGGTTGCAGGGGCTGTCTCTTATGTGAACTCAGCAGCTAGCTCTTTGACCTTCTCTCCCTTGGGGGGGGGGGGGGCATCCTTGTCAGGCCACAGAGAAAGAGGATGCAGCCAGTCCTGATGAAACCTGATAGGGCAGGGTCAGATTGCAGAGGAGCAGGTCCTCCCCTACCAGTGGACTAGGGAGGGGTATAGGGAAGAAGAGGAAGGTAGGGTGGGACTGGGAAGAGATGAGGGAGGGAGTTACAGCCCAGATACAAAGTGAATAAATTGCAATACATAAGAAATAGATAAAAATTTTAAAAATTCTAATTTTAAGCAACAGCACATTGAAATTTATAAATATGAAGAGCAGGAAATTCAAATGCACAAAGGTATTCAGAAAGACAAAGAGATCAGTAGCCTCCTAGGAATGGTTCCATGCTACTCGTCAAAACAAATCTTTCCTAATTATGCATGTATTGTTTGTGCTTATATGATTAGACTCCTCAAAAACTAGAAAATATGCAATTATTACTATTTGATTTTTAATACAGATCGAACATTTTGATAGGTACTTCATGTTATAGCATTCAATTGTTTAAGAACTTATTTGGATACACAAGAAAATAGCTGTAAAATAATTTAAATGTCCAATATCATGTAACTATTGAATATAGAGCTGAGAAACAAAAGGACCTGACTCCAAATATTCATGCCCTTCACCAGAATGTGTCCTGTAGCCTAATTTTTCTCCTTGATGCGCAAAATAAACATTACCTGGGGTCAGACCAGTTTTACCATACAATGATCCTCCTGTAAACCTTCATGCTAACCCTTCTCCTGGACTGTCACTCCTGTTTCTCTACACTATGTAATTTTTAGCCAATATTCAAAGCTCATTGTGACCATTATTGGTCTCTTAAAAGGACATGAATACAATTTATATGTATAGAGAATGTACAAGTTCATTTGCAAAAAATATATATATATATATATATGGTTGATTAAATGAAAATTAAATATCTTTAAATCATATTTTTATTAATTTTTGTCTCTTACCATCCCAAATCCTTTCTCTTCTTTACTGTTTGCTGCAAGGGGATTTTGAGGTTTCTGACAATACCTGACATTTGCTTCATAAAACCTTTCGGTTTAATTGCTTTTATGAATGTAGTCTTCTGATGGCAACAAATTTCTTTCAGGGTTTCCATACAATTGAGAAAATGTTACAGACAAAGTTAAAATTCATGGCAAAGTAAAGCACCGTGGAACAAGACACCAAATAGATTTTAACTACTTAATTAAAACAATCCATAAATAAAACAAAATACAGTGCCAAGATAACCTTTGTAGCTAACTTTCAGACAATTACTTTTTTCCTAGTATTGACAGTGATGTAATGTAGAGAGGAAATAAATTCTGTTGAACTTTTTAAGAATGTTTTTCTTATGAAAGTCACTCACTATTCAGGACTATCAAATGCAAGGGAATGCATCATCAACCAACATAAATAAATCTACCTCAGCTTCTCTCCACCTTTAAAACAGGACATTTTATAATAGAAAATTGAGGATTTAGAATACCTACATTGTATTCTCATATCATGTTTGTAACACTGCCCAAATGCTTGATCTTGGCTTACTCACCTCCAAAATCATAATCATCTTTACACCACCTAAATTGTTAGAGAATTTTTTGAAATCACGTTTTAAGTTTTTCTGTTTTTAAGTTTTCACACAAGTACATATTGTATATTGAACATATTCCCTCCCTTATACCTCTGCCCTCCCAGCTGTCCTCATGTCTTCATTAGTCCACGTGAGCCCCGAAACAGTTTCCTTTCTACTTTCCTGTCCTATATATGTTCATGGTACTGTATAGCTATATAAAATCTAAGAACCACAAATATCATGATATCTATCTGTATGAGACTGATTGATTTTCTTAATACATTGTTTTCTCCTTGGTGACAGAGTAGAAAGCCATTTCCATATGCTGATATAGTCTGCAAAGAGCCCTGTCTGTGTTGTGCAGGGTTTACACATGAAGGGTCACACTGGAGCAGAGCTGCGAAGGAACTTGAAGGAGATGTAGTTCAGCACTTTCCTCCCCCCAACCTCCTGTGTGTGTGTGTGAAATATATATATATATGTATTTTATATTTATATCTATTTTATATTTTATATATATATATATATATATATATATATATATATATATATATTAACCAAAACTCTTCTCTGTTTCCCCAAATGTGTTATTAGGTGAACTCTATGGCATAAAACCACAAAGGAATGATACCCTGAGTGAACTGAGTTTTCAAACAGTTCCTATAACCCCTAAGGAAATAGTCATTAAAAGTTTCCCAGCCAAAAAAAAAAAAAAAAAAAAAAGGACAGGGACAGATGGTTTTAGCACAAAATTATACCAGACTCTCAAAGAGTCAACACTAGGAATTCAGCAAGATGGCGGCACCAGGATGACTCTCGTTCTGACCAGCAGCACAGCAGGATTGGCACAGTGACCAGCAGTCAGAACTCCCAGCCCTAAAACACAAGTGACTGTGTTTCCCAGGTGAGAGGATACTCCACGGTGGGGGATTCAATCGGCTTTAACTCACCCGGCTAAACCGTGGAAGAGATCCTGGTTCCGCCAGGCACTTGGTCGCCAGCCCAGAGCCACACGCCAGCATGCTCTGATCATTGTCCCAGACTGAACTGTGGGCACCACAAAATCAGAGACTGTAATTCCCAGTCGAGCCATAACACCACGGTGCAGGAAACGATTGGGACCGACCTTAGGTCACCCAGACATCCCCTGGAAAAGACTTGGGTCCTGCAGGTGCCCAGGAGCCAGCCCAGAGCCAGAGCCAGGGACCCAGGTGCCAGCACAGAGCCGTGCCTGCACCCCTGATTCGCTGCCCCAGATAGAACTGTGGGCCCCAGGGCACCAGAGACTGAGTTTCACTCTCGGGTGCAAACCCACAGGGAGGGGAATGGCTGGTCTGATCTCAGAGCGCTCAGCCAATACAACCACCCCGAAAAGGTCTTGGAAAAAATTACCCAGTTTTGGCAGACGCCCAGGCACCCAATCCCCAGAAAGGCAGAAAGGGGGAGCCACGCAAGTCTGTGCCTGCGGGTTCTACTCGCCATCACAGACACAGCGGCTGTCCCCAAAGCAAAGACTGGGTGTCCCTGTCAGGAGGAAACCCCACAGCGGGGGAAGGGGGGCAGGGAATCATCAGGTCCAACACTCAGGATACCCAGCTTTAGAAGACTTTCTGGATTCACACAGACTCTAGGCTCTAGCCTTCTACTGCAGGCAGGAGCGACGTGCTCAGCCGCCATTATTGAGTACCTCTAGGGCACTGGGGCACACAGCTGCATCCTCAGACCTACAAAAGCCAGAGCACCATTACAACAGCCCTCAGATACTGCTCCAAGGATCAACCAGTTATCCCTAGCTGAACTGACAAAACTGTAGGAATCCCTGTTTCTTCAAGAGGGCTGCACCCAACAACTAAACCTTAAGAGCAACAGCTGCTGCTCACTAAATTCAGAGCAAGAAAGCCAGCAGCAGGGCAGCCATCACCAGGACCTCTCCTGATGAGAGGAGAGCCTTTCTGAACACGACAGTTACCACACAGGTCCACACTCCTGAAGTGAACTCTGACAATTCCTGAGAAGCACCACCATTCAGTTGACCATACCCAAAAAGCAAAGGAGAACTTCAGAAACCCACCAAGTAGATTCTCCCCACCACCAGACCCAGCAGGCACCAGAAATAGACAACACCTGAGACAGAGAGATGGATAGAGGCCAGCGAAAAAGCACAACCAACAAAAGGCAAAGCAATATGGCATCCCCAGAGCCCAGTTATCCAGGGGCAAATGGCCCTGGACACCCTAACATAAGTGAAATTCAAAAGGTGATCTTACATCTATGCTTATGAAGAGGTTAAATGGAGGAAGCAAAT
Organism: Psammomys obesus; assembly: GCF_907164565.1. Taxonomy (NCBI): domain Eukaryota; kingdom Metazoa; phylum Chordata; class Mammalia; order Rodentia; family Muridae; genus Psammomys; species Psammomys obesus. The sequence continues at coordinate 36,050,190 of NW_026591086.1, forward strand.
AAAATGCATAAAGAATTAGGAGAAGATATAATAAAACATACTATGGCCATCCGTAAAGAAATAAAGGAAGATGCAGCCAAACAGTTTGTGGCGTTCAGAGAGGAAATAATTAAATCACTGAAAGAAATAAAAGAAACAGAGGAATGTTCAAAGAAACAGGTGAAGGAATTGAAGGAAAATACACTCAGACAGGTGAAGGAAATCAACAAAATGGTTCAAGATCTGAAGATAGAATTGGAAGAATAAAAGAAAATACAAATGTAGGAAATCATGGAGAGGGAGAACCTAGGAAAGAAAGCAGGAACTACAGATGTAAGCATAACCAATAGACTACAAAAGATGGAAGAAAGAATCTCAGGTGTGGAAGAAACAATGGAAGAAATCGAAGTATCCATCAAAGAACATAATAAATTTAAAAAATTCCTGACACAAACCACCCAAGAAATCCAAGACAACATAAAAAGACAAAACCTAAGAATAATAGGAATAGAGGAAAAAGAAGATTCTCTCCTCCAAGGCCCAGAAAATATTTTCAACAAAATCATTGAAGAAAATTTTCCCAACTTAAAGGGGAGGCTAATAAGAATACAAGAGGCCTACAGAACATCTAATAAGTTAGACCAGAAAAGAAAATCCTCCTGTCACATAGTAATCAAAACAGTAAATATACAAAACAAAGAAAAAATACTAAAAGCTGCAAGGAAAAAAGGCCAAGTAACATATAATGGCAAACCCATCAAAATCACACCTGACTTCTCAACAGAAATTATGAAAGTCAGAAGGGCTTGGATTGTTACCATGCAGACCCTAAGAGAACACAGATGTCAGCCTAGGCTACTGTACCCAGCAAAACTCTCAGTCCTCATAGACGGAGAAAACAAGATATTCAACGACAAAAACAAATTTCAACAACATCTACACACAAATCCAGCATTACAGAAGATACTAGAAGAAAAATACAACCCAAGAAAACTAACTACTATGAAGAAAACACAAGAAATAAATAACCTCACTACAGCAAAACAAAAAGTAGCCAAACACACAAACACACTACCATAGCCAACATCAATATCAAAGGATCTAACAGCCACTGGTCATTAATCTCCCTCAACATCAATGGACTCAATTCCCCAATAAAAAGACACAGACTAACATAATGGATGTGTAAACAAGACCCAACAATCTGTTGCATACAATAAACACACCTAAATCACAAAGATAGACATTACCTGAGAGTAAAGGGCTGGAAGATGGTTTTCCAAGCAAATGGACCCAAGACCAAGCAGGAGTAGCCATTCTAATATCTAATAAAGTAGATTTTAAACCAAAATTAATCAAACGAGATAGAGAAGGACACTTCCTATTATCAAGGGAAAAATTCAACAGAAAGATATCACAATCCTGAACATCTATGCCCCAAATGCAAGGGCACCCACATTTGTAAAAGAAACTTTAATAAAACTTAAAGCACACATAGACCTCCACACATTAATAGTGGGAGACTTCAACACCCCACTCTTAACAAAAGACCGGTGAACAAAACAGAAATTAAACAAAGAAACAATAACTCTGACAGAGGTCATGAATCAAATGGACCTAACAGATATCTACAGAACCTTTCACCCAAACACAAAAGAATTTACCTTCTTCTCAGCACCTCATGGAACCTTCTCCAAAATAGACCATATAGTGGTCACAAAGCAAGACTCAACAAATACAAGAAGATTGAAATAATACCTTGTATCCTATCTGATCACCATAGACTAAAGCTGGACCTCAATAACAAAAATAGCAAAAGACCTACATACACATGGAAAGTGAACAACTTGAGACTAAATGACAGCTGGGTCAGGGAAGAAATAAAGAAAAAATGTAAAAACTTCCTAGAATTCAATGAAAATGAAGGCATAACATACCCAAACTTATAGGATACAATGAAAGCAGTGCTAAAAGGAAAGTTCATAGTACTTAGTCCCTTCAAAAAGAAATTCGAAACATCTCATGCAAGCAACTTAATGGCTCACTTAAAAGCCCTAGGGGGGGGGGGGAAAGAAGAAGCAGGCACACCAAAGAGGAGTAGACTGCTGGAAATAATCAAACTCAGAGCTGAAATCAATAAATTAGACACAAATAAAACAATTCAAAGAATCAATGAAACCAAGAGCTGGTTCTTTGAGAAAATCAACAAGATAGACAAACCCTTAGCCAAACTAACTATAAGGCAGAGAGATACTATCCAAATAAACAAAATCAAAAACGAAAAGGGAGATATAACTACAGACACTGAAGAAATCTAAACAATAATTAGGACCTACTTTAAAAGCCTATATGCCACAAAATTTGAAAATCTAAATGAAATGGACAATTTTCTTGACCAATTCCACATGCCAAAGCTGAATCAAGACCAGATAAATCAATTAAATAGTCCTATATCCCCTAAGGAAATAGAAGCTGTCATCAAAAGTCTACCATGCAAAAAAAGCCCAGGGCCAGATGGTTTCAGCGCAGAATTCTACCAGACCTTCAAAGAAGAACTAACACCAATACTCTTCAAACTATTCCACAAAATAGAAACAGAAGGAACACTACCAAACTCATTCTATGAAGCCACAGTCATCTTGGTACCTAAACCTCACAAAGACCCAACAAAGAAAGAGAACGTCAGGCTAATCTCCCTCATGAACATGGATGCAAAAATACTCAATAAAATACTTGCAAACCTAATCCAAGAACACATTAAAGATATCATCCACCATGACCAAATAGGCATCATCCCAGGCATGCAGGGGTGGTTCAATATACAGAAATCCATCAATGTGATCCACCACATAAACAGACCAAAGGAGAAAAACCACGTGATCATCTCCTTAGATGCTGAAAAAGCATTTAACAAAATCCAACATCCATTAATGTTTAAAGTATTGGAGAGATCAGGGAGGGATACAAGGCACATACCTGAACATAGTAAAGGCAATATACAGCAAGCCTATAGCCAACATCAAACTGAATGGAGAGAAACTTAAAGCAATCCCACTGAAATCAGGGACAAGGCAAGGCAGCCCACTCTCTCTGTATCTCTTCAACATTGTTCTAGAAGTCCTTGCTAGAGCAATAAGACAATTGAAGGAGATCAAGAGGATACAAATTGGAAAGGAAGAAGTCAAATTATCACTATTTGCAGGTGATATGTTAGTATACCTGAGTGACCCCAAAAATTTTACCAGGGAACTCCTACAGCTGATAAACACCTTCAGCAAAGTGGCTGGATACAAAATTAACTCAAAAAAATCAGTAGCCCTCCTGTATACAAAAGACAGAAGGTCTGAGAAAGAAATTAGAGAAACAACACCCTTCACAATAGCCACAAAAGACATAAAGTACCTTGGTGTAACCCTAACCAAGCAAGTCAAAGACTTGTATGAAAAAAAATTTCCAGTCTCTGAAGAAAGAATTAGAAGAAGATATCTGAAGATGGAAAGACCTCCCATGCTCATGGCTTGGCAGGATTAATATAGTAAAAATGGCCATCTTACCAAAAGCAATCTACAGATTCAATGCAATTCCCATCAAATTACCAACACAATTCTTTACAGACCTTGAAAGAAAAATTCTCACCTTCATATGGTACAACAAGAAACCGAGAATTGCTAAAACAATCCTCTACAATAAAAGATCTTCAGGAGGTACCGCCATCCCTGATCTCAAGCTGTACTATAGAGCAACAATACTAAAAACTGCATGGTACTGGCATAGAAACAGAGTGGTGGATCAATGGAACCGAAGAGAAGACCCTGACACACTTATAGACACCTGATTTTTAACAAAGATGCCAAAACCATTCAATGGATAAAAGACAGCATCTTCAACAAATGGTGCTGGTCTAACTGGATGTCTACATGTAGAAAAATGCAAATAGATCCATCCTTATCACCATGTACAAAACTAAAGTCCAAGTGGATCAAAGACCTCAACATAAAACCAGACAAACTAAACTGCTTAGAAGAAAAAGTGGGGAAGAGCCTTGAACTCATTGGCACAGGAGACAACTTCCTGAACAGAAAACCAACAGCACAGGCTTTAAGAGCAACAATCAATAAATGGGGCTGCATGAAATGAAAAAGCTTCTGGAAAGCAAAGGACACTGTCATCAGAACAAAATGACTGCCTACAGATTGTAAAAAGATCTTCACTAAACCTATATCTGACAGAGGACTAATATCCAGTATATATAAAGAACTAAAGAAGTTAAACAACAACAAATCAAGTAATACGATTAAAAAATGGGGTACAGAGCTCAACAGATAATTCTCGACAGAGGAATATCGAATGGCAGAGAAACACTTAAGAAAATGTTCAACATCCTTATTCATAAGGGAAAAGCAAATCAAAACAATCCTGAGATTTCACCTTACACCCATCAGAATGGCTAAGATCAAAAACCCAAGTGACAACACATGCTGGAGAGGTTGTGGAGAAAGGGGAACCCTCCTCCACTGCTGGTGGGAATGTAAACTGGTACAACCACTCTGGAAAGCAATCTGGTGCTTCCTCAGACAAGTAGGAATAGCACTTCCTCAAGATCCAGCTACACCACTCCTAGGCATATACCCAAAAGAGGCTCAAGTACACAACAAGGATGTTTGCTCAACCCTGTTTGTAGCAGCCTTATTTGTAATAGCCAGAAGCTGGAAACAGCCCAGATGCCCCTCAGTGGAGGAATGGATACAGATACTGTGGTACATCTGCATAATGGAATACTACTCAGCAATAAAAAACAAGGAAATAATGAAATTTGCAGGTAAATGGTGGGATCTGGGAAAGATCATCCTGAGTGAGCTATCCCAGAAACAGAAAGATGCACACAGTATATACTCACTCATATAGACATATAATATAGGATAAACCTACTAAAATCTGTACAGCTAAAGAAACTAATTAAGAGGGAGGACTCTTGCTAAAATGCTCAATGCCTATCCAGAAAGGCAAAGAGGATGGACATCAGAAGAAAGAGAAAAGAGGGAACAAGTCAGGAGCCTAACACAGAGGCCCTCTGAAAGGCTCTGCCCTGAAGACTATCAATGCAGATGCTGAGATTTATGGGCAACCTTTGGATAGAGTGCAGGAAATCTTAGGAAAGAAGTGGGAAACAGTAAGATCTGGAGAGGACAGGAACTCCACAAGGATAGCAACAGAACCAAAAATTTTGAGCACAGGGGTCTTTCCTGACACTGATACTCCAACCAAGGACTAAGCATGGAGATAACCTAAGACCCCTGCACAGATGTAGCCCATGGCAGTTCTCTATCCAAGTGGGTTCCATTGTAATAGGAACAGGGACTGTCTCTGACATGAACTGATTGTCCTGCTCTTTAATTCCTGAGGGGGAAGCAGCATTACCAGGCCACAGCAGAAGACCATGCAGCCACTCCTGATGAGACCTAATTGACTAAGATCAGAAGAAAGGAAAAGAAAACCTCCCCTATCAGTGTACTTGGGGAGGGGCATGCATGCAGAGGGTTGATGAAGGGAGGGATGGGATAGGAGGAGGGAGGGAACCACAGGGGAGATACAAAGTGAATAAAGTGTAATTAATAAAGAATTTTAAAAAAAGAGTTAACACTAACACTCCACCAATTCATTTTACAAGTCCACAGTTGCCCTGATTCCCAAACCACATAAAGACTCAACAAAAGAAAAGGAGAGAGGGAGAGAATTACAGACCAATTTCCCTTATGAACATAGGTGCCAAATCTAAGAACATATCAAAAAGATCATCCACAATGATCCTATGATCAAGTAGGCTTCATTCCAGAGATGCAGGAATGACTCAATATATAAAAATCAGTAAATACTTGAGCATATTTTGGATACATGCCCAGGAGTGTTATAGCTGGATCTTGAGGAAGAACTATTCCTAATTTCCTGAGAAAGCACAAAATTGATCTCCAACATGGTTTTGCAAGTTTACATTACCACCAGCAACAGAAGTGTTCCCCTTTCTCCACATCCTCTCCAGCATGTGTTGTCACTTGAGTTTTTGATCTTAGCCATTCTGATGGGTGTTAAAGTAAAATCTGAGGGTTGTTTTGATTTGCATTTTCCTGATGACTAAGGGCACAGGGGCTGTCTTTGACATGAACTCACTGACTAGCTCTTTGATCACCTCCCCCGGAAGGGGGTGGGTAGCTTTGCCAGGCCACAGTGGAAGACAGTACAGTCAGTCCTGATGAGGCAGGCCAAATAAGGTCTAGGCTAGGGTCAAATGGAAGAGGAGGAGAACCTCCCCTATCAGTGGGAGAGGGGAATGGGAGAAGATGAGGGAGGAAGGGTGAGACTGGGAGGAGATGAGGGTGTGGGCTACAGCTGGGATACAAAACGAGTAAATTGTAATTAATAAAAAATTAATTAAATTTTAAAAATGAGTAAATATAATCCAACAAATAAGCAAACTAAAGGAAAAAATACTTGATCATTTCATTAACTGCAGAAAAAAGCCCTCGACAAAATCCAGCACCCTTTCATAATAAAAGTCCTGGAGAAATTAGGGCTAAAAGGAACATGCCTCAATATAATAAAAACAATTTGCAGCACACTGATAGCGAACATCAAATCAAATGAAGAGAAACTCAAAGCAATCCCACTAAAATCAGGAACAAGACAAGGCTGTGCATTCTCTCCATATCTGTTCAATATATTGATGTTTTAGCCAGAGCAACAAGACAACTAAAGAAGATCAAGGGGATACAAATTGTAAAGGAAGAAGCCAAAGTACTTTTATTTACAGATGATATGATAGTGTACATAAGCGACCCTAAACATTCTACCAAGAATCTCTTGCAGATGATAAACACTTTCAGCACTGTAGCTAGATACAAATTTAACTCACAAAAATTCTTAGCCCTCCAGTATACAAATGACAGCCTGAGAAAGAAATCAGGAAAACAACACCCTTCATAAGCCACAAATAATATAAAATATTTTGTGGTAGCTCTAATCAAGTAAGCGAAAGACTTGTACAACAAATATTTCGATTCTTTGAAGAAAGAAATTGAGGATGGTATCAGAAGATAGAAATATCTCCCATGCTCATGTATAGATGGAATTAACATAGTAAAAATGCCCATCCTACCCAAAAGTAACTAACATATTCAGTGCAATCTCCATCAAACTTCTTTGCCAACATTGAAGGATATTGCTCAACTTCACATAGGAAAACAAAAATCCCAGGATAGCTAAAACAATCCTGAACAATGAGAAAATGTTTATTCAAGAAACAATGTGCCTAATACAAGTTCATTCTTGTACCCAACACAGCCTTGTGTCCACATATTTTCATGAACTTTCTCACTAAAATATGCCTTTAGTCCATTATTTACTACTAACTTTTCCTTTTGGTTGGTTACTCAAGCCTTAATAATAGGATATTTGGTCTACACAGAAAGAAGCTGCTCAGCTGACACTTTTTCAGTGGTTGTAATGTCCAAAGCACTTCATTCCTCAACACTTATCTCCTAACTGTCATAAAATTAAAATTCAGATATGAAATCAGAGTATTTTTCTTTTGATTACATTTTTTTTTCTGTTTACATGTCTGTGTGTGTGCAGGAATGTCCATGCCACAGTGAATATGAAGGCCAGTAGTAGGAGTCAGTTCTAGCCTTTCATCATGTAATTCCAAGGAAGCACATACTTCTTGTCCAACTTGGGGGCAAATTCTCACTGATCTCTTAATGAAGTGGAAACTAGTGATCGTGAGTAGTGACACAGGAGATGGAGACAGGAAAAATATGAATTCTGGGCTACAAAGTGAAATTCTGTCTCAAATGCAAAAAAAAAAGAAAAGAAAGAAAAGAAGGAAAGAAACAAAGGAAGGGAGTATGCAAGAAAGGAAGGAAGAAAAAAGGGAAGGAGAGAGGGAGAACAGAAAGGAAGAAAAGAAAAAAGAGAAAGAGAAAGAAAAAGGAAGAAAGGAAGGAAGGAAGAAAGAAAAGGAAGGAAGGAAGGAAGGAAGGAAGGAAGGAAGGAAGGAAGGAAGGAAG
>NW_026591086.1:36058238-36088315 GCF_907164565.1 Psammomys obesus
AAGGAAGGAAGGAAGGAAGGAAGGAAGGAAGGAAGGAAGGAAGGAAGACAAACTTAACTGAACTCTACAAAACTTTCCTCTGGAGCAGTCCTGTTAGGCCACAGAGGAGAGCTTTGCAGCCAGTCCTGAAGATACCTGATAAAACAGGATCAGATGAATGGGGAGGAGGTCCCCCCTATCAGTGGACTTGGCAAGGGGCATGGTGGAGATGAGGGAGGGAGGGAGGGACTGGGAGGAAATGAGGGATCGGGACACGGCTGGGATACAGAGCTAATAAAATGTAACTGATAAGAAAAAACTAAAATTAATAAATAAATAAATAAATAAATAAATAAATAAATAAATAGAACTTTCCTCTGGTATTCATGTTTGTAAAAAATGGCTACTCAGTAGCTTATTGCATCACTTTATGGGAAATTTTTGTACATCAACATTAACTTTGAAGTTTAGACATTATGTAGAGCAAAGAAAAAATTCAGAAAGAACCTTCAAAGTAAAATAATAAGGCAGAATATTTTCAATACAAAATATTAATTTGTTAAGTGTCACTATAAATTGAGTACCTTATTCATATATTATTTATGTAAATTAATAAAGCCCATTTCAAGACTGGAAAAGTGAGGATCAAAGAGGCAACTTGGACCATCACACTTTGTATCACACTTTGTCAAGTCACACATAATATGACTCCAAAGCTGTGCATCTCTACTGTGCAATGGCACCTCTCTAGGAACATGAAGACTTATTTGTGAATGTATGTCCCATTACTTGAATCTTAACAACAGAAGGAATTTATTTCCAGTGCACACCCAAAATGTATTTTCATTTATCTTTACTTGACTGTTTTACCTAAGAAATTACTCTCTGGATTGGTATATAGTATAGGTTGAAAGCAGTAATTATGAAAGGTTCTACTTCTAAAAGTGTACATCCTAGTTGTGAAGTTATAGATGTTAAACATTTTGCTTAGTTGCACAATAAAAAATAGGCTATTAAGAATAAGTGACAGAATACATTTTGCCACTATTTGAGTCAATAAAATGTACGTAGAGATGGTGTAGGAAATGAAACTGCACAAACACCCAAACACAAAGTTCTAGATTAATTTCTGCAACAGTAAAAAGCTACTTTGTATAACTATGGTATAAACATGTATATTTCTTTTTTTTGTAGTTGAAGTTTCAATTGTGTACTCCCTTTCATCGAGGAATAAAAGCAAAGGTAATGCCTGTTCCTAAATGGATTGTCTTTATACTATAGCTTAATGAAAGGCAGTGAAACTCAAAGACATAAAGCTAATAGCAACATCCATAAAACAAAATAAAGACAGCAAAGCTCTTAATTAGCTCTCCATGTAAGTCTTCTTCCAAGTGTATGTTACTGGGGATCATTTTGCGGAGGGCTTAGAAAGAGGGCTCAGGAGTCAGCCTTCCTGACCTTGCCTCCTCAAGCTGTGTTCATTCAATCAAAGTCCTCTCTTTACCTCTTCCTGTGTAATATACGCTTGTGTGAGATTTTAGTCAAATGATAATGAAGCTAAACCTTGAATTGTTCTGGCACATCGTAAGTACCATATCAATTGTTGTCATGTACAGACTTCTTTTGTGCCCTGTGTATGTTAGGTCAGGTGTGGCCCCCAGCCCCTGCAGTTCAGGTTGGGCAGAGATAACATCTTAACTAAGAACAACTCTATATTTAAGTTTTTCTTTTATTATTTAAATTAAGAAATTATTTAAATTATCCCTTTTTACCTCCTAGCTAAGCAAAAAGTCTGAGCTCTTAAAAAAAATAATTATCTTCTCCCTTAAAGCGGCATTTCATTATTCTGAAAGGAGGTATGTTCTATTCTAGTCATGAATGGTAGCAGAAGAGCTTTCTCAAAATTGGAATGATTGAAATAGTCAGAAATTCCCTGAGCCATGCTTCACACTGTGGTTACCTGGTAGAGGCTCAGGATGACTCATTTCCAAGCATCAGTGAGATACAGAATATGTTCATCTAACCAAGGCAGGTGGTCTTCTGAACCTGCTCATCTTCAGACTCCAGACCTTGTTATTATCCTACAAGGACTTAGGAAAGAGAAACATCCCAAACCACACCATGTAGATGAACCTTCAAACCGCACAGAGAGGCACGCGACAGGATATACAACCTGGTTTCTTTAACAAATAAGTAACAAGACAGAAAAAAAAAATGTGAGGAAGGTAGAGCTGCAGATCAAAAGATATTTGAACTGTATATCAGTTGTTTGTAATGTTGGCACTCTATTTGGCTTCTGATCAAAATCAATATATTACAAAATACCACTTATAAAACAAGTAGAAATGCAAATAATATTTGGATACTTGATGATATTAATATTCTACTGAATTTTTAAAGATATGATCAAGGATAGGAATTTATGTTAAATGAAGACTCCGTTGATGTTGTGCTCTATACTAAGACCTACATGGATGAACTAATATGAATATGTAATTTGTTTAAATAATACATGTGTGAGGAGAAAAATAATGAGCAAAAATGAAACCAGAATGGCCATGCAAAAAATTGGATAAACTGGAGAGCAAGTGGTTAGGAGCTCATTTTCCTGTTTACTTTTATTCATGTTTGAAATTTTCTTAATTTGTTTTTCAAAGGGATTGGTTCCAATCTTATAACAATGCAACACAATGGCTGCATAAAAGCTAATTGTTTTAAAACAAAAAGATTCTTTAGTTTCATCAATTTGTAATTTCAGACTACATGTGAAGATGTCCAATCAAAACCATTTTATGCTAATGTTTCTTAGCTTACAATTTTCATTGTCATATTTTCTGATTTATTTCTGTCATGTTTTCTGATAGCTGTGGAATGGAATTGAGAGAGATTATTATTCTGTATTTTCTATGCTATCTGGGTACATATTATTAATGAAACTATCTATGAACAATACAATACATCTACAATACAATACAAAATGTATACAATACAGTATACATTAAAGAATACTTAACATTGGGCTGAAAAGATGGCTCACACACAAAAGGCCAGGCTTATAAGCAAACATAAAATATACTTAATATTAATTTTATTTTATTTAAGTAACATATTGAGTATATTCATTGGAAATCAAAAATAAATTATTTGTATTTAATCAATAATTTAAAATTACCAGTTTCTGAAATTATTCTTGGAAAAAATAGATTAAAAGTGAGATTGAGTGCCAACAGAAAGAAAGTATTTTCCATTAACGATCTTGAAAATTAAGTGGGAAATAGATTCATGAATAAGGGAGAATGTTTTATTTCAAGTTATTTGTTTAAATGCAAAGTTTTATGCAAGGCAAGCCAAACACGTTGTAAATCTGTTGTAACTTTTAACTTTATAGTTAAAATCTGAGAGAATTATGAGTATTCAGACATATACAAATCTTCTTTTGAACATGTTTTTATTAGTTTCTTATGATGTTCTAAGAAATTGCCAAAACTGTATTAAAACAGCACAAACTAATGGATCATCAGTACACTTCTGTAATCTTAGTATTTAGAAGGTTGGTATAGGAGGATCAGTTTTTGAGACCAGGACAAACTGTGTGTCTCTCTATGGTATGTGGGTACACGTGATTGCTGCTCCTCTATGTGTCTCTCTCACTGTGTATGTGTATTTGCATAGGTGATTATCTGAAATAAGTTGTTCGGTGTTAAAATTCTACTGTCGAGGGGACGGGAACTCCTCAAGGAGAGCAACAGAACAAGAAAATTTGAACACAGGGAACTTCCCAGAGACTCATACTCCAACCAAGGACTATTCATGGAGATAACCTAGAATCCCTTCACAGATGTAGCTCATGGCAGTTCAGTGTCCAAGTGGGTTACATAGTAATGGGAAGAGGGACTGCCTCTGACATAATCTGATTGGCCTGCTGGTTGATCACCTCCCCCTGAGGGGGGAGCAGCCTTACCAGGCCACAGTAGAGGACAATGCAGCCACTTTTGATGAGAACTGATAGACTAAGATCAGAAAGGAGAGGAGAACCTCCCCTATCAGTGGACTTGGGGAGTGGCATGCATGCAGAAAGGGGAGGGAGGGTGGGATCGGGAAGGGAGGAGGGAGGGACTTATGGGGGGATACAAAATGAATAAATTTTTTAATAAAAAATTAAAAAAAAATAAAGCTATGATGTCACTAGAAAAAAAAATTCTACTGTCGCCAAGTCTGTGTTCTTGATGGATCTCTGGGGAAGCATTTGACTTCTTTTCTTTTCCAGGTAACAAAAAACTAAATTTCTTTGACTCATTAACTGCTTGCATTTTCAAAGCCAACAACCACCAGCTAAGTCGGTCTCACACAGCATCATTCTGACAATGCTGGGTCTTCCACACCCAGAGTTCAGGGGTTTTGTCATTATCTCCAACCCATCTGGATGACCCAGGGTAATCCTATTCGAGGGCTCATTGATCGGCACCCCTCATTTCATCTGTTGTCTCTACTCTTACTTGTCCTGTAACCTTACAAATTATCATCCTACGGGGATAAAAATGTGGGATGGACATTTTTGTAATGGCCATTACCCAAAACCTAGCTAAACTCTGATTGTGAAACATTCTTGTTTTAATATTAATTTTATTAATTACAGTTTATTCACTTTGTATCCCGTCTGTAGCCTCCTCCCTCTTCCCCTCCCAATCACACCCTCCCTCCCTCTTTTCTCCCTATGCCGCTCCCCTAGTCCACTGATAGGACTCCTCCTTCCCTTCTATTTGACCATAGCCTATCTCTCATCAGGTCTCATCAGGACTGGCTTTTTATACAAATATTTTACATTGTGTGTGTGTGTGTGTGTGTGTGTGTGTGTGTGTGTGTGTGCTTAAAATTAATAGTGAGTTTAAAGTTCTCTTACATGATCCAGTAATATATATATATATATATATATATATATATATATATATATATATATATATAAAGAAAACATTTGGAATGCATAATCAAACCCCAAAAGAATGTTATGAGTGTATTCATGTGACAAATCTACAGTTGTGAAACACTGAAGCAAGTCCAGTGGGCTCAAGAATGCCCTTACCTCAGCAGTATTTGTTTACGGTTTGGGCATAATGTATGATGCAGTTTCTGAGCCGTGCGCTTTATCCAAACATCTAAAAGACAGACATAACATTGCCAGAAGCCCATTCTGAAGTGTCAAAGCAGATTCAGGCCCCGGCATCAAAGGTTGACAATCCTGGATCCTGTACTGAAGAAGCTGTCAGCTTTTCAGAACCTGCTCTTTTAACAGAATTCATTACACGCAATAAGACGTCTTAAAAGAAGCGATGGAGAATTCCCCATTAGTCCTCAAGATAAAAAGACTAACATTTTACACAATGGCATACTTCAGATTTTTTTTCTAAGACAGCTGTATGCAAAATGATAAACTGTAATATATTATCTGAAAATTACCTTGATCACTAAACCAAGCAAACACACACACTCCAGTCCTCTTTTTTTACTTGAACAATGGTGGTTTTCCAACCTCTTTTTATGTTCTAATCCAACAGCCGTCGTTACAAATTTCTAAACCAGCGTTTCTCAACCTATGGGCTGCAGTCCTTTGTGGGCTGGACAACCCTTTCACAGGGGCCACCTAAGACCATCAAGAAACACAGAGGTTTGCATTAGGATTCATAACAGTAGCAAAATCACTGTTATGAAGTAACAACGGAAATAATTTTATAGATTGGGATCACCAGAACATGAGAAATTGTATTAAAGGTTTGCAGTATTAGGAACTATAGTTCTTGTATGAAAGTAGATGTGGTGACATTAAAAAAAAAAAAAAAAACTTGAATTTCAATGGTAGTACTTACAGGTCACGTGAAAAATGCCTACTACATGGAGTTGAGCTCACCTCAAGATTAGTATAAATGAGACCCAAGTAGCCTAAAGGACTATAATTAGACTCCTGGTCTAACCTCAGTTTTTGCCACCATCAAGTCTAGCCAGCCTCCACAGTGCTCCAGTACTCATTGCTTGTTGTAGTAAACGTATCACGTTCATTCTCAAAATGTGCTTGTTTGTTTGCAATTCTGGTAGCTGGTGAATAGAGCTATAAATCTCTATCTAGACAGACTGAACCATTTGCCACCTTAATTCTTCCAGTTCTTGGACATCACTTGCTTCTCATTGTCCCACTTCAGTTTTCCATCTTATCCCATATGTAATAATAATAATAATAACAACAATAATAAATGATGGGGATCACTCACTTCTACACTGCTGTCTGAAGCATTATATCCTCTCAAGATAAGTATTTGATATTTCAAAATGCCCATCCTTTTCATAGGGTAGGAAAACGAGGTCCAAGAAGGCTAATGCTTTGGTGAAGGGCCTGTAGACAGTACTTATTTGATTTAAGATTCAAACAGAGGTCTGCTTTGCTTCTATAATAAGCCATGTCATTAACTAATGTTGCCTTTTATCAGTCTAGAGTTATACCAATATTTTCTGATGTTGCCTGTATCACTTCCTTTTTGCCCAGTCTCGAGGCTTCGCACCACTTTCCAGGCCTTCATCACCTTTTATTTAGATTCCTGCAATTGCATCTCAACTGGATTCCAGGGCTCCAGGATTTCAGCTCTTACAAGTCAGATGAAGCAACTTTGATCAGGCGTGCCTCCAACGGTGCAACCGTGCTCTGAGGTGGGTTTTCCAACAGGCTGATCACAGACCTCTGCCAGATGGATCCTGAAACCACATCAGCGCATTCCTTGCCGGCGTCCTGTTCTCCAAGGCTGTGACTCACACATTTGAACTGCACAGGAAGGGCTGCCACGCCAGTCACTTACTTACATTTCAAATGCCCCAGATTAAAGAGAATATAAATGATTAGAAGCCTTCAGCGTGTCCCTCTTCAGCACCACATCCCATTCATTAGGGGGAGTTGGCGAGAAACCACACAGATTGAAACACCATAGCCTGCCTGCAAACTCCTAATTCTTCCCTTGATCCTTGTGGGTTTCTGACAGAATGTGCCTTTTATCAAAATATCAGATACTTTCTCAATTTCTTTCTTCAACAAATACTCAAAATGCCAGACTGCCCAGTTTGAAAGGCAGCTCAGAGAATTCCAGGCAGAACACTCTCCTGAATTGCAGACAAAATGGCTTGCCCATTATTTAAGGTTCACAATCTGGCCCTGCCTTCCTATTAGCTTTGTTTTCCCATATTTCCATATCCATGCTGATTCTGGGCATCCTTTGATGTTTTTTCACCATCATCCACCATCTACATCTGGTCTTCCTACTGTCTATGCATTCACATCTCTCCTGTCTGATGTCTCATTTGCATTGTTCCTTATTCCTTCAAACGTAAAACAAGTTTCTTTGCTAAATTAAAACAAGACAACAGAGCAAAAGTCCCTAGTGAACTATGAATTGTCCATCCAAATAACCTCTCAGTATGAATAATTTCTTGAGTCTATTGCTAACAACATAGTTGTCAAGCAGTTCCTATCATGGTAAAGATTGTGAACTGTGTCCAGAAGGACCACCTCTCTGAGCACTTCATTCATAAGCATGGTCACAGTTAGAGGGTTATGGAACTGAAGAAAGTCTTCTAGGGCATCACTCAATATTGCTGCTTTGTTTTCAACCAGTACATTACAATTCTTTGTATGGAAAGTTATCTATGTCTGTTTCTGTATGTTCCATGTCTTTGTCTAGAGTCCTCCCACATGGGAAGATAAAATACCTTACATGTCTTTGTACTTCCTGATGGTAGATTTTTATTTCATGAGATGACTCAATAGTACTAGAATGTACATAAAAGATTAAATACAATTTAAGAAAGATTATACCCATACTTAAATGTGAAAATAAGCAAGGGAGAAAGCAAGCATAAAATAAATTTTGCATTTCTTCAAAAAAAGTTATGAAAAAGAAGAGAAAGTATGTAATAAGGAGCAGAGAAGTAAACTTCTCAATTTGTTGAGGTTTTTTTTTTACATTCTTTAAATTTTACTTCAATAGAATCACAGAGCACAGCAGCAGGAACACAGTTTTAGAAAAGTCCTTGTATAATACAGAAGCTAGAGGAACAAGTTTTTAAAAGATGAAGTCTTTTGTGACAGTTGAAATTTTAACAAAGCCACAGACTAAAAATTGTACAAACAATTATCTATAATTTTGCCTAAACTGCTCATTTTAAACAAATAGTTGCTATTCTCAGGTGAATTAATTAGGAACTATATTTATTTTCTTTGGATGCACAACTGTAGTCAAGTCGTGCGTAAAGTTTATTAAACCTTGATAATTTTTCCACAGTGTTTCAGATGCCATATTCATTCCAAATACTCATATACCAAAAATATCTATCTCTACTGCAGGAGGTAGGTTCCTGAAGGGGGCATAGCTTTATTTTGATTGTTCAAAGTTTTGTTAAATAAACACTTAAGAGTTTATCAAATTTACTGTGATAAAAAAAGCAAGTACTTTAAAATCAGATACTTTAAGATACTAACATTTATCTTTATTTTTCTGGATATGGCTTACATACTTATAATCCTAATACTTGGGAGGTTAATGCAAGAAGGTTGTGAGTTCAAGGTCCGCCTGGAATCAGTAACAAGAACCTGTTTGCAAAACAGTGTAAAATTTACCATACAGCTATGCACATACCATCCAAAATAGAATCTAAATTCTAGATGGGGGTTTTCCTTTTCCCTCAACTAAGTTGTGAGAAAATCAGGAGTACGGGCTATGTAAGTGGAAAGTCAAATGAAAAAGAAAGGCATCTTTTGTGGCCACACAATGGGCAACCCATTGCCTTGGGAGGGCAGGCTGTGGTGTTTTGTAAGTAGTCTTGTGGATTTAGTTTCCATTTTATTCATTTTTGGAGTGGTCCAACTCTAAGGTTTTATATTCATTTTTCTTAGACATTTCAGATGTCATAAAACAAGGTGAGGCACGATGCTCTCATCTCACTTGAATTTAGGTACCGATCTATATCAACAGCCAAAGATATTTTCAGAAAACCTTTTCAAAGTTTAAATCTGATCCTTATTTTTAAGTAATTAATTTATTAATTCACTTTACATCCCAAAAGTAGCCCCCTCTCTCCTGTCCCTCCTGTGCTCCCTCTTTCCCCATCTCCTCCCCTATTCCTCAGAAAGAGGGAGCCCTCCCTCTACCAACCTACCCCAGCTCATCAAGTCACATCAGGACTCAGGACATCTGTCCTCCTCCCCTATGGTCTAGTGAAGCAGGCCCACCAGGCAAAAGTAAGCAAAAAGCAGGCAATAGAGTCCATGTCAGAGACAGCCCCTACTCCACTTACAAGGGAACCCAAATGAAGCCCCAGTTACCCACAGCTACATCTATGCATGTTTCTTGGTTGGTCCTTCAGTCTCTACAACACCCTCTGGGCTCCAGTTAGTTGGCTCTCTTGGTCTTCTTGTGGAACTCCTCTCACCTTCAGATTTGTCCATCCTTCCTCCCCCTTTCCCACAACACTGGCTATGTTTTGCCCAGTGTTTGGCTGTGAGTTGAAACATCTGTTTCAATTTGCTGCTGGGGGGAGCCTCTCAGAGGACAGCTATGCTAAGATCCTGACTATAAGCATAGCGGATCATCTTTAACAGTTTCAGACCCAGCTATACCATTCTTGGGCATAGACCCAGAAGATGCTCTACTATACAACAAGGACACTTGCTTAACTATGTTCATAGCAGCTTTGTTCTTAATAGTCAGAATCTGGAAACAACCTAGATAGCCCTCAACCAAAGATTGGATGCAGAAAGTATGGTAATTTATACAAGGGAAAAATACTCAGCTATTAAATAATAGGAAATCATGAAATTTGCAGGCAAATAGATGGAACTAGAAAAGATCATCCTGAGTGATGTAACCCAGACCCAGAAAGACACACATAGTATATACTCACTTATGAGCAGATTTTAATCATATAGTACAGAATAAAGTTACTATAATTCAAAGATCCAAAGAAAATAAGTAACAAGAGGGACCCAAGGGAGGATGCTTAAATCTCAGTCAGAAGAAGTAAGATAATAGACAGTGGAAGAGGTTGAAGCGAAGGAACAACGTAGGAGAAATGGTGCAGGAAGAAATGAGGGTGGTAATTAGACCCAGGGGGAGCTGAGGTCAAGAGGACAAAGGGCCTGCAGAGAAGAGAAACCTAAGGCATTTCTGTGACAAGCTAAAGACCTATGATAGGGTAGGTTTCTGGGAGGATATGGGGGTGACTCTAGATGGACTCCTAGTAGCAGGGGTCATGGAGACTGAAGAGGACACCCTCTAGACAGGACTCCTCAAGGAGGGTGGGGATCACCAACCAATCCACAAAAATTCCATCCAAAATTCACCCTGCCTGCAAGCTGTACAGGGATCAAGATAGAGCAGAGATTGAATGAATGTTCAACCAATCCCTAGCCCAACCTGAGACCCACCCCCATGGAAATCTGATCATTATTATATGAAATTTAAAAAAAGAGGTTTTCACATATTTTATTAGCTCTTTTAGAATTTCATACAATGTATTTTGAACATATTCACTTTACACCCTCCGCTCCTCCCCTGTCCACTTGCTCAACCTTCCTTCCTATCCCTTCACTCACAATTTAGACATACCTTCTTTTCCCTTCTCTCTCTTCCCTGGGTTTATTCCATTTGTGTTTCCCAGATGGTTTTAGGATCTGGACTGGTGATGTGAGGCCAAACTACTGGGGATCACATCATTTAAAAAATAAATGAATCAACCTGACACTCTCTTAGCGACTATCAAATGCCCATAGCTCCTCATCTGGTGGTATGATTACACATCCTCCTTCCCCCATCTATGCCTGGACTCTGTCTCGCTGGAGCTTGTGCTGGTCTCATTCATATGTTCTTCGGTTGCTGGGAGTCCGTACGTTCATCTGCCCTGTTGTGTCTGGAGAACATTGTTTCCTTGAGGTCATCCACCAACTCTGGCTCTTCAGTCTTTCCACTCCCTCTTCCACAAAAATCCCTGAGTCCTGGATAAACTCCATTGTCTAATGCAGGGTGGAGTACTCTAGCCTGTTTTGTGTGTTGACCAGTGAAGAGGCTCTCCATGTTGCTACGTACTGGGAAGCGAAAATTCTCTGATAAGGTTTCTTAACAATTCTAATTAAAACTTCAATTTATTTCATCAATATTTGCCTTCCCTGGTATTGTGTTAGTGAGTAGAGACACCATGGAGGAATGGTCCATAGGTATTAATTGCCTAGTAGAAGGAAGCAGATAAGGACAAGTTACCATAGCATCATGGCAGAGGAACTCCAAAGTCTAGGTGAACTCAAATTGGGCATGCCTAACTTTGGAAAGCCTTAAGCAAGACTGAAGGTCACTTGGATCAAAGCTCAAAAGATGAGAAACAAATCAAAGATGTAAATAAAGGATGAGAATGGGTTTCCAAGCAATAGGTATCAACAAGTGAAAACCATGAGCCTTGCCAAAGTATATGTTGCAAAAAGCAGGATTCTGTCCACAATTACACGACCACATAACTTCTGTAGTGACTTCCTTCTTGCTCTGGAAACCTGCTTTGATTCCCTCATTTTCACAGATTAGATGAAAAAACACAGAACACTAAAGCCTCCCTTTGCCTGAGATAAACCCAGGCTCTAGAGACTCTCACTGTTCCAAGCTTTCTTTGCTCCCATTTCAGTCTTGTTTTGCTTCTCCTCTGGTGGTCTTCAGATGGCAGAAGAACACATTACGTGATTTCTGTGTGGTACTCTGAAGGTCCTAACTGATCTTGATGTCATATTCTTGACTGGCCTTTGGATATCTTTCAGCTTTGATAGTATACAGGAAATTCTCCCTATGTTGACTAATGATGCAAGAGAGTGACTTCTCCTTGTAGATAACCTGATGAACTCAGAAACCTCAACTAGCCACATTTGTTTTGAGTTTTTCCTTTTGTTTCATTTATTTTTGATTGCTGGAAACAGGCTCTCAGTGTGTAAATCTGGCAGGAATGGAACTCACTATGTAGACCAGCCGGACCTCATACTCACAGAGATGCTCCTGCCTCTACTTCTTGCGTGCTGAGATTAAAGGAGTGATCTACCACATCCAGCCTGAAGTACTGTAAGTTGGCCAGTGGTTTTGGAGGGGTTCAAAATTTTTGTCATGTGCTCTGTTCCCTCCTCATGGCAGCTGTCTTTTGACTGGCATTCTCAGAAGTTCTTAGAAACTCCAGGGAGCATTCCACACTATCTTGTGAATATCTTCCATGATTTTTCAAAGGCCACAGGAAATACGAGATGTTGAGTTATCTTGCAGTCTTATCTACACAGATCATTCTTACTGTGATTCAGACTCACATATGTATGGACTGTACCAAAGACCTTGCAACTCATTGTGTCTATGCACTTGAGGCTCAGAGTAACCAGTTCTGGGATAACCAGAGACAGTACTCATGAGGAATAATTCAGCTCATGCTACCACCAAGAAAACAGTTTTACAATGCAAGGTATTATTTATTTAAGGAGATGATCTGATGATTAAGGGAAATCTTCCAAAAGCTATTTTATCTAGGCTCAAATCCCACATACAGCACATACTTACCCTAGACCCTTCAGAATATGTATTGCTTCTTCTTACACCATAGTCTACCTATTTATATAAGAGCAAGAAATAAATAATGCTTTAGGTGGCAGCTGTGATTATTCATTAATTTTGCATAATTAAATTAATATAATAATGTCAATGTGAAAGTCAAATCTGCTGGAATAAGGAAAAGACTAAACCAGTGAGCTTAAACTAACATTAATATTAAAAATAAAATTTGTTTCCTTCTAATCCAGTGAGATAATCCACCATCTTCCATGGCCAGTGTGTGGAATATCTGAAGACTCATTTCTTCACATTTTATCCCTTTCTCTTTAAGTAGAGTAGAAATTAGAAAACAAAATGCTGAATCATATGGGTATCTGGGCACGTGACTTAAAATACCAAAGTTTAATCAAGCCAGGAAAAGACTTTAGAGAATCAGCAGATGGATTTACAAACCTCACAGGCAGCAGATTTATAACCTCATTCTCATCTTTCATTTAAAAATAAATTCTTTCCTCTGTTACCAATCCCCATCTTTATTAACATTTGTAGAAATATTAACATCAAGCTGAGACAAAACTTGGACATAGGAGTACTAAGCTAGACACTATGGCTATTTCTCACCCTTAACCACATGGGACAACTAGAAGGAGCATTATTATTGAGTAGCTAGATCCCTAGACACTCCAGGAACTGACAAGAAACCCGAGCTTATGCTACAGACTAGGTTTCAATGGAGAACAGAATATAACTTGACTCTGCTTTGGTTATATGTATTTTCTCTTTAGTAGTGTATTTGCTAAAGGAACACAACTTAAATTAGCCATTTTTTTATTAGCAAACCATGTGAAATTATGACAAATTTTCATGCACAGTGATGTCTTAAAAATATAGAAACAACAATAAGCAGAAATCCATCAATATAATCTACCATATGAACAAACTAAAGGAGAAAAACCACATGATCATCTCCTTAGATGCCGAAAAAGCTTTTGACAAAATCTAACACCCATTCATGTTTAAAGTCTTGGAGAGATCAGGCATACAAGGCATATACCTAAACATAGTAAAGGCAATATAGAGCAAGCCTATAGCCAACATCAAACTAAACAGAGGGAAACTTCAATCAATCCTACTGAAATAAGGAACACAGCAAGGCTGCCCACTCTCTACATATCTCTTCAACATACTACTTGAAGTTCTACCTAGAGCAATAAGACAACTAAAGGAGATCAAGGGAATACAATTTGGAAAGGAAGAAGTCAAAGTATCACTATTCGCAGATGATATGATAAAAAATTCAACCAGAGAACACCTTCAGCTAATAAGAACCTTCAGCAAAGTGGCTACAAAAAAAAAAAAAAAAAAAAAAAATCAGTAGCACTCCTTTATACAAAAGAAACACGATCTGAGAAAGAAATTAGGGAAACAACATCCTTCACATTACCCACTAATAACATGAAGTACCTTGGTATGGCTCTAACCAAGCAAGTGAAAGACATGTTTGAAAAAAACTTCAAGTCCCTGAAGAAAGAAATTGAAGAAGATATCAGAAGATGGAAAGATCTTCCATGCTCATGGATTGGTAGGATTAACATGGTGAAAACGGCCATTCTGCCAAAAGCAATCTACAAATTCAATGCAATTCCCATCAAAATACCAACTCAATTCTTTACAGAACTTGAAAGAACAATTTTCAATTTCATAGGGAGAAAAAAAAAACAGAATTGCTAAAACAATCCTGTACATTAAAAAAGCTTCTAGAGATATCTCCATCCCTGATCTCAAGTTGTACTACAGAGCAATAGTAATAAAAACTGCAAGGTTCTGGCATAGAAACAGAATGGTGGATCAATGGTATCGAATAGAAGACCCAGAAATAAACCCACACACCTACAGATATGTGATTTTTGACAAAGAAACCAAACCATTCAATGGAAAAAAAAAGACAGCATATTCAACAAATGGTGCTTGTGTAAACTGAATGTCTACATGTAGAAAAATGCAAATAGATCCATATTTATCATGCTGTACAAAACGAAAGTCCGAGTATATCAAAGACCTCAACATAAAATCAGACACTAAACCTGTTAGAAGAAAAAGTGGGAAAGCACCTTGAACTTACTGGCGCAGGGGACAACTTCCTGAACAGAACACCAGTAGCACAGGTTCTAAGATCAACAATCAATAAATGTTACCTCATGAAACTGAAAAGCTTCTGTAAAGCAAAAGACACTGTCATCAGGACAAAACAACTGCCTACCAACTGGGAAAAGATCTTCACCAACTCTATATCTGACAGAGGGCTAATATACAGAATATATTATAAAGAACTCAAAAAGTTAAACAGCAACAAATCAAGTAATCCAATTAAAAAATGGGGTACAAGCCCATGGTAACTCAGTGTCCAAGAGTGTTCCCCAATAATAGGAACAGGGACTGTCCCTGGCATGAACTCATGGGCTGGCTCTGATCACCTCCACCTGAGATGGAGCAGCCTTACCAGTCCACAGATGAAGACAATTAAGTCAGTCCTGATGAGACCTGATAGACTAGGATTAGATGAAAGGGGAGGAGGACCTCCCCTATCATTGTACTGGGGGAGGAGCAGAGGAGAAGAAGAGGGAGGTAGGGTGGAATTGGGAGGGAATGGGGGAGGGGGTTACAGCTGGGATACAAAGTGAATAAACTGTAATTAATATAAAAATATTTTTTAAATGTGGTACAGAGCTAAACAGAGAATTCTCAATAGAGGAATATCAGATGGCAGAGAAACACTTAAAGAAATGCTCAATATCCTTAGTCACCAGAGAAATGCAAATCAAAACAACCCTGAAATTTCACTTTACACCCATCAGAATGGCAAAGATCAAAAACTCAAGTGACAACACATGCTGCAGAGGATGTGGAGAAAGGGAAACCCTATTCCATTGCTGGTGGGAATGTAAACTTGTATAACCACTTTGGAAATCAATCTAGTGCTTTCTCAGAAAATTAGGAATAGTGCTACCTCAAGATCTAGCTATACCACTCCTAGGCATATATCCAAAAGATGCTCAAGTATACAACAAGGACATTTGCTCAACCACATTCTTTGCAGCTTTATTTGTAATAGCCAGAATCTGGAAACAACCCAGATGTTCCTCAACTGTGGAAGGGATACAGAAATTGTGGTACATTTATACAGTGTAATACTACTCCGCGATTAAAAACAAGGAAATCATGAAGGCAAATGGATGAAGTAGAAAAGCTCATCCTGAGTGAGTAACCCAGAAGTAAAAAGTCACACATGGTATATATTCCCTTGTAAGTGGATATTAATCATATAATATAGGATAAACATACTAAAATCTATACTCCTAAAGAAGCCAAACAAGAAGGAGGACCCTAGGGAAGTTGCTCAATCCTCACACAGAAAGCAAATGGGATAGACATCAAGGTGGGAGAAGATAGGGAACAGGACAGGAGCCTACCACAGGGGACCTCTCAAAGACTACCCAGCAGGGTATCAAAGCAGAGGCTGAGACTCATAGCCAAACTTTGGGCAAAGCGCAGGGAATTTTATGAAAGAAAGGGGATATAGAAAGACCTGGAGGGGACAGAAGCTCCACAAGGGACCAACAGAATCAAAAAATCTGGGCCCAGGGATCTTTGCAAAGACTGATATTCTAACCGAGGACCCTGCATGGAGATAACCTAGAATCTTTGCTCAGATGTAGCCCATGGCAGCTCAGTCTCCAAGTGGAATCCCTAGTAATGGGAACAGGGGTTGTCTCTGACATGATCTCAGTGGCTGGCTCTTTGATCACCCCTCCCTGGGTCCGGAGCAGCCTTACCAGATCACAGAGGAGAACAGTGCAGCCAGTCCTGATGAGACCTGATAGGCTATGGTCAGGTGGAAGGGGAGGAGGACCTCCCCTATCAGTGGACTGAAGGAGGGGCATGGGAAGAGAAGAGAGGGGGAGGGTGATATTAGGAGGGCATGAGGAAGGGAGCTACAGCTGAGATACAAAGTGAATAAATTGTAGTAACCAAAAAATAAATAAATAATATTTAAAATTATATAGAAACAAATTTAGTGAAATGTCCACTTGATAAAAAAAAATTTTAACTAATAAGAGTTCAAAAATGAATGCGAAAAATGTGGCAATAAACCCATAGTGTTCAAAGTTTTTTGAAGGAAGACAAATAAGGGTCATGATTTATCTCAAGTTTTAAAATATTTACAGTGATTAAAAAAATCAAATGTCAGTAAAAAGGTTAAAATAAACAGTGCATACCAGAGATAATCTGAAGTTAGAAAAATAGACCAGATACCTATATTATCTCAGGCAAACCTCAGCAAACTACAACACCCCAACTGTAAATAATAAAAGACACTGCAAGATATGCATCCAAACTTTGAGCTTGTAATTGCTGTAAAACCTGCATTATTTCTGGAGGGCAGATGATTTGCTGAATAAAAGCTTTACTGGCAAGAAAGCACCATGCTTACCTAAAGATGTTAGGGCGATAAGGCTGTTTTCGTTCCCAGAGTGAGTAAGGAAATTCCCCGATTTGACACAGCAAGGTCAGTGTGGATGGTAAAAGAGGTGCCTTCTTCTCTCTGAGTCTTAACTTTCCTTCCACTTGGTATTTTCTAAATGCCCCCGTTAGCCCTTGGGAGACCGCAGCTCACACTGATAGAAATCCTAGGGTTTGTTGTGTGTGTAGAGGGCATGAGGAGGACGGTTGATCAGCCCATCGGAGGCTTCCTCAGCCATAAAACCCACCGGTGCCTTGGAAGTGACGAAGTAACTGCTGTCTGTGAGAATACTCCTGTCACTGTGACTGTTTGAGTGGGAGAAAATACAGTTGTGGAGGTCTTAAACGTAGCATCAAAAATGCAGTTTCCTGTCCTCAAATCAAAGAGATAAGAAAAAGGGATAAGAAAATAAAAGCCACTTGCCTAGAAGATTTGCAAGCAACTTTTTTTTTCATGTTTTTTTTTAAATTTTTTATTAATTACACTTTATTCATTTTGTATCCCCCCATAAGCCCCTCCCTCCTCCCCTCCCGATCCCACCCTCCCTCCCTTTTCTGCATGCATGCCACTCCCCAAGTCCACTGATAGGGGAGGTTCTCCTCTCCTTTCTGATCTTAGTTTATCAGTTCTCATCAAAAGTGGCTGCATTGTCCTCTACTGTGGCCTGGTAAGGCTGCTCCCCCCTCAGGGGGAGGTGATCAAAGAGCAGGCCAATCAGATTATGTCAGAGGCAGTCCCTCTTCCCATTACTATGTAACCCACTTGGACACTGAACTGCCATGGGCTACACCTGTGCAGGGGTTCCAGGTCATCTCCACGAATAGTCCTTGGTTGGAGTATGAGTCTCTGGGAAGTTCCCTGTGTTCAAATTATCTTGTTCTGTTGCTCTGCTTGTGGAGTTCCCGTCCCCTCCAGCTCTTACTATTTCCCACTTCTTACATAGTTAGGAGTTTAGAAATAGAAATAGAAATGAAAAGTGCTTTTGGATACTTACCATTTTGGTCTGAAACTGCAAATGACACTGGCCTATTTCTTGGAACAGAATGAACCAGTAGAGCATTTACTTTACAATGGCAAAATTCAATTTTGATTATTTTTTAGTGTTTCATATGTAGTAGATATTTGCCTCAGACCTTCAAAGTTTACCAAGCTAGAATTTATCCACTTTTCCCTTCTAACTACTTCCTATTGCTTCTATGATCCTACTCTCTCAAGGTACTAAGAATGTATCATGTAACTTAATACCCAAAGTAGCTGGCTTGTGTTAATTAGAATTTTTCTTCCAACTTCCCATGCATTTGCTTTGATCATTCCTCTATAAACTTAGCATCGCTTCCAAACCCTAGCACACAGCGATTTACCTTCAGTCATGCACTTCTAAAAGCACCCACTTTAATCATTTCCCCCAGAGCTTTAAGCCAAATAAAGGCACAGATAAAAAAAAAAAAAAAGATACAAATGACAGATATAGGCAAGTAAATAGAATAATGACAGATAGATGGTAGAAGATAGAAAGATGGATGAATAATAGATTGAGATGTGAGTGATTACAACCTTTGAAATTCTTCCAAAAGAAGTTTATTCGCTTAAACAACAAAAGACTTGAACTTCTCAAATAATTTCTTAGTAATATTGGATAAACTGTGTAGAAGTAATTTATAGTCTGAGACAATGTAGACAAGATTTTAAATACTCAAAGTGGAAAAACAGTAGCAAATCTCACAGAGCAAAAACTAGTCGACATCAGTACAGACTTTCAAATGACTAGCTAATGGAAATTTTCTGCATAGGAATGTAAACAAAATGATGGGAATTTTGTTATGCTGGATTTAAACGCATTCAAGTTAAAAGAATAATAGAAAAAAATGAGAATAACGTAGCCATATTTCAGAAAACATTTCTAATTTTTCTTGTAATCTAAAATAATTTCTCTACACTACATTAGTAAAACCACCACGGCATTTTCTTTTTTTATTAATTTTTTATTTTTTTATATTAATCACAGGTTATTTACTTTGTATCCCAACCGTTGCCCCCTCCCACATTCCCTCTCAATTCCACCCTTCCTCCCTCATCTCCACCCTGCCCCTTTCCAAGTCCACTGCTAGGGGAGGTCCTCCTCCCCTTCCATCTGACCCTAGCTTATCAGGTCTCTTCAGGGCTGGCTGCCACACCATGGCATTTTCTACAGAGAAATGTTCTTGTCTTTTGTGCCAAGGTTATCATTTTATTCAAGCATGTAAAAACTTAAGGTTTTAAAAATGTTCCTTAAACTGATTTTATTAAAGCAGTCAAAAGCACTAAGAATTATTTCATTGGCCAATCATTCTAACCTTACCCTATATTTGACATGTTGGACTAACCAATCAAAATGCTAAATATTAGCAAGGTCATAGTGGTATAACAAAACATACTACTATATTTCACAGATTACAAAAGGCATTAAAATTCTGATACCCCATTCATAAGGAAAAGATTGTAATGAGAATAGAAAATGGCACAACATTAATTCATTGTGTGACAAAGAATATAATGAGAATGGGAAATAGTACAAACATAACTCATTCTTGTTACAGTTTTAAGATTGTAATGTCATGGTTCATATCACATACTTAGTGAGAAGGTGGTAGCCAAAGTGTTGCAATATTCAATGACTAGTCTGAATTTAGTGAAAGCATTACCGCATATAACTCTGTGGAATTAGGTAAAATATTTTAAAAACTTACTCATCAGAATGGAGATATTTAAAAATTAAACAACATTGCTAAAGTTTCATTTGTAAAGACAGAGTGAGTCTGATTAAAATATGGAGTAACACTAGTCTGCTACCAAGGTGAAAATAAAAAAACTATATTGAGTACACCAAAATCAATATTTTTAAATAGAGTAAAATAGGTTAGGAAACGGCTGTTCCACTGTGAAATTCAGGAATGTTATCATAGAGTCTTGAGTCTGTGCTTGGGAATCATTTTTACATCCTGATTTTTCTGAGAACAGACTTGTTCCCAAGAAACACTGAAGGTAGTGTTTTAGTAACTGGGACACTGGGAAGTGAAGCTGCTGCTGTTTTTCAGCGAGAACGAATTTTCAATTGCAGTGTGGACACTTTAATGAGCACTTTTGGTGAAAAAGACATTTTCAGAAAGTCTGAGAAGTTGTTGTTTTTATACAACTCTAAAGAACCAAATGCAAATTCCAGTTCATGGGCTTTCAATTTCCCTGAGAGTAGACGGACATGCTATGGTTTTCACAGACATTGTGTGTGTGGTTGTATGTACTTAAAAATGCATTGCCTTTTCCCCTAGTTGATTCTGCTTTCTAATTACACAAGCAGTGGTTAATATTAAGATTAGATTTAAACTTATTTGCATTCCTTAAGTAAATATCCAATAACATTCTGGAATGTAGGGTCAAATTTAATTAACCCAGGATTTAAAAATTGACATAAATTATCCCCAAAATAGATAAACCACACATTTTTAATTGAGAAGCTGGCTTGGGAATATTCCACTTTTAAACATCTTTAGTTTACAGGGAAAGTTCAATGCACAAAGAATTTTTGTTAAATGAACAGTTACTCTTGTTAAAAAACATGTTCCATGAATAAACAGTCCTGGCTTCACCATTATATAAAAAATTTCAACCAAGAATCTGTTTAAAAATAGATTTATAGGTTATATTAAAAATATATTTTTAAAATAATTTTAATAATTCAGAAAGAATATTGCATTTATAAGTGAGTATATACCATGTGTGTCTTTCAGTTTCTGGGGTACCTCACTCAGGATAATCTTTTCTAGTTCCCACCATTTGCGTGCAAATTTCATTATTCACTTGTTTTTAATTGCTGAGTAGTATTCCATTGCGTAATTGTACCTCAGTTTCTGTATCCATTCCACAGTTGAGGGACATTTGGGTTGTTTCCAGATTCTGGCTATGACAAATAAAGCTGCTTTGAACATGGTTGAGCAACCCCTGCTCAGATGTAGCCCATGGCAGCTCAATCTCCAAGTGGGTTCCCAAGTAATGGGAACAGGGGCTGTCTCTGACATGAACTCAGCAGCTGGCTCTTTAATCACCTCACCCTAAAGGGAAAGCAGCCTTTCCAGCCCACAGAGGAAGACAATGCAGACAGTCCTGATGAGACCTGATAGGCTAGGGTCAGATGGAAGGGGAGAAGGACCTCCCCTATCAGTGGACTGGAGGAGGGGTATGGGGAAGAGAAGAGGGAAGGAGGGCAGGATTGGAAGGAGATGAAGAAGGGAGCTACAGTTGGGATAAAAAATGAGTAAATTGTAATAAATAAATAAATAAATAAATAAATAAATAAAAGAATATTGCACAGATATAAAGTTCTGGCAGCATTCAAGATCATGGATTATTCAGTACACTGAAGTAGCCTTTAAAAATAATCTCTTTTTTGTTTATAATACCTAAAATGAAATGAAGATATGGAAATATTTTTATTGGGCATAGTACAAATATTTCTCATCCAGGAGACAGGTGGTAAGAAAGTACTTGATGATGCTAACTGGTACCGGGCAAGTAGAAAACACTATTATAATAGATTTTAAAAGATACTTCGGAATTTAGAGATTACATTGCCCAAAACTAATTATGCCCCTACCACATTGCTGGAATCCCTTTTCTGACAATTCATTTTCTGGCACAGAATGTTCTCGTTTGTATTATTTGTCCCCAACAGTTATAGTTTTAGAAAAGAGTAAAGGAAAGTAAGAGAATCCTATTCCTACAGGTTTTGTCATACAATTCTCAAAGACCAAATTGCAAAAAGTGGTATGTCCCTTGAAGAACAAATTATTTGGTTCCCAAATATCTAACATGTGTTGAGAATAATTGTGCTGTGCTTAAACAACTATAAATTTCAAGGTCAGAGAATTTAAAATGATAGTTTTAATGTGTGATCACCTTGTCTCAAAACCAGAATTTTTGTATATGCTTACAGAGTAAATATGGGTTGACTTTTCTGTAAACAACTGGACAATTGCCCAATATACATATAATACTTTTATTGTAGTTTCTTTATTTTTCCAAATAAAAGTTTTAAGATGAATTAATTCAACCCGGAAAGCAGTGTGATGCTTTCTTAACCACAGGATATTGCACTAAAGTTTATGTGTGTAAGCAGCTTTATGTACCTAACATGACTTTGTCTCTTTAACTTTTAACGCACCAATTAATATGTTGAAATCTCAGATTTAATAGCTGCCTATGACTGCTGACGGTTGATTTATTTCCTGATAATCACTGGAGCTGCTAAGTGAAAAAGCAGAAGAAAGCTTCTCTCTAAGAACTCCGCTTTACTAAACAAGAAATTGAATGCAGGCTCTGTGAATATGAGGAGGTGAAAGGGCTGATGTGACATTTCAAAAAAATCTGCAGACATCGCTCCCTTTCTCTGAGAATTATTTTTCCTCATTAAACAAACATTTTTTCGATGGTTATTCTCAAACGTCATCCATTAGTATCTGGGGAAGATTGGTTCTCCAGTCCCCATGCATACCAAAATCTGTGGATGCTTCAATTTCCTACAGAAATTACACTGTATTTACATTTAACCTGCATGCATCATTCCAAACACCTCGAACTGCTTCTAAATTGCGTATAATAATTAATAAAGCATAATTTCTAGGGAAGTGTGTGATGTACTGTGTTATCTACAAAACAGTGACAAGAGAAATTTGAACCATGTTCAGTAGAGATTAATGGGAATTTTCAGTCCATGGTGATGAATCCACCTGTGTGAGACTCATAAATACAGAAGGAATACATGGATAAAAATTGAATACTCAATTTGTGATGTTGAGATTGAAAAGATATTACAAGTTTCAAAATATTTAGATACAATGAAAAGGTATAGTGTTAGTAAGTTAGCTTTTCAAAACAAAGGCAAGTGCTTCTCCTAGAGTGGATGGAATAATGGCCCTCCAAAATTGCTTACACCCAAACCCCAAGTATTTGTACATATGGAACCTTATATGTCAAAAGACGTTGCAGGTATGCTTAAACTGAAGATCTCCAAATGGATGGACTAATGAGCTATGCAGGTGTTCTCAGTAAGAATAAAGGGGTCTTTGTGAATGAGTATAAATGGGAGGGAGAAAGGTCAGATTGAGATTTGAAGATACAATACTACTGACCATAGACAGAGAGGTAGACCATAGACAGAAAGTCCAGAAGTAAAGAAATACCAAAGGAGGAAGTTGGGGAGGGAATGAGAAGAGAATAAAGACTCTTTGAAACAGGCTAGAACCCCCAGATAGACTAAATACATGCTAGTACCTATTTTAACCAAATGAAAGCTGTTTGGAACATCCAGTGTCCATAGCAATAACATGCCTGTGTTACTTTAAACCACTGTGCTCAAAGTTATCACAACAAAAGTAGCAAATGAAGACTACTACTAACACTTATTAAAGAAGACTAGTTATCTGAAGAACCACCGATGGTTTTCTGATTAACTCAGAGACTAGGGTGGTACTGTGACTTAGTTAGAAATCTGTGACAGGAGAGTTCACAGACCCTAAGGGAGAACTGAAAACTGTTGATCATTAAAATTGACATATTGGCAACTGGTCTCCTGAATATTTATCCTTATAATCATAGGTAGATGATACTTTCAGGCTTATTCAAGAAGGACCTCTTTCCAGTAAATGCTGTAAATGTTGTTTTTATTTCCTCAGAAGAGCAAATGAGATGAGAATCATACACAAAATTTACCAATTCATGGCTTGAACTGAGCCCAGAGCATTTTTTTTCCAGGAATTTTTTTAATTTATTACAATTTATTCACTTTGTATCCCAACTGTAGCCCCCTCCCTCCCTCCCTCACTCCTCCCATGCCCCTCTCTAAGTCCACTGATAGAGGAGGTGTTTCTTCTAGCTTAGCTTCTTTAGGTGTACAGAGTTTAGTATATTTATCCTATATTCTATATCTAACATCGACTTATAAGTGAATATAAACCGTGTGTGTCTTTCTGTTTCTGGGATACCTCACTCAGGATGATCTTTTCTAGTACACACCACTTGCCTGCAAATTTCATGACACCATACAATGGAAAAAAAGATAGTATCTGCAACAAATGGTGCTGGATTAACTGGATACATACATGTAGAAAAATGCAAATAGATCCATACTTATCACCCTGCATAAAACTAAAGTCCAAGTGGATCAAAGACCTCAACATAAAAGCAGACATACTAAACCTGTTAGAAGAAAAGTGGGGAAGATCCTTTAACTCATTGGCACAGGAGACAACTTCCTGAACAGAACAGCAAGAGCACAGGCTCTAAGATCAACAATCAATAAATGGAACCTCACTAAACTAAAAAGCTTCTGTAAAGCAAAGGACATTGTCATCAGAACAACTTGACAGCCTACAGACTGGGAAAGGATTTTTACCAACTATATATCTGATAGAGGACTAGTATCCAGAATATATAAAGAACTCAAAAAGGTAAACACCTACAAATCAAGTAACCCTATTTTAAAAAATGGGGTACAGAACTAAACAGAGAATTCTCAATAGAGGAATAACAAATGGCAGAGAAACACCTTAAAGGAATGCTCAACATCCTTAGTCATCAGGGAAATGCAAATCAAAACGACCCTGAGATTTCATCTTACACTCATCAGAATGGCTAAGATAAAAAACTCAAGTGACAATACATGCTGGAGAGGATGTGGAGAAAGGGGAGCCCTCCTCCATTGCTGGTTGGAATGTAAAATTGCACAACCACTTTGAAAATCAATCTGGTGCTTTCTCAGACAATTAGAAATAGTACTACCTCAAGATAAGGTATACCACTCCTAGGCATATATCCAAAAGATGCTCAAGTATACAACAAAGACATTTGCTCAATTATGTTCTTTGCAGATTTATTTGTAATAGCCAAAATCTGGAAACAACCCAGATGTCCCTCAGCTGTGGAATGGATACAGAAATTGTGGTACATTTACACAATGAAATACTACTCAGCCCAGAGCATTTCTTTCTAACTGTCCCTAGTCCTAGGCCTGGAAACTTCTAGCTTCTGTACAATCTAATCATCTGCAATCCTAGACCTTAAAGACCTCAGCTTCCAGCCTCCATCTGCTAATCCACACCAAGAATGCTTTCAGTCTCTGAGACTTTCTGCTGAATAAGCTCATTCGCTCTAGTTCTTTCTGAACTCTGACTGGCTGGTTCAACTCAGCTTTTCTGCCTCAACATCCGTCTCCAAGCTGACTGATTCAAACTGGCTTCTCTCTGATTCTCACTGAATTGCTCTACTTGGAAAAACAGCCTTTGAACTCCATCAACTGAACTGTGCCAAATCATACTGCATTCCCAAACTCTACTGTACTATCTCCAGAAACTCTGTTTGCTCTCTCTGCTCTCTTCAGTAGTTTCTCTTTCTTGTCTGTTTTCCTGAGAGTTGGGCATATCCTGCCTCTGACTCATTCTGTCAAATCTTTCTCTGATTTGTCACTTTGTCTGTCCCTCAATTAGATGTCATTGTTTGGGATTAAAGGTATATACTAAAGGCTTGTCTGTATTCAAGCCAGAGGTACTAAAAGTGTGTACTCCAGCCAGAGGGATTAAAGATGTGTGCTAAGGGCGTGTCTGCATTCCAGCCAGAGCACACAGACTTAGGGCTGTGGATGTCATTCTTTGCCAGAGTAGCCTTCTTTCTGGATTAAAATTACTCTGCAGAATATACACACTGGGGCATGCACAGCAAGGTGCTGAGAATAAGCTGTGAGAAGTACTCAGTCTTAAATAAGACATTTATAGAATCCTCCCTAGGGCAAAGAGAATATTTTGGAAAAGGGGTTGGAAAGAATATACAATCTGGAAGACAGAAAATAGCTACAAAAGGTCTTCAGAGCAAGACACAGCCTTTGCAAAGATGCCTGTACCATATCTGGACTAGAACGGACCTGTCTACACTTCTGGATGAATGGAAGGAGGAACTTGTCTTCAGTGTGGACCCACTAATGACCACACCAGGCTCCAATGATAGTTCCAGTCCAGTGGTCTCAGATGGTTCTGGTAAAACTAAATGATTCACAAAACAAAACAAAAGGTCAAGAACCTGGAAGGAAACTGGTAAAAATGTGGTGAAAAGGATAAGAGATAAGAGATAGGATGTACCAGAACGCATTACATTATGTATGTGAAATTGTCAGAGACAAAATTAATCAAAAAAATGAAGAAAATAACCAGTTGCAATGTTCATCTGCTTCAGAAATGTAAACGGACAAAAGTAATGTTCTAAATTGTGCAATATTAATACCATTCCATAAAATTGCTCCTATGAAATCAGACCACTACAGAGGACTGCATTTCACAGTTGAAAAATTCTTATCTGAAGTTCAAAACATGATTTCAAGACAGGTACCTGTTTAGTCATCTTTCCTCTGGAAATGAAATTGCTGTTTTTGCAATTTCTTCCATCTCTTCTTCACCCTAGTTAACAAATGGTAACATAAAAGGATGAACCAACTAAGAAATAAAATTCTGTTTTTAATTCCCCCGTAGCTGGCTTCCAGGAGAGAAAAGGCTTACTAGGCTCATGTTCACTTACTGCAATAATCCCTGAGGAATACAGCTCATCACCTGGTTACACCCTTGGTAAATTTCCTTATTTTGCAGTCTTTATAGAGGAAGGATACCCATCACCATAAATCTTAAATATCTTTGCAAGTACAAGTGAAAATACAGGCCCATATATGTTAACAGCTGTACAACTGCCCCTTGGGATAAATGTATTATAGATGGTGAACAGTCATAATAGCACTCACAGTTGCATTTTCCCCATTTCATGGGTTTTATACCTGTGCCATCTGGGCCATACACCTGGATCTACGACAGGGTACATACAAGGACTGGCACTGTAAATGGCCTTTCCTAGCCTCAAAATTTTTGTAGAGTTCTTTTAATTTTGTACTGTACACTAGACCTACATGCCCTCCAAATGGACATTGCAATGCATATAAACATAATTAATTATATATTTATAATACAGTTCTAATTTTATGTATATAAATCATATTACTTATATTTACATGAATTAAATTATATTATATAAATGTATATTTTTATATAATTATAATTGAATTTCTAAAATATTTATTAATATGAAAAAGAAGCACATTTCCCTGTTTGTGACATCAATAAACAGAGCACAGGATTTATGAGATACCAATGAATAACAAAAAACATTTCTTTCCTTCTCTCCATCAACAAGTAGACTTTGGCCAACTCATTCGATGTGTTCCTTTCCTCATCTCTCCAAAAACTGTAGAATGGGTGTTAGAATCAGGTTAGATAAATGAACGCATCTGGAATATGGTTTTTTTAAAATAATGTTTGCATAACTTCTATTATTGCTTTATTGGTAATATGTATTTAATAAATGAAATGTACTTGACTATTTCAACTGTTTTTCTCCCTTCCAACTTTTCATCAGTTTGAAACTCTTTCCCTTCTCTTTCTCACAGAGCAATGATATTTCTTCTGTGTCAGATTTTAGATAGTGCAGTGAATGTTTGCACATAAGCAAATTTGACGTAAATCAATATAAATCTGCCACAGAACAGCTCTTTGTCATCTCTTGGTGCTTACCTTTTTTGACAGAGGACATTCTGACCTAAAATCACAGTGCATCCCAACAGGAATGTTAGAACTGTGTCAGTGCAACAAGGACACTGCCTAGAGTTCTAGCAAGCTGGTTGGCGAAGCTCTTGTTTTGGGTAGACCTACTTTAGGGCAGGCCTTTTCCATTGGTCTCAGCACACTAAGCCTGAAGCCCAGGGCCACCACTTGCTTATTCCTTCGGCCAAGCTTTCCGCTTCTTTTCTCTACCATAGCTGTACCAACAGCTACTGTGAAAGGAGATTGTTCTCTGAAATGCTAACTGAATCACATGAAACATGCCGCTTGAGTTATGTCTAATCTTTCCCTAAGATTGTGGCCTGGTATGACACATGACCTATGTTTTCCTCCATGAGAACTGACTTTTATAAAATGGAATGACATTTAATCTCTAGAGATGAAAGTAAATAATAAAAAGGGAAGGGTGATGTTCTTTTTAAAATTATGCTTATATGAAATAAGTAATTGTATGACCGGAAGTAAAACAGTGAACTATCATCACTTTGTTGAAGCTTATGATGGAGGCTTTACCTCATCCTTTAGGAAAAAAGCATCCACAACATTCCATTGCATAGCATTTCAGCTGTGCATCTGTGGGATACAGTGCTCTGTGAGAGTCAGGTCGGACACAATGGCTTTATCTCTGGTTGAGTATGCAATTGTTGGACATCCTTGAGCCATTTGGAGGCTATAAGGCTGAGGTCAGGGGAAGACAAACAATGTTTCTTCCCATTCTGAGCAGTTAAGCTCCCGTTTGAAAGGGTTGTTTATATGAAAGGCAGCAAAACTGAAAAACAAACTCAAGGAAACAATGTTAGCATAAATGCTCCGGAGGAGACATGTGTTGTTAATGGCCTTTCAGAAGCCATAGGGAGTGGAGGAGCAACACTTCCACTTCATTGAGCTGGCTTCAGTTTTTAAAGCCATGTGAACTGTTTGAAGAGCTTTAGAGAATCTCACTTTGGAATTGAGACCTTGTTACTTTAGACGTGACAGTCGCTACTCAAATAGCATGAGGGGCAGTAACAAAATAAAAAGAGCGGAAAAAAAATTTTTTTTCAAACTTCAAGATAGGACTTGTGGCCATATAGCTGCTGTTTTCATGGTGGCCAGGCACACATCCAGGGCGGGAGCCATTCTTCCATGGTGATAAATATAAAAGATGACTTTGAGGAAATCTATGCATGTAGATGAGGCTCACACTAGGACAAAGCCATAATTTTACGTATAGCTTGGGAAGAAGGCAGTAGTTCACACTTTCCTCGACACCTCTTCTTAAATGGATACACATCATCCAAATCCGCCCTACAAATCTCTTTTAAGTGGGGGGCAGGGAGGGAGCAAATTATTTCCATTCAGTCCAGCATAATCAGAGTAAACACTTTAAACTTGGGTTGATGCTAAGTTTGAATGTTTGGCCGGTGGTGCATAACCTATATGTAAATTTGATGACATACGTTCGCTTGGGTTTAACAGAATCCTGATTTTAAAAAGCCAGATGGGGAGAAACAAAGAGAAATTCAGAGCCCTGGGTTCTGAAAATTTGAAGAATGAATACATCTGCCATGAACCAATGGGATAGTTCTGAATTAGTCACTTAATTTTCTCTTTCTAGATATTCTAATCTTTGAAATGCATGTTTTACTTACAGACTTTCTTTTACCTTCAGGGTCTTGTGGCTTTTATATTGTGACTACTGTTTTAAATTAGTATGAAAGTAAATTCAGAACTTGAGAGAGTATATGGGGTAAAAAAAATTCCAAAGCTCCTCAGCAAGAACAAACAAAGCTGGAAGCCTTCAGCCAACTTCATCCTTAGCACTTCTCCTGAACCTGGGAATCTGTACTGACAGCTCATACCACCCCAGTTCAGGTGTGGCTTTCTGTACAATAGAAATTTTCTGTTAATATTTAAATAACGAGAATTGTTGTTGCTATCGTTTTGTTTATTTGTTTGTTTGGTTGGTTGGTTGGTTTTCTTGGGCTCCCCTTGGGACTTTAAGCTAACGAATCTGTCCCCACGCAACCAACTTTTCTTTTTTTTTTTCTTTTTTTATAATTTTTCTTTTTTATGTTTATTACAGGTTATTTACTTTGTATCTCAGCTGTAGCCCTCTCTCTTATTCCTTCCCAATTCCACCCTCCCTCCATCATCTCCTCCCTTCCCCTCTCTAAGTCCACTGATAGGGGACTTCAATCTGAACTTAGTTTATTGGGTCTCTTCACTACTGCTGCAATGTCCTCCTCTGGCCTAGCAAAGCTGCTCCTCCCTCTAGGTGTGTGTGTGTGTGTGTGTGTGTGTGTGTGTGTGTGTGTGTGTGTG
>NW_026591086.1:36088325-36093082 GCF_907164565.1 Psammomys obesus
TGTGTGTGTGTGTGTGTGTGTGTGTGTGTGTGTGTGTGTGTGTGTGTCAAAGAGCCAGACATTGAGTTCATGTCAGAAACAGTCCCTGTTTCTCTTCCTAAGAAAGCCACTTGGATACTGAGCTGCCATAGGCTACATCTGAGCAGGGATTCTAGGTTATATCCATGCATGTTCCTTGGAGAATTAGTCTCAGAAAAGACCCCTGTGGTCCTTGTGGAGTTCCCGTCCTCTCCAAGTCTTACTAACTCCACCTTCTTTAATATGATTCCCTGAACTCTGCCCAAAGGTTTGGTTATGAGTCTCAGCATCTGCTTTGATACACTGCTAGGTAGGGTCTTTCAGAAGCCCTATGTGGTAGGCTGCTGTCCTGTTACTTGTTTTCTCCTACTTCCAATGTCCATCCCATTTGTCTAAGTGAAGACTGATCATCTTACCCTGGAACCTCTTCTTGTGTAGCTTCTTTAGGTGTACAAATTTTAGTATGTTTATCCTATCCTATAGGTCTAGTATCCACTTATAAGTGAGTATATACCGTGTGTGTCTTTCTGCTTCTGGGATACCTCACTCGGGATGATCTTTTCTAGATTCCATTTGACTACAAGGATCATGATTTCCTTGTTTTTAATTGCTGAGTAGTATTCCATTGTGTAAATGTACCACAAGTTCTGTATCCATTCCTCCATTGAAGGATATCTGGGTTGTTTCCACCTCCTGGCTCTTATGAAGAAAGCTGCTATGAACATAGTTGAACAAATGTCCTTGTGGTATACTTGATCATATTTTGGATATATGCCTAGGAGTGGTATAGCTGGATCTTGAGGAAGTACTATTCCTAATTGTCTGAGAAAGTGCCAGATTGATTTCCAAAGTGGTTGTACAACTTTTCTTAAAGGAGGAAAGAAGAGAAGAAAAAAATAAAGCAGAATGCTGGAAAAGTCTGGCAATTTTGTTTGTGAGCAACCACTGTCTTCTTGAGCTTATATGCAATCACAGCTCACAAATCCTTTGAGAGTGAACAACTGAGAAGAAAGCAGTTTGATAGTCATAGACATGGGGTGGGTAGGGAAAAAGACCTGCATGACAAAGTCCTAGGTCTTGTTTCCTTGACTCCTGAAGAAATACTTAAACTTTGAAGCCGGCAAGTGACTGTCTAATCATTAACTAGTAAGTTTTACAGAATATCTGTTTTGACTTCCAGATCATTAATCCTCAGCATCCTGCTCTAAAATATAAAAGCAAATCTGTTATTGGTTTTTGGTTTTTTGTTTTCTGGGTTTCTTTTTTAAGATGGTCTATATGAAGTTCAGTTGAACATGACCTGTTACAGGGTGTTTGGAATTTCCTCCCAGCACTAAGCCATGACATTAACGGAGCCTCTTAAATGTAAGACAAAGAAGAATGCCAGAAGAGTATTTATGCCTTCTGGGTTGTGAAAGCTCGTGTTTCTAATATGGAAATGCTTTGATAGTTATGTGGAACATCGAAGGCATTTATATTAAGATCTTAATTGAACTTTCCAGGTCAGGCCTCCTGAAGTTTAGATCTTCCCACAGCCATTCTCCTTTTGATCTTATGGCTTATATTGTTTCCAGAAACCTTCAGTACAGTCAGTTCTCAATCTCTCATTAGGGTAAGTGAATTCCCTCCTATTTAATAAAGCAAGTGAGATTCTCCACATTCTAATAGATAAAAGATGTTATAAACATATCAGAAAAAAACAGTGTACTCACACATACAGATCATTGATTAAGAGAAATAGAGAACGGAATCATCTGGCTTACAGGTTCCATAACCATGATTTTAAATTAGATATAAATGGGATCCTCAGACATGAAATTTTATTTTAAAGGAGATAGAGACAGAGCAGTAATTTTTAAGTGGAGTTAACAAAAGAACATATATTTTTCCTAGAAAGGATGACCAGAAAAATAAAGGGGTATTTTTTAGACTCGTCAAGGACGTTTAGACTCTGTCAAGGATTGTAGCATCCCTGGGTTTGGGTTCATTCCCATACTACAAAATGCTCCTATGACTTCTAACTGGAGTATCCACTGACCTCAGCGACACAGCAGGAAGATGAGTCCCTTATGCTGTAGCACCCACTGCACAGCTAATAATCCTAAGTGAAACAAGAATCTATAGAAAGGCAGGAGGTGGAGAAGAACAATTCTTTCCTCAAATATGAATCAGGTTTTTAATTTGGAAGGCATGTAGGTAGAATATATCCATTTCCTCTTAACTTTCCTGTTCGATCAAGAACAGTGAAATAGGGGTGAAAAACATGGAGGAATGAGAGACTGCTGAGTGAACCCAGCTTTGAGAACCTGTGTCCAGAGCTGAGTAGAAGATATACTTGTAGGAGAAGTGACAGCTGCTACTCAATTCCTTCATTTCCCATGTCTGGTCACCAAGAAAGCAAATGTGAGCTCCCTGCTGCCAGGCCTGCTGTGGTTTTACCAGGACGCCCGTAATGTGTAATTTATGCTAAATCTCACACAGTGGAGATGTTGAACACTCATGTGGAAAATATTCTTGATAGTGTGGCCAAGCAAAACTCACCTGAAGGAACCTTGGTAGGAAATCTTTGCTTCTCAGGTGGTTATATATGGGTGAGCTCATATGCATTCTGCAGATTCTTCAAACCAAGAACCAGGGACTAAGAAAGGCAGATGCGCAGCACAAAGTCAGTATTGGAAATGTGCTCTTTACTGTGAGCCATTTCTCACCAGCTGCTACTCTGTTTCCTGTTCCTCTCTTACATATAAACGGCTTAGAGTAAACGGCTTACAAATTATGTTCCACGCAGAAAGTTCTGTAATGTTTGCACAATTGTTTTAGAATATGTGGGCATAAATGGTGTTTCCCCCATAACAGGTGTTATTAATAAGACCTATGGTTGGGCTAACAACTGCTTTTCTCTTTGTATTTCTATTGTATTAGTCAGTGTTCTGTGCCACCAAGCAACATTTTTGGCCACAGTGTTATCTCACAAGTATCTGCAGAAAGAATGATGCAATAGAACTATTTATCTGCTGGACACAGCATTCCAAAAAAGCAAAGCAAAGGTCACGTCAGGAAAATTTTACCTTTTCCTTCATTTCATTTTGAATTATTACAATATTTTAAAGCTCACCTCATGTATTTTTGCTTTACTTTCCAGTGTTCATGTCTCGCTTTAAACTACCCATTAACATCCTTAAAATCTGTTTTTTTATACAGAGCCTGACTGTGTCCACTTTTCTTTTCAGTATAACTTCTTCATTAAGACACCATAAGTTGAATCCCTATGTTTACAGAGCACCATAAAAATTAGAAGTAGATGCAGTCAAGTTATTAAAAATTAATTTTGAATACTCAGTAATAGGCTTCTTTCCATATCACTGTTTTGTCTAACAGATAATGATAGAACTAAGGGTATACCTGAATCACCAACATGCTGTTAACAATGTGAGTTTTAACCCTAAAGTCTGATTTCTGGTTCAAGATGGTAGAACTACTGCGGCAACCTAACCTTTGGCTATAAAGAAAGCTGATTATAGAAAGGTCAGTGAAGACAGAAACTCAACCTTCACTTTTCAGCTTTCACTTGAGCAGGTTCACTAAGCAAGCTATAAGCAGCATGTAGGGCCTGGACCAGCTGTAAATCAAATCTTGATCTGAAGCTCTTTCCATAGCCTCTTTTCCAAGTCAAAACAAACAAACAGCCCTGCCAGGCCACAGAGGAAAACAATGCAGACAGTCCTGATGAGACCTGATAAGCTAGGGTCAGATGGAAGGGGAGGAGAACCTCTCCTATCAGTGGACTTGGAGAGGGGCTTGGAAGGAGATGAGGGACGGAGGGTGGGATTGGGAGGGAATGAGGGAGAGGGCTACAGCTGGGATACACAGTGAATAAACTGTAATTAATATAAAAAAATTTAAAAAAAAGAAATGACAATACCACAGTCATGCTAGCACTTAGCTCTCCGCTGGTGCGTCAATCAGCAACTGATAATACAAAGGTACACCTTCACACAATATGAAGGAGAGTCTCCCCAGCAGCAATGACCTTTTATTCTTTAGGAAGGGTTTCCATCATAAACTCTGGGGGGTCCTACTTAATTCACTACATAGAATAAATATTAGATTTCTTTTAACAAAAAAAAAAAGAGAGAAAGAAAAGATTTTATAGGGAGCTGCATTAGAAATGCTTGGAACATTGAGAAAAAAAGATATAGCACAACATAAAATTAAAGATTAACCCATCATTACACCATAGCTCATGGGGTAGAGACAATTTATTAATCAAATCTTAGAGGCTATGTTCCCTTAGTTCTTCTCTATTGAAGCCCAAGTAGCTTCCTTTTCAGCGCTTTGTAAAATGAATACAGACTCTTACGTGAGAAATGTCTGTGTAATTTGCATTCAGTATAAGGAACAGACACAAAAGATTCAAACTTGCTATCCCATTGACTGACCTCGCTTAAGTTAAAAATACTAGCTCTTTTATCACCTCCCCCTTTTGGGGGGCAGCCTTACCAGGCCACAGAGGAAGACAGTGCAGCTAGTCCTGATGAGACCTGACAGGCTAGGGTCAGGTAGGAGAGGAGGAGGTCCTCCCCTTAGGTGGACTGGGGAAGAGGCAGGGAGGAGAAAAGGGAGGGAGAGTGGGTTTGGGATGGGATGAGGAAGGGGGCTATAGCTGGGATATAAAGTGAACAAATTGTAATAATAGATAGATAGATAGATAGATAGATAGATAGATAGATAGATAGATA
>NW_026591086.1:36093092-36106777 GCF_907164565.1 Psammomys obesus
ATAGATAGATAGATAGATAGATAGATAGATAGATAGATAGATAGATAGATAGATAGAAATAAATAAATAAATAAATAGAATTATTTCTGTGCATAGTGAATTCATTCTGAATTGTCCCCCACAGGCTCTGATTTTGAAGGTTTGTTCTGAGCATGTGACAGTGTTTTGTGATGTTAATTCTAAATATCTCCTGTCTCAAATTTGTATAAAAATGCCCACCATTTGTTCTCTGTTCTGCTAATAAAATGCCAACCAGCCAGTGCGGAGCAAAACAGAGAATAGTGTGGTTCATCTGGGTCCAGTGAGGGGAGGGAAAGGAGGAGAAGAAGCAGAGATGGAGCTACAAGGAGAGGACCAGGAGACATCAGAAAAAATGAACCAGACCTAAGAGATGATTAAAAATATGGGAAATTTGGCTTGGAGGAAGCTCAAACAGGTATAGGATGGAGTCATTACTACTCAGTAGTTTTCTCCAGGCTAATTAAATAAGTTATAGTCTACATGTGTTGTTACTTGGGTAAATAGCTGATTAAAGATTAATTGTACCATTACTAATAATGTGAATCAATATTAGGTATTTATAATCATTCTACACCAAACCTGCTGATTCCTGATCAGGCATGATATGAACAGCCTCTCCCACATCCTCCTACCTCCATGAACTCATAGCTGCTCCATTCTTTCCCTGCAGCAGTGAACTCAAAGACTCTCAAACTGTGAGCCAAAATAAATCATTTGTCCTAAGTTAAGTATTATGATCACAGCAACATAGAAGTATCTAATACACTGTACTACTTTGAAGAATGAACAAAAATAATTGTCCCTGTTTTCTCCTTCTTCTGCTGCCCATCATCCTTGCCTTTCTGAATGGGGATTGAGCATTTTAGCCAGAATCCTCCTTCTTGATTAGTTTCTTTAGGTGTACAGATTT
The DNA here is from genome assembly GCF_907164565.1 of Psammomys obesus. Lineage (NCBI taxonomy): Eukaryota > Metazoa > Chordata > Mammalia > Rodentia > Muridae > Psammomys > Psammomys obesus. The sequence continues at coordinate 36,094,024 of NW_026591086.1, forward strand.
TAGTAGGTTTTTCCTATATTATATGTCTAATATCCACTTATGAGTGAGTATATACTCTGTGTGTCTTTCTGCTTCTGGGATACTTCACTCAGGATGATCTTTTCCAGTTTCTTCCATTTACCCACAAATTTCATGATTTCCTTGTTTTATATTGCTGAGTAATATTCCATTGTGTAGATGTACCACAATTTCCTTATCCATTCCTCAGTTGACGGGCATCTGGGCTGTTTCCAGCTTCTGGCTATTACAAATAAAGCTGCTAGAAACATGGTTGAGCAAATGTCCTTGTTGTGTACTTGAGCATCTTTTGGATATATGCCTAGGAGTGGTATAGCTGGATCCTGAGGAAGCGCTATGAAAGGCTCTGCAGGTTATCAAAGCAGATGCTGAGACTTATGGACAACCTTTGGCAAAATGCAGGGGATCTTATGAAAAAAGTGAGAAATAGTAAGACCTGGAGAGGACAGCAACTCCTCAAGAAGAGCAACAGAACCAAATAATCTGGGCACAAGGATCTTTTCTGAGACTGATACTCCAACCAAGGACCATGCATGGAGATAACCTAAAACCCCTGCACAGATGTAGCCCATGGCAGTTCAGTGTCCAAGTGGTTTCATAGTAATAGGAACAGGGACTGGCTCTGACATGAACTGATTGGCCTGTTCTTTGATCACCTCCCCTGACAGGAGAGCAGCCTTACCAGGACACAGTGGAAGACAATGCAGCCACTCCTGATAAGACCTGATAGACTAGGATCAGAAAGAAGGGGAGGAAGACCTCCTCTATCAGTGGACTGGGCATGGTGGTAAAGGGGGAGGGAGGGTAGGATTGGGAGGGGTGGAGGGAGGGAGCTACAGGGGGGATACAAAGTGAATAAAGTGTAATTAATAAAAATTAAAATAAAAAAAACAAAAAAAAAGAAAAAGAAAAAATAATAATTGCCTCCTTCCCTTAGGAAGAGCCAGACCTGGTGGTATAAGCCTGTAATTCCAAAACCCAAATACTAAGGAGCCAGTGACAGAAGATCACATCTGCTTATTTAAAGTGCTGTGGAATAAGTAAACACAGAGCTTTCACCAGTTTGGGGTTAATTTCTTAGAGCAATAATCGAATTAACTAGGACTTCCAAAAAAATAAAATGTCTATCTTATATCCTTGAATGCAATAAACCTTAAATAATGAAAACAGACTATTAAAAATTATGCTGTTGCTATGACAAAACTGCCCTGACAAAAGCAGATTGATAAAGCATTTACTTTGGCTCACAGTTCAAGGTATATTCTACACTTACGGGGATATCAAGGCCGCTGGTTACACTGCATCCACTCGTAAGAAGCCGAGGTAATGAATGCTTCTTAATGCTCAGTGCTCTTTCTCCATTTTATGACAGTCCAACATACTACCCATAGTCAAGACAGGTCTTCCCCTGTGGGTAATTATCTTGGCTAGCTTAATTTCTAGACCATGAGAAAGCCCTGCTCAGAAATATGCTGGTACTAGAAGATAAGTCTTTGAGGGATGAGTAGGTTCTGATGGGTTATAAGACCCAAATCTCCAGATGGAATTAGTGTCTTTAGAAGGAAAGAAAAAAACAAAACAAAAAAACTCCAATGCTTCCTGCCTCTTCTATGAAAAGGAACAGGAAGATGTAGCCATCTGCAAACTAGATAGAAAGTCTTTACCCAAAACTCAGCCATACTGGCATCCTGATCTCAGGCTTTGAACTTCCAGAATTATGAGAAATAATGAATGATCCTTATTTAAAGTGGTATTTGTAATAGTTCCCCCGAGATGAACAACAGTGAAGCTTTGGGCTTTCAATGGCCTTTTTTCTTTGATCCTGACTTGCTGTTCTTTCTCCCAGAACATGTTCCCTCATATGCTACAGCTAATGTGGAAGAAATCTGGCTATCTTGAAGCTAACATGATAAACAGACCTTATGCAAGGAACTCATTGACACAGAAACAGGGCCTGGGATACGCCCCAGCTATTTGAGTCCCCAGATGTTTGAGTCCCAAGCCTGAGAGTAAGTCAGCCTTCGGAAGACTCTGCGGGTCAGTTTTTGCAGACTGTCCTGTACTGACTTGGTTATTTCCCCACAACTCACTTGTAACTCTGAATAGTAGCTGTGAAATGAGCTGGAATGCAGGACCAGGAGAGAAGGAAGGAGTGGCAGACAGAGCCTAGGCTCTATTCTAGTACCTTCCAGAAATAAGATATCTTTGATGAATTAGCTCACTGTGTCCTGTTGCCTCGTGATACAAAGCTAAGATCAGCTGTTTCCTGAGCCCCTCAGCTGCAGTGTCGGCGAGACACGCGCAGACAGGCCGCCTTCTTGAGTGAGCCTCAAGGGACTGGCTGACTGAGAACCCTGGCCATCTGAATGCCTTGCTGTCCACCTCATGTAAAATGCCTCAGTTGTGTCTTTCTGATCACGAGCAAGTGGCAAAAGTACATCCCAATATAAAGCGGGCCAACAAGTTTCCGCGCACAGTGCTCGTCAGGTCCCAGTTGGGAGGGAGCCTTGGAAGGGCGAGAACACAGCCCATCCCTGTTGAGCTCTGCTGAAGTCTTACTCCCAGGGGGAGAATAAACTCGTTTTGCAACCAACAGTAAGGAAAACTGGCTGGGTTTTATGCCTGCCGTCTTCTTTGGTCTAATACTGCTCTTTCCAATAACTAGATGAGAATGCATGTTGATGTTTGAGTGAAGAGGGGTCAAGAGAGATGGTGAATAGTATTGAAGTGTTTTTCAAGAGAAAGGTGTGATTTCCGTTTCTGAATTTTTCAGCTTTTACAAGCGGCACATGTGTTTTTTTTTTTTTTAACAAAAGTAGAGATATAACTGTTAACACTTCTTGTATTCTTTTTTAATTTACAATTTTTCTTTTATTATTATTATTATCATTATTATTATTACTAATTACAATTTATTCACATGGTATCCCTGCTGCAGCCCCCTCCTTCATCTCCTCACTGTCCCACCCTCCCTCCCTTTTCTCCCCCTATGTCCCTTCCCTAGTCCCCTGTTAGGGGAGGTCCTCCTCCCCTTCTATCAGACTCTAGCCTATCAGGTCTCATCAGGATTGCCTGGATCCTCTCTCTCTCTCTCTCTCTCTCTCTCTCTCTCTGGCCTATTCTTAAGACTTTATGATGACAGGAAGGATTCTCTCCAGCAAGGTTCCCACAGATGACAATTCTAGGCACTTCTGATTTTCCAAGGGAAGAGTCCACAATGTAGCCACAAACCCAGAGAGCACAAAAATGCTCGCCTTCATTCAATTAAGCAGCTTTAAAGACCGGTTAAAGCATGAAAACAGACTCAGAAAAAATAACTTTCCTGGGAGACTGAAGCTCTCCCCAGCAGAATCATTCACTTTTTATGACGGTTATAATTATCAGTAGTGAGGGTGATAACAATCTATCATTTATATAGCACTTTAGAATCGCACACTGCTTTCCCACTGTCCTTTATTAGCTAATATTCAGAATACCCTTCAGTAATAAGTCAATATTTCGGCCTCCATTTAACAGGTAGGAAATTGAGGCACTATTTGCTTGAGTTCCTGGCCCAAGCTGAGCACTCATTACTGAAAGTACATCCTCCAAGCCCAGCCTCTGTTCTGCTCAATAATGCTCACTATCTGTTTTCTCGGGTAAAAACTTGAGTTCTGAAACAAGTTCTCTGATGTTATGTATATGTCACTATTTGGAGACTTCCAGAAAGTGAGTATTCTTTTCAACTGACAGTAAAAATAAAATAAAATAAAATGTGTAAGTTAAACTTACAGCTGTGTCATCATGAGGATTTCATAACATTTTGTATTTGGTACCAGACTCTAGAAAATAATGGGAAAGGAGGCTGGGGAGGTTGCTCATCAGTGAAACAGTTGTCTTACTCACGAGGACCTGAATTTGGATTCAGCATTCATGTAAAAAGATGGGCACAGTGACACATGATCTTAATCTCAGCATTGAAGAAGTGGAGGCAAGAAGATCCCTGGGCTCACTGGCAATCAGTCTAGCCTAATAAGAGAGTTCCAGGCTAATGAGAGACCCTTTATCAAAAGAGGTAAACAGTGCTTCTTAGTTTGAATACACACATACATAGATACATAGAGAAATAAACTGTCATTGAATTATGTCCCTGAAATGTATTAAGTTTAATCAAGAATCATGATGGATGTCTTTCTTAATTTTAGGAATGTGTCATCTCCCAGTGATGTCTTACCTGCAACAACAACAAAAAAAACCCACTATCTTAAAAAAGTTATGATATTTGATAACTAGATAAAAAAGAAAATTATAAATTATAAAAATTACGAAATTTTTAGTTACTTTTGTTAGAAATACCAATGATGGGGTAAAGAGATGGCTCAGTAGTTAAGAGCCCTGGTTCCTCTTCCAAAGGACCTGGGTTTAGTTCTCAGCATCCACAGTAGCTCACAACTGTCTATCTGACATTCTCTTCTGGCCTCCTCAGGTACCACGCATGTATATGCTGCATAGATATACATGCAGGCAAAATATTCATATACATGAAACTAACATGTACATGAAGTTAAATAAAATACATAATAAAACAAAAGAAATAATGATGCCTGAATTTCCCTAGCCTGGTGCTATGGCTATCATCCTAACTATTCATTTCTCTGTAGGCCATGTAGGCATCTTTTACACTATCTTGAGATATATTTCTTTATAATGAGCATTTTACTTTCTTTCTCTTATCCTGTGTTTAGCCCAACTAATGACATCACCTAGCTCGAGCTGACAACCTCAGTTTTCCTCGATGTAAACTCCTATTTTCTTCCCAAGCAGTGAAGAAAATAGGATGTCAAAACTACTGAAACTTGGCATTTGTGCTTTCAGCCCAAATAAGACAATCGAGGACTCACTCTTACTGCACTTACTTTGTGTTTCATTCTCACAATCATTCCCTGTGGCTAACACACCACTTCCCCGTCGTCCCCCCTCCCCCCCGACACACACATACACACACACAAACATAACACAGCCCATGGAATCTGAAGATTTCTTTTCTTACTCTAGGTTCCTCAACCTCAAAGCAATAATTCAAATGTCAGTCACTTTAGTTAGATTTCATGGAGCAACATCATAAAAAATGGTGACCAGTCCAATAGCAAATCATTTGGTGAGTCTTCTTTGAAGAATCGCCAATAATGCTAATCGTCAGATGGTTGGATCCTGCTGTGTAAAGATGTGTTTGTGAGGAACAGCAATCTCTGTGACTTTGACAAAAGAACTGCTGACTCGCATCACTGTTTGTCTTTTGATGTGAAAGAGCAAATCGATTTATAGAGCTGTTGCTTGCAGATGTGGGATATGATTAGTATGCAGAAAGACCTTTGCACAGTGTCATTTGTTTATTTAGCTGCCTCTGCACCCGGCTCTGATTGTGTAGCCCTAATTAATGTATACAAAGCTAAAAGAAATAAAGCCATGGGCCCACAATCACAGGCTACTGTATAGCACGTCATTTGTTGCCCTTGGGTAAGGAGACACTATGATTTTACTTAGCTGTACACCAAATAAAGTATATGGGTTTATAAAACATCACAAAGAAAATGCAAGATTTTTTTTTCTCATCTACTGTCTTCCTGGCTATTTATAAATTCAGATAGGTGAAAATGAACTCGTTTAAATATGAAAAGAATATACTTGCTTTTCTGTCTCTATTTGAATTTTTATTAAAAGCAGTTGTTGAGTCTTTATGAAAAAAATATCTGTGATTTCTTCCATAGGTCAAAGTCGTTTGTAGAACATCCTGTGAGCCCTGATTCATCTGCTTCGTCAAGGCTTTGCTGTTCATATGCCTGGAAACTTGAGCTGGGAAAGAGTTTAAAGTGAAAAGCAAAAACACTAGAGACATTTCTATCAATAACGAGTGATCAATACAAGTTACACACTAAGAAATTGACATTCCGTCAGCAGATCCCTGCTTCTCACACACATGTGGCACTGCCTATTCAGGTCCCGTAAGAAGTGTTGGTAGCAAAATGGCAAAGCTGCTGCAGTCTTTCGACTCCCAAATAACGGAATGCAGAGTGACATCTAGTGACATCCTACATTAGAGGCACTTTCTTTACATCTCATAAACACTGCAGCACAATGTCCTTTATGGTCACTAGTTAACACTGCAATCATTTCCAAATGTGTGTGCGCGCTTGATGCCGCCAGTGTCTTGCTCAGTCTAGTACTAGGGGCGCTCACATCCAATCACAATCGGAAAGGTTCAAATGGAGTCTGCAGATTTAAGTCGTTCCTTGAACTTCTCTTCCTCAGTTCTACACATGATCCATAGATTTCGCTTGTTCCTGCGCTGCTCTGTTCTCAGTGTTAGCATGAGCATCATGCCAGAATTGCTGCCTTAAATCATGCCACCATAGTGCAGCCGAGGGAGCTGTTATCTTATTGCTGAAACCTAGAACACGCCACCCCACTGAAAATCCCCATCAGCCATGGCTTCATCTGCAATGAAATTTCTCTCATCTATTTTTTTTTTTTCCTAACGTATTAAGAAAATTTTCCTACTCCAGAAAGGGGGCAAGAGATTGCTGGAAATAATGTGGCCATTTCAGAAAGCAAGAAGATAACGCTTAAATGCAAGGCATAAAATAAATAGAGTAGGAGAGGTAAGATGCCAAATATATCTGACTTTCACTGGTTTTCGGCATACTGCAATGGGTTTTCTTCCTGCTCTAAATTTCTAGAGACTTCTCAACCCTGATGTAAACCTCAACCAGAGTAAAACAATGATGAGCTCAGGGAACTTTGGGATAGGTCATTTTTAAAGTAGGACTCGCAAATAGACCATTTTAGAGTCCCTAAGATCTTTCTCAAATTGGACATGAAAAGAATGTCAGATATCAGTAAAATAAATACAGTCCCTAGACAGAACAATAGTCTGTGACCAAGATACATGTTTCCTGGAAGCTTCAATTAGAACAGAAATGTATGGACCACCACGTGGTCCCTTGATGGGAAAAGAAGTAATACTTCCTCATAAATATTAGGAAAATCATCAGGCAAATATATCTTCAATGTATCTTTGAAATATATCTTTCTTAAGAAAACAACTTTCTGCTTTCACCTAAAAGTTAAGGTCACAGTTTTAGCACATGAAGAACTAAGCAAACATCTAACATTCTTGATTTGCTAAAAGTTTCCCCAATATCACTTGTTTTCATGCCATCTATATTGTAAGGCCAGGTCAAAAAAATTATGTATATATAATAACTATCGTCAGTGGGAGAATAATGAATAATTGTACGATTCACTTTGCCTGATATTTTTAAATTTTATTTTATTTATACATTTATTTATTACAATTTATTCACTTTGTACCTACGCTGCGCCCCCTCCCTCATCTGCTCCCTGTCCCAAATATACAGTCTAACAAATGACTTCACACCAAGCCCAATAAGCCATTTATTGTTTAATTACAAATTCAAACACTGTCCTTTGAAGGCTATATAAAAAATATGCAGCTTTTTCATAATCCCACAGAAAACTGTAAGACAAAAAATGCTGCCCATAAGCTTTCAAGAGTCAACGCCTTAACTACAAATGGGGTGCAACCCACGTTCCTACTTAACCATATTAACAGTATCCAAATCATTTATTGCAAGGTAAACTGATTTTCGCTCCCCTTACCAGAGGATAATCAAGCCAAGGTCACAAGACACAAAGGAGAAAGAAATACATGTCCCCTGGAGGGAAAGAGTCTCTAGGAAAAGTTTCCAGAAAATCTGGCTGAACCAGACTCACAACCCACGCAAAATGGATTCAGGTTTTCTCTTGCTAATCTTAATCCATACAGGAAAGACACAAAGACAACTAATACACGGCATGATATCAATGTAAACACATTTCAAAAATAAAAGTAAAATAAGTACAGAACACCAGAAACTTTGGTGCTCAGTGGCTGTACATACGCATGCATGTATGCATGTTTGTATGTATATGTATGTATGCATGCATGTATGTGTATTTGTATGTGTGTATGTATTTATGTATATATGTATGTATGTTTTTATGTATGCATGTTTTTATATAGGTAAGTAGTTAGATATTGTTTTTGTTTGTTTGTTTGTTTGTTTGTTTTTTTATTAATTACACTTTATTCATTTTGTATCCCCCCATGAGCCCCTCCCTCCTCCCCTGCCGACCCCACCCTCCCTCCCCTTTCTGCATGCATGCCACTCCCCAAGTCCACTGATAGGGGAGGTCCTCCTCTCCTTCTTTCTGATCTTAGTCTATCAGTTCTCATCAAAAGTGGCTGCATTGTCCTCTACTGTGGCCTGGTAAGGCTGCTCCCCCCTCAGGGGGAAGTGATCAACGAGCAGGCCAATCAGATTATGTCAGAGGCAGTCCCTCTTCCCATTACTATGGAGCCCACTTGGACACTGAACTGCCATGGGCTACACCTGTGCAGGGGTTCCAGGTCATCTCCTCAAATAGTCCTTGGTTGGAGTATGAGTCTCTGGGAAGTTCCCTGTGTTCAAATTATCTTGTTCTGTTGCTCTGCTTGTGGAGTTCCCGTTCCCTCCAGCTCTTACTATTTCCCACTTAGATAGAGGGTTTTTGTCTAGCCCTGGATGTCCTGGACCTCATTCTGTAGACCAGGCTAGCATCTAGAGTAGAGATGAAGCTAAAAGCGCTGCCTCTGCCTTCTGAATGCTGGGATTAAAGTGCGGCACCAGGTCCAGCAAGGGCCTATGTATTTATAACTTAGGCAAAGAAATGTGATTTGAAAACTTACCATAGAACCAGGCCCTCTCAAGAAAATTTTATGTAATAATTATTTATTTTCAAAAATTAATTTTTATGTTTAAGTTTAAAAAATTTTAGTGATAACAATTTTAATTAAAAAAATGAGAAGAAAAATAGTTCCTAAGAAGTGTAATCATAAAATACATTAGTACTGTATAGCTTTAGTAGTCCTGCAAGCAACAAATATACTAATGGTGAGAACCAAATAAATTAAAATAAATAAATTAAATTAATTATTTTATTTATTGATTAAAAACCTACATAGAATCTATTGCTGATATCTTCATTGATTTCTAATATGCAATGTCATTCTGAAAAAAATGGAATACAGGGTAGTATAGTTAGCTATATATTTGAATATTGTAGTAATTGAATTTTGGCATTTCTCTTCTTGGTGCCTACTCTAATTTTGCCTGCTTTTTAGAAGCAAACAGTGACAAAGACATGAGACAGAATGCTAAAGTTATATGGGCTCCAAGATTAAAATTTTAACATATTTCTAAGACAACTGTACTTTTTAAAGCTGAGCAATATAATTGAATGTCTTCTGTCTCTCATTTCTTCTCATTGCAGTGTTCTGTTAAAAAATGTAGACCTTTATTTTATATATGTTTTACATATTTTATATACATGTAGACCTTTATTATATATATTTGTATGTATGTATTATATGGGGGTTTGTTTGTTTTGCTTGTTCGTCTAATTAGTTTCCACCACAAAAGCAAGCTTGCATTTCTGCTTCATATTGTGTTCAGTTCTTTGTATATTAATCAACTTCCTGTAAGACATTAAATGATTTCATTTCCAAAATGGTACATTAAGTCTGAAGTATTCATTGGCGAAGTTTTTAAATGAACATCTGTGAATAGACTAAAATATCTACTGTGAAAGCAAAACCTCTTTACACCAGAAGCATTGAAATTGGTTGTGATCATTACTAAATTGTATCTTAAAATATTTAATTTTGGAAATAATAACAAGGTTACGTTTTAACTGATTCAACAATTTGAGAAAAATATTCTACAGAGTAAAATAGCTTTAGTAAAATATGGTTTAAATACAGAGGAACATTTGTTAGGGTGTGATGAACTAAGACCTCACCACCTTTCTTTTCTCTCACATCTCATGTTTTGAGAGCTGCGAAAGACAAGGTGAGAGAAAGTGAGAAGAAAACTGGGGCAGCATCTCAACTTTGGTGTATTTCATCCTTCTTCAGTGTCCTCTGCTTCCACCTTCATCTGTCTTCCCTTTTTCATGTGCTTTTCAGAAAAATGACAAGTTAGAGTCTTAAGGCAAGGCCCCAGTAAAATTAACATGATCCTGAAATGTGGTGCAATTAAAGCAGGATGGCCCCACTTCTTGACTTATGTAAAGTTTATTCAACCTGTCTTGCTCTTCTATGACCTTAGTAGTGTGTGGATTTCTTAATAATGTGCAAATTAAATGGACTTTATCAAAGTCTCAGTAAGTTTGTATTCAGTGCAAAATAAAACTGAAAAAAATTCCACAAGGCAACATACTACAGTATGCATATGGAAAAAAACTTCTACAGCAATGAAAATATTGAGACCATTCAAACAAATACTTTTCACCTAGATAAAGATCCTGGAGCAATAACAAAATTAAATGTAGTCCATTTTCCTCCTCAAGTTCATAATTAGAAGAAAGATCTTCAGCTTCTGCAGATTTGGGTATTAAAATTATTATATTTGGGAGAAACATACTAGTACAAATATCCCATTAGAGTTTCAAGTACTAATGTAAATTGATTTATGCTTGTTTGAATTATGGTATTAAAATTATTTTTAACTTTAAGCAAAAGACATGGAAATACTTAGATGTTAGACGTCCAGAAGAAGTTGGAGAAGTTGATTTAGAGTCACAGAGAATTACTATCCACAAATATAAGAAAAGGAAAGAAAAATACTTCACCCAGAGATATAGATGAGCTCAAAATGTAGGTAAAAGGTTGGAGCTACATAATTTTGTAGCAGAAGGCTTTCTCAGTATGAATGAGGCCTTAGGTTTAATTTCCAGCACCCTAAAAATTATGATAAAAACACTGCAAGTGCCATGACAACGTGATAAAATAACTAACAGAAGAGAGTTTAGATATCACTTAGATTTTGATGTTTAGAAAGTCACAAAGTTGTTTATCTTAGTAGCTAGATAAGTCACATTTTTCCTGCTTATACTCTGATTTTCCAGAATATAAACCTGCTCACTGTTTGGGGAATGTGTCTATGTGAGTCTTATTGATTGACAGCCTCCATTCTCGGTGTATTTATTTTCTTCCAATCCTTATAGCAATAGAAACAGTGGCCTGGGTTTGAAACTAGAGTTTCCTGATCAAGATGTTGGACTGAGAACAAGTTGCCAAAAGGAACAGTCATAGATGAGACCTTCCACCTGAGGGCAGAGTTTCAGCTACCTCCACAATGGAGACTGACAGATGGCCTCACCACTTGTATAGTCTATGTGTCATTGCCGCAACAAAAATGTCTGACAAAAGCACCAGAGTAAGGAAGCCACTATTGTGGCTTACAGTTCCAAGAAGACAGTCCATCATGGCAGGGAAGGCATGACAGCAAGAGCAGGGAGCAAATGATTATATTGCAGCAATCAGGAATCAGAGAATGATGGATGTATCTTAGTTTCCTTTCATTTAGTCAAAGACCACAGCCCATGCAATGGTAGTGCCCACATTTCCATCTCACTTAACTTGATCCAGAAAATCTCTCTCACATATGTGCTGTGGTGGTTTAAATGATGGCTTATGTGTTTGAATACGAGGTCCTCATTTAGTGCAACTGTTTGGGAAGGATTATAACGTGTGGCCTTACTGAAGGAGTTATGTCATTAGAGGTGTGTTTCGAGATTTCAAAAGATTGCAGCATTCCCAGTGTGTCTCTCTGCCTCTTACTTGTAGATCAACATGTGAACCCTCCATTGTTTCTGCTTCCATGTCTTTGCTCTGCCATCATAAAGTCAAACCCTCTGAAACAGTAAGCACAATTTAAAGTTTTCTTTGATAAAGTTCCTTGGTCATGATGCTTTGTCACATCAATAGACACTCCAACAAAGATATATGCCCAGATATTTGTTTCTATGGTTATTTTTAATTCTATCCAAATGACAGTCAAGATTAACTGTAACATCATCCTTTCTCATTGGGAGAATCTGAGCCAAGATTAAGATTAGAGACAGCTTGGAACTGAGGAGATGGCTCAGTGGTTAACAGCACTCACTGCTCTTTCAGGGGCCCCAGGTTTGATTTATAGCATTCCTATGGTTGCTCTGCCTGGAATTCCAGTTTCAAGAAACCCTTCACTCTCTTTTGGACTCTGTGGGCAGCAGGCACATACAATCTATCCAAATGTAGGTAAAACACTCATTCACATAAATATAAAAACAAATAAATCTTTAAAAAGAAAAAGGTTGAAATATCATCCTCAGAAGTTACAAGCATGTCCCAAGACTGTTTTGGAGATTTGGCGTTGACCCTCTGAGACACTCAAATCAAGAGAATTCCTTCTCTTCATCACTGTTTTTGTTGTTTTGATTTGGTTGGTTGGTTGGTTGGTTGGTGTTTGTTTGTTTTTGTTGTTTGGTTTTTTGAAACAAGGTTTCTGTGGGTAATCTTGGTTGTCCTGGACTCGCTTTTATAGACTAGTCTGGTCTCTAATCCACAGAGATGCACCTGCCTCTGTCTGCACAAATGCTGGGATTATAGGCGTGTGCCACCACACCTGGCATCATCACTTTTAATAAGCTGTATCAACCCTCTTCTCAGTGGAGGAAGGACCTGGTTGCATATCTGTGAAGCTATCCCCTTTTGAGCAACATAGGCAGACACTCATTGATAATGATTGTATCAGGAAAACAATAGTTAAACTTTTAAATTCTTCGTGGTGTGTGTGTGTGTGTGTGTGTGTGTGTGTGTGTGTGTGTGTGTGTG
>NW_026591086.1:36106787-36162677 GCF_907164565.1 Psammomys obesus
GTGTGTGTGTGTGTGTGTGTGTGTGTGTGTGTGTGTGTGTGTGTGTGAATGATCTTTGGCTAATAAATGTTACAGTCACAATCAAACTATCAGAGTTCATTATAACCTAACTGAATTGCCAGGATGCCATGAAGGCTAGGTAGAATTTTCTGTGTTCTCACATTTTTACTTTTTTACAACTGTTCACACATGTATAAAAATTTGGGGGTCTGATCAAAAGAAGAAAAACTTCTTTTGATCAGCATCAAGAAAAAAAAAAAAAAACTCATAAAATGGGCAGCTAAATAGTATCAAAATACCAAAACATCCCAGAAGCAGAAAGACACACACAGTATATACTCATTTATAAATGGATACTAGACATAAAATATAGGATAAACATACTAAAATCTGTTCATCTAAAGAAGCTAAGCAGGAAGAAGGACCCTGGGTAAGATGATCAATCCTTATTCAGAAAGACAAACGGGATGGAGATTGAAAGAAGGAGAAAATAGGAAACAGGACAGGAGCCTACCATAGAGGGCCTCTACCCAGACTCTACTCAGCGGTGTATCAAAGCAGATGCTGAGACTTATAACCAAACTTTGGGCAGAGTATAGAGAATCTTATGAAAGAAGGGGGAGATAGAAAGACCTGGGGAGGAAAGGAGCTCCACAAGGAGAGCAACAGAACCAAAATATCTGGGCACAGGGATCTTTTCTGAGACTGATATTCCAACCAAGGGCCATTCATGGATATTACCTAGAACCCCTGCTCAGGTGTAGCTCAGGGCAGCTCAGCATCCAAGCAGGTTTCCCTAGTAAGGGGAACAGGGACTGTCTCTGACATGAATTCATTGACTGGCCCTTTGATCACCTCCCCCTGAAGGAGGTGGGCAGTCTTACCAGGCCACAGAGGAAGACAATGCAGACAGTCCTGATGAGACCTGATAAGCTGGGGTCAGATGGAAGGGGAGAAGGACCTCCCCTGTCAGTGGACTTGGAGAAGGGCATGGGAGGAGATGAGGGAGGAAGGATGGGATGGGAAAGGAATGAGGGAGGGGGCTACAGCTGGGATACTAAGTAAATAAACTGAAATCAATATAAAAAATAAAAATTTAATAAAAAAAATCCCAAAACATCCAGTCCAGTTTATTGTCAGTTGTGGCAAGAGTGACAACCTAACTTGGGGCTAAACATGCTGACTGCAGCTGACTCAGGAAACAAATGAGTGTCTTAAAAATGGCCACAGTACTACTGTTGCACATTCTGTTATCAGAACAAAACCTTCTGCTTAGATGTCAGATATTTTTAGATCATGTCTAACAAATGTATGTTAATATAAAGGGCAGAACAGAAACTCTTCAGAGATGTCAGTGGCTGTCAAAGGCTGTGGCAAGTCAGAATGTAAAGGGAAAGCTTCCTGTCATGCCCATAGTGTTCAACACAGCCATGTCATATCACTAACACATTTGAAAAAATAAACTCTTATTTTCTTGTACAGAAACATGGACCTGTTACCAATTCTTAGCCCAGTGGTATATTAGCTGAGTTTTGCCACCCAGAGTAAAATGTCTCATTGAGCCTTTTGTTGTATTAATAGAGCTTGTCTGAGTTCAAGTTGCTTGATTCAAATTAGTTGTTAGTTAAAAGATGCTACTACTCCTTGTGGAGCTCCTGTCCTCTTCAGGTCTTACTATTTCCCACTTCTTTCATAAGATTCCCTGCACTCTGCCCAAAGGTTGGCCATAAGTCTCAGCATCTGCTTTGATACCCTGCTGGGTAGAGCCTTTCAGAGGTCCTCTGTGGTAGGCTCGTGATTTGTTCCCTGTTTTCTCCTTCTGATGTCCATCCTCTTTGCCTTTCTGAATGCGGATGGAGCATTTTAGCCAGAATCCTACTCCTTGATTAGTTTCTTTAGGTGGACAGATTTTAGTAGGTTTATCCTATATTACATGTCTAATATCCACTTATGAGTGAGTATACACACTGTGTGTCTTTCTGCTTCCGGGATACTTCACTTCGGATGATCTTTTCCAGTTCCCACCATTTACCTGCAGATTTCATGATTGCCTTGTTTTTTATTGCTGAGTAATAATCCATTGTGTAAATGTACCACAATTTCTGTATCCATTCCTCAGTTGAGCGACATCTCTGTTGTTTCCAGCTTCTGGCTATTACAAGTAAAGCTGCTACAAACATGATTGAGAAAAAGTTCTTATTGTGTACTTGAGCATCTTTTGGATATATGCCTAGGGGTGGTATAGCTGGATTTTGAGGAAATGCTATTCTTAATTGTCTGAGAAAGTACCAGATTGATTTCCAGAGTAGCAAAATATCTGGGCATAGGGGTCTTTTCTGAGACTGATACTCCAACCAAGGACATTGTGATAACCTAGAGCCCCTGCATAAATGTAGCCCATGACAGTTCAGTCTCCAAGTGGGTTCCATAGTAATGGGACTGTCTCTGACATGAACTGATTGGCCTGCTCTTTGATCACCTCCCCCTGAGAGGGGAGCAGCCTTACCAGGCCACAGAGGAAGACAATGTAGCCACTCCTGATGAGACCTGATAGACTAGGATCAGAAGGAAGGAGAGGAAGACCTCACCTATCAGTGGACTTGGGTAGGGGCATGAGTGATAAAGGAGGAGGGAGGGTGGGGTTGGAATGGGAGGAGGGAGGGAGCTACAGGAGGGATACAAAGTGAATAAAGTGTAATTAATAAAAAAATAATAAAACAAAGAACCTGGAAAAAAGTTAAAAAAGAAGCTGCTGTTATTTCATATGTGAATGAAAATATTCTTTGGGAAGAATCCAAAGTTAACTGAGTCTTGATAGTTTAATATATACTTTTTCATCTCCATTGTTCTCAAATAGTAGATAATTTAAATATTTAATAAACAATAATGAAAAATAACTAAATAGCAATTTGTATGAAATACCTAGTACATTATTGGCATCATGTTATCACATACTATCTCCTTTCCTGTATTCATTTAATCCTCCTAACATTCAATAAGATTTTTGTGGCACTAAATCTGTGAACAATTGATTATAGAAAGCATGTGTAACTGATCTAATACCATATTAATGAAAAATAGGTAAGGAGTCTATCTCATTTCCCAATGTTCTTAAAAGTATCTTCTGCTTCCTCCAACACTTATGCAATATCTCCCATGGACAGAATTGAAACTATCACAATCAACATGAAAAAGATCCCAGACTCCAAATATTCTTTAATGAGTGAAAAAAGTATAAGAACAGTTGCAAATCCAGATAATCAACTAATTCTTGTCAAAGCTCTAAAGGCAACTCAATAGATAAAAGTTAATCTTTTCAATAAATGATAATAGAACAATTAGATATCCATTCACAAGACTTAATCAAAGAAGAACTGGGGAGAGGAGTCAATCGACAAAGTACTTTCCTTGCAGGTATGAGGACCTGAATGCATATCTCCATCACCCCTGTAAAATCTGGGTGTCATGGTGGACACCTGTAATACCAGGGACAAGATGGGAGACAGAGAAAAGTTGAATCCCAGAGTTCTATGACCAGCTAACCTAACCTGCATGGTGAAGTTCCAGGCCAGTAAGAGACCCAACCTCATACAAATGATGACAGGTATGTAAGAAACAACACCTGGACTAGAGAGATGGCTCAGGGGTTAAGAGCACTGATTGCTCTTCCAGAGGCCCCAGGTTCCATTCCCAGCACCCACATGGCAGCTTACAACCATCTGTAACTCCAAGATCTGACGCCCACCGACACATATGCAGGCAAAATGCCAATGCACATAAAATAAAATAAATATAGTATTAAAAAGAAGTTAAAAACTAAAAAGGAAAAAAACAGATGAGGCTCTCATCTGACGTCTGTATGCACGCACACACACACACACGTATGCGTATGTGTGCACAGACCTGTACATACAGATGAACACACACGGTAGACAGTAGATAAGTCCTGAGAAGCAATACACAAACTGACTTCTAATCTCCACATGCACAGACACTCACCCAACAACAAACGCCAATGCAGAGCTCATAGCGTATACAGAATAATTCAAGATATGACACAGACATAAGAATAAAGCCTGAAAGTACAAAATTTCTGGAAAGAAAGATGGGAAAAAATAACCTTTGGCATAGAGTAGACAAGAATACTTTAAACACAAAATCCCAATGAATAAAACAATAATTGATAAAAGTGGACTTCATCTTCAATTTAGAACTCCAGCTCTTCAGAAGGTAAATATTAATGAAAGGAAAAAAGTCAGATACCATCAGGGATAAATAACTGTAAAACACATGTCTAGCTGAGGACTTGTATACTAAATGCATTTGAAAATACATGAACTCAAAGAAGGAAATAAACACCTCACTAAAAATAAAGGGTTTGATAGATCTGTCACAAACTACACCACACACACATACCAGAGACAGAGAAGAGAGAGATGGGAGAGAGGTGGTTTGGCTGCAAAATAAATCATTGAAGAGATGCTAACGAAATTAATCATTAGTGATAGTCAAATAAAATCACGAAGTGTCACTACAAACATTGTTAAATGGCCTATTTTAGTTTTACAAAGATAATACTGAAGTTCTAGGGAGCTATTTGGAGATTTATTATCAAGTTGAATACCCACTTACGACTCAAGATTTTCACTCCAGGGGCACACAAGATGGCACAGAGCTCTGACTAAAGCACTTGGGAGACTTGAACAAGGCAGCAAGGTTGTGCAAGTTCAAGAACAGGTTAGGCAACATAGCACAGAGGAGTACAACCCAAGCCACCCAGTGAGACTCTTTCTCAAAAAGCAACAAAACAAAACAACACAAAAGGAAAAAAATAAATCCTGTTATTAAGCACTTATCCAAGAGAAATAAAAACTTATTTGGGTTTTCATAATACCTATTTTTAAATGCTTATTCGATTTATTAACAGTCTCCCAAATCTGAAAGTACCAATGTCCATTAACTGCTAAACAATTTTTGATGTGCTTAGAGAATGGACTGTGGCATTTACACAATGGAATACTACTCAGCTATTAAAAACAAGGAAATCATGAAATTTGCAGGCAAATGGCTGGAACTGTAGCATCCTGAGTGAGGTAACCCAGAAAGACACGCATGGTGTGCACCTTTATTTTTGAGACAGATTCTCTCACTGAACCCAAGACTCAGCAATCTGGCTATAATGGCTAGCCAGCAAACACTAGGGATCCCCGTGGATTTGCCTGTCCAGTTCTGGGATATAGAATCTCACCTCTGTGCTTAGCTTTGAACCTGGGTACAAGGAGCCCAAATGTAGCTCTTCCTACTCGCATGGGAATCTCTTTAGCAAATGAGCTGTCATCCCAGCCTCTGTTTGCTGTACTTCTGTTTTCAATTTGTTTATGTGTTAATTTAGGTTACAATACTTGAGAAAAAAAGAGCTCAAGGTATAGGGACAGCCTGAAGCCAAATGTAGCTGTAGAACATGCATCAGCAAAGAAAGAGCATGGTCAAAATAAATCCCAGGCTGTGAAAGTGTCGGCATTTCGGCACATACAGCAGATAAGGTGGGAGGAAGAGGCAAAGGTTACAAAGGTCACTACCCTGTATTTTAAAGACTCAATAATAGCTTTATAGAAAGTAAGCATTAGTCATGGGCAACTCTTACTCCTAAATAAAAACAAGGTGGGTTTTGAGGAATTTTGTAGCGTCCATCTTTATTTTTCAGACCCTGATAAGCAAGGGGAGCTGAGAGGTTTGCCTAAGAATGAGAGATTTTGTTTCTGTTATTGTCTTTTTCCTTTGGGAAGTGTGTGTGTGTGTGTGTGTGTGTGTGTGTGTGTGTGTGTGTACCTTCCAAAACAGAGCACAGAGGAAGATGATTGGTCCATAGAAAGCTATCTGAATGGCTGTTCATCTGGCAAGTTTTGTTTTCCATAACAGACAAAGGAGTTAAGTACAATCACTAAGGAAAGCATGGTCCCCGTGGTGTGATGCTTGGGAGACTGGAAGAACTGCTTTGGAATCAGCAGACAATTTCAGTGGGGAGCGGTGAAGCAGCTTTCCCTTAGGGGCCACTACAAACCACAAGGATCAGAGCAAACAACAAACACAAAATCATCTCATCGAAAATAGGGTAAAAGAACACTCCACATTCACAGGCTATCTGTTCGTTTGTTTATTCGTGGAGAAAGAGACGCAGTCATTACCAAATGTTCATGCACAAGACAATTTTATCATATTTTATTTATCTTAATCACTTTTTTTTGATACAGGATTAGAAAATGTCTTTCTATTTGAGGAGCTGCAATTTCTCATTCATTTTCAGTCAATTTACTCTCATGGCTTATCCACTGGAAATGAACTCAAAATTACAAAAACTATAGATTATTTATTTCAGTCAAATCATTGTTTGAAACAAATTCTGGGACGGAGAAGCTTGCTGAATTTTAATCAAATTATATTTGGTCAAGTTAGAATCAGTAAAATTGCACTGCACAAATGATTTAGGGGCAAACTGATTAACAATGGTGATGTAAGTCCCTCATCATCAGCCTTGGTGAAGCTTTGTCCTCTCCAGTGGGTTCCTAAGCCAATCAGCATTTCAGCAACTGACACTGGATGGACATAAGTAATGACAGCCACTGAGACAGAACAAACAACTCTACCCTGAGGTAAAGAATAAGCTTGATCCGTTCTACTTCCTAGAGAGCACCCAAAGACTTCCAGAAACAACTGAAGAAGGGCATGTTAGATGGATGACCTTGACTTTTCAATTTGACCAGATTTGGAGACAACTAGAGAATTCATAAAGCATGCTTCCACCCTGCCTCTGTGACTGCTTCCTAGGATGATTGACACAGGAGTTAGCAAGCTGAGTGGGGAACATGCCGCTGAGTGCGGGTGGCACCATCCAGTTTTTTGGGTGGTGGGTGCTACAAAAAAATTAAAAGAAAACACATGCTCGCACATGTACCAATGCTGGGCTCTTCGTGAAGAGGTGCATTTTTGCTGCTGCTGCTGCTGCCTATGGGCATCAGGTTCCAGATTCGCCAGCTGTAGAACCCAGGCTTATATCAGTGACTCTCCTGAGAGCTTTCCGATCTCCAACCTTACACCAGTTCTGGATCACTCCTCTCTCTTATTCTGAGGTCTCCAGCTCCTTGGACAAGCAATTCCTGGCTGCCCTGGCGCTGTACTTTGCAGATAGCCATTGTGGAACTCTGCAACCTCTGAGCATGTCGTATGCCATCTAGTAAAGTCCCTCTTACAGCTATGTGTTCCGTTCATATAGGGAACCTGGACTAACACAGAAAATGGTAGCCTCCTTTTCTCTCCCTCTTTATTACATGCTGAGTACCCCGGGCATGGCTAGTTTACAGCCTGCAGGACTCGATACGAAGGAGACATGCAGCGGCCAGTTTTGAAAAAAAAAGAAGAAAGTATTAAAAAGCATTTCAATGCACAGGTCTTTCCACTGCTTCCAGTCTTTTAATTTCCCACAGTTCTTGCCTGCAGCTCAAGGCCATTCTAAGTGAATGAAATTGGGTTTACATCATTAACATAGATCTTACAATTTTTTTCTTATATGATACAAGAACAGTTTTCAATGCCAATATAAAATTATACTCCAGTCAGTGAAATTACACATCTTGCATTTTAACTGATTTCAAGAAGTAATTTTATCAAGAGAACTCCGACTTCATCAATAGATTAATCCATTAATGATTCACAATGTGCTGAGTTGCTGAGAGATTATAGAATCTTAGGAAACAGGACACACGCTAAGAGTGTATTACTTACTTTTCTGTTACTATAACAAAATGCTCTGGCAAAAGCAAGTTAAGAGGAAAAAAAAAAGGTTTATTTTGGCTCACACTTTCATCATTGTAGTCCATCATTGCAGGGGAAGTCATGAAAATGGGAGCTGTATTGGCTGCTCACAGTGTAACTACCATCTTGCCACCCACATTGGGCAGGTCTTCCCCCTTCAGTTAACCTCATACAGCTAACACTTCATACATGTTCCCAGATGCTTACATTCCAGGTGATTCTAGACCTCAGGCTGACAAAATCAATCACTGTAAAGAGAGTGAGTGGGTGTTTCATTCCTACTACTTTTCCTCTACCCCTTCCTCTCTCTCTCTCTCTCTCTCTCTCTCTCTCTCTCTCTCTCTCTCATATCCAGTCACCCTGATGTGATCAGTTTCTCTCTGTTACATCCTTGTTGCCATGATGAATTTTTCTCACCATGGGCCCAAAGTGATAAGACAAAAAAACAAAACAAAACACATGGACTGAAACCTTAAAAACTGTGACAAAACATCTTGGTTACAATTGTTTTTCCTGGTGTTTTGTTATAGTGATAAAAAAAATAACTAGAACATACTTCGGGAAGGTAAATCTCAAAAGCAGTATATTGAGCAAAAAATAAAATAAAAATAAATAAAAACAGACACTGAGAAGCAAACACTAGGTGTCAACTTTATGAGGTTCTAGAAAAGGCAAATGTTGAGGGCTGGAGAAATGACTTGGTGTGTAAATGCCCTTTTAAGCCATGAGGATCTGAGTTCAAATTCCCAGCACTACACAAAACCTAGGCTGTATGTGTCTGTAACCACAACAGTGGACAGTGGACATAGGCAGATCAAAGGAGCCCACTGGCAGGGAGTGAAGCAAAAACAGATGAAATTCAGGCTCAGTGAGTGGCCTGTATCACTGTCAAAAATTAAAGTAAGCTGAAGAGTGATGGAAGAAGACATCTAACATCTTCCCATCACGTTCGCACGCATTCTCCTAGGCATGTACCTGGGCATATGTGTTGTATTTACCCAAATTCAACACATACGCACATATATACACATCACCCACACATACACCAAAAATACACAGAAGGAGGCAGGGCGAATGGAACTCAACATTACAACACATCCTGGTTTCTTCATAGGAGCATAACAAGAACTAGGAAATGATGCCGGGGTGCTTTCCAGGGTGCTGAAAGTATCTTGCTTTGGCTGAGGGCCACATGAGCCTACCTTTTATCTTCTTCCCCACGTTTTATTGTTTTACAGTTTCAAACTTTCATATAATGAGTTTTGGTCATTTTTCCTCTTGCTCACCTCCCTCTCTCTAGCACTGAAACTCTTTTCAGTGAATATCCCTCCTGATTTCATATCTTCTATTTTGTGTGTGGCCCAGTGAGTTTAATGAGTTACTTGTACGTGCATGAGAGGAAAGTTATTCACTGGAGCAAGGAAACCATATCTGATACTGCATCACTCTCCAAACAAGTGTTAGTTGCTGAAATGTCCTCTCTACCTATGGTCTCTGAATTCCACTCTGTTATATTAAAACTGTGCACCTCTGTGCCATGAAAACATCTAAGATATCTATGGTTTAGAGGGCTGAAGAACAGGGCAGTGTCTCAAAGTCAACCCTGGCTTCGAAATTTCCTCTTAGGTTTGCAAATGTTACTTAATTTAGACCTGAATATAAATCAAGTGCCATGATCCAGGCCTTCATCTTGAATACTGTTGAACAGCATAAAAAGCCTGTGATTCCTACTTATACAAAGTCTAACAACAGTGAGTCTAATTAGAAAATCACCAGTGTGAGATGGTCAGCCAGCTCTTTAGTATAGAAAATTAAACAGATAGGAGCTGAAGAACAGGAATATACGTTGGATGCGCATGGGGTAAAAGAAAAACCCCAAATTACTGGTGAAGAACCAACCTAGCAGCTCTCCACGTGGTACAGATGAGGGGTTCCCAGGAGAAATCCACCCTATGAGAAATTACCAGACTCACTTCTTTTCCCTATAAAAGGTGGCCCATCGGGGTGTTTGTTATATCAAAGAAAGGATCCACAGAAGGAGCAAGAGAATATGTCTGCCGTTTGTCTTCCTGATGCTAAAGAAAACAGACATTGATTGGAGCTCATATGGAAGCAGGGCCTGGCAAGAACTGGAGCCAGTGTTGGGACCCAACATCATTACGGCCCAGTGTCCTCACAGTTCCCCATACAGTTCCCTCAGCCTTTTAAAGCCTGCTAAGGGACAGTTTCTCTAATTTTGTCTTTGATGTTCCTTGTGCTTATATTATTACCTGTAGCGGTATTAGATGCTCCTTTTCCTTGCTGATCTCCAGGATCACAGCCAAGAGACAAGGATGAGAGCAACAGAGCCCATCATTTTCTGCATCATTCTGAAAGAAACAAGCCTCTCTTGCTGCGCATGGAAGCAAATGCCTGGAGACTTCCTCACCGCAATCACTGCTTGCTCTGAGCTTTGTGAACACTAGTACCTAAAATGGCTGGCTTCATAATTTGACCCAAAGATGATATTGACCCCTTTAGATTAAGGAATCTCAGCCAGGCAACAAATTCTCAATTGCTAGTGGTAACTGTTGGACATGGAAGCTATTAAAAAGAGAGGATATATTATGGTAAGAGACTACAGCCATAATTCCCACTACTGTTATCATCATTGTAGCTATTCCTGTTGGATTTATGTGTGGGATCTCAATGCCCATCTGAGAAAATGGTGGGCTTTGGAGGAGATGCAAGAACTCCCCCATGTATTGTAGTTATCACTCCTGTGAGGTGGTTACCAAAAACTCTCTCTCATCTAGGTTAGCTTCAATACAATGAAAGTGCATGTGATGAGGCAGGGTGCTAATCAATCCCGGCTCTTGATAGATATGAAATGAAACTGTAATGTAAACTTTATTAATCTTATATCAAAGTCACCCTGCAGTTCATAAATTTTCCAATACTTGAATTCATGTATATATAAAGTACAGTACTTTTAAGCTTGGATTTATTTCAGAGCAGAAAAAAAAAAAGATCAGAAAAGAGATTAAAAACAAAATAAAATAATTGTAACAGAAATTAATCACAAGTCGCAGGTACAAATTTCCACACACACCCCCTTAGTCATATTTAACCCATAGTTTGGGTTTGATTTGCAAAACAGGATTTCCTCTGCTTCAAATGAAGTTATTTTCCATATTCTTCTCATTTGACATAATCTTGGGGAAAGCACAGATATCCCTTAAGAGAGAAAAACAATTCACGTCATGAAAATGGGCTGCATAAAACTGTAATAAATACATGTTCAAGGGCATAAATATGTAGCAACACATTGCAGCTAAAAATCAAATATGTGGTAGAATTTCCCTAGGGTAGAAACAGGCCGCATCAAATGCAATTTACCCTCTCCCTAAAGGCCTCAAATGTCCCACATTCTCAATTCTCACATCCTGCCTTCTGGACCTCTTTGACATTAAGAATCAGTAATATTTTCATGTGTTCTTATTTCCAGATCATAGTGTCACATCTAAGCAGGTAGGGCACAAATTCCTATCTCTGAGAGTAACAACTATTGCCTCGCTTTCTCTAAATGCCCAGGATGGTAATTTACATCTTTCTTCTCTGGATGAACAGAATGGATTTTCATCTCCCACTGCAAATGAAGCTTTATCTTTCCAAAGCCAAGGCTGCTTTGCTTACATCAATCTTGTCAATACCTTTTAAAATAAAACCCATTTCATGAAAGTAATTCTTTTGTTGGAATCCATGTTTCAAGCACCCCATTGTTCTATAGGACATGAACTTCTAGGAAACAGCAGTTTAGCTAGGGGCTGGTGCAGCGACGGTAAAGCAGGAGTGCCAGGATATTTAGACAGAAGGGCTGACTTCCACTCGAGGGCTCACCATTTTGCTGTACCAGCATTCTTTCCTTTGATGCTCTGACTCCTAAGATCGCAGCAAGGTGATGTGCACCTTTTCCTCTCCCCTTCCCTCCAGCTACACGTGACAAGCAAATCTCTTATTCACAAGTTCTGCCCCTCTCACTGAATAAACAGCTATAGAAAATAGAACAAGGTGTTGGGGCAAGATCCCTTTACAAAGTGCCATACCGTCATATTCTGTCATTATCACCATTTTGCTGTTACTATTATCTAGCAGATCTCTTGGTTTACTATCATTTTGTTACTTCTTTAAAGCTTTTTTGTTTGTTTCATTCTATTATAGTCTAACCTTTGACAAATAACCTAGGACTGAGACAGTTACTGAGTGTTAGAGTACTTGTGTAAACACGGAGATCTGAGTTTGATCTCCAGAACCTATATAAAACTGGTGCATTTAGAAGGGCAAACAGGATAGATACAGAAAGCAGTAGAAGAGAAGGAGCAGGACAGGAGCCTATCACTGATGCCCTCTAAAAGGTCCCTCCCAGCAGGGGATCGAAGCAGATGAAGAGAGTCATAGCCAAACTTTGCAGAACACAGGGAGTCTTATAGAAGAAGTGAGAGATAGAAAAACCAGGAGGGGATAGGAACTCTACAAGCAGACCAACAAAGAAAAAATATACCTGGGCCCAGGGGAGACTGCCAAGACAGATATATCAACCAAAGACCATACATAGAGAGGACCTAGACCCTTTGTTCAGATGTAGTGAATAGACAGCTCACTCTCCATGTGGGTTCTCTAGAGAGAAGAGACAGTCTCTGACATTAACTTGGTTGCCTACTCCTCGATCACTTCTCCCTGGTAGGACAACTTAATCATCCCACAGATGGGCAGAATCCAGGCAGTCCTGATAGGACGTGATGGGCTAGGAGGACTTCCCCTCTCAGTGGGCTAGGAGCGGTGAATAGGGGAGAAAAGCGACAGAGAGTAGGACTGGGAGGAGATGAAGGAGGGGGCTACAACTGGAATACAAACTAATAAACTGTAAAAAAAAAAAAAATGAAAAAAATATGACAAAAAACCTGGTGCACCAGAACATATCTGCAATCCCAGTTGCTAGGGAGGTAGAGACACAATGGCCTAGGGACTTCACAATGAGCTAATCCAGAAAGTCAGTGAGCTCTGGTTGCAAGGAGAGCTACTGTCTCAAAAGTACAGTGGAGGGGAATATAAAAACAACTGACTGGAAGATCCAAGATGGTGGCGCCAATCACACAGGGTTTCTGAACAACAGCTCCACAGTGAGAGCCCCGACATCTGTGTTTCTCAGGTGAGGAGACAGGCCACGGGGAAACCTGAGGATCCAACTTCAGGCCACCTGGTTAATCCCAGAAAAAGTTCCAGGGCTCACACCCAGCATGGCCACAGCCCTAGGCCACCCACCCACCTAGGTGTCATATGTGGACACCTTCCAGCACCAGAGGACGAGGCTCCAAAGCCAGGCTCCCACTCTCACTATCCAGTGGACACCTTCTGTTTACCAGTGGCTCAGTTGCAAGGGCCCATTCTCACTGTCCTGTGGAGTGGACACCTTCCGGTACGCGTGGCTGGAGCTCCAAACAACAGGTCTATTCTCACTGCCCCAAGCAGGCCCCAATCTCAGGCATCCTGATGCTCAGGACCCACGGAAGTAACCCCAGACACTGCTCCAAGGCTCAACCCATCTCTCTAAGGGGACCAGAAGGATCTCTGAGCTCACAGGCTCTCCAAAAAGGCTGACCCAGCAAGTGCAATGTCTGAGCTCAGACTCACTAACCTCTGAGCAAGTAAACAAGTAGTGAGGCAGCTGACTCCAGGACTTACTCGGCAAAATGAGGGTCCTAGAACTCCTGAGGAATCTACTTTGTCCCGAGAATCAAACATCTGAGGAGACCCACGGGCAATCCCCTGTGAACCACCCACCAGGCCAGATTATTCCTACCACTCTGAAAAGGGCTCCTGCAGGAACATCCAGCTTCCTGCCCAGGACTTTTCCTGCACCCAGTGGGTATCAGGTTCTACCAGCCGATGCCAGAGACAACCAGATGGCTGAAGGTCAGCCTAAAAACATAATCAACAAAAGCCAGAAAAATATGGCATCCCCAGAACCCAGTTATCCCAAGGCAAGCAGCCATGGATATCTAACACAACCAACAAGAAAATGACCTTAAATCTGTACTCATGAAAATGATAATGGAGGAAACCAATAAAATCTGTAAAGAAATACAGGAAGATATAGTCAAATAGATCCTCTCTCCTTTAGAGAAGAAATTAATTAAATCACTGAAAGAAACACAGGAAAGTTTAAAAAAAAAAACAGGTGAAGGAATTGAACAATTCATTTAATGAAAGGCAGGCAAACAGAGGATAGGTGATAAAAACTAACAAAAAGTTTCAAGATCTGAAGATGAAAATGGAAACATTAAAGAAAGCACAAACTGAAGAAATCCTGGAGAGGGAGAACTTAGGGACAAAATGGAGGTGAGCATCACCAGCAGACAAGAGATGAGGAAAGACTCTCTAGTGTAGAAGACTCAGTGGAACACACTGATGCTTCCGTCAAAGAAAATGTCAAATCCAAAAAGTTTCCTGACACGAAACATCCACGAAATCAAGAACACCATGAAAAGAGGAAACCTGAGATTAATAGGAATAAAAGAAAGAGAAGTACCTGGCTCCAAGGATAAGAAAAATATTTAACAAAATCATAGAAGAAAATTTCCCCAATATTAAGAGATGCTTACCGGCATACAAGAGGCCTACAGAACACCAAATACATTAGACTAGAAAAGAAAATCCTCCTTTCATATGATTCCCTGCACTCTGCCGAGGGTTTGGTTATGAGTCTTAGTGTCTGCTTTGAAACACTGCTAGATAGAGTCTTTTAGATGCCTTTTGTGGGAGACTCCTGTCATACGTTCAATGCACATCCCATTTGTCTTTCTAAATGAGGATTAATCACCTTCGCCTGTGTCCACTTTCTTGATTATCTTCTTTAGGTGTGTAGATTTCATTATGTTTATCATATCTTGTAGGTCTATATAAGCGAGTATATACCAAGTTTGTCTTTCTTGGGAAGTTAGTATGATATGGAAAGGATAGGAGCTCTACAAGGACCAAATATATCAGGGCACAGGGTCTTTTCTGAGACTGACACTCAACCAAGGACCATCTATGGATATAACCTAGAACTTCGGCTTGGATGTGGCCCGTGGTAGCTCAGTAACCAAGTAGTTTTCCAAAGTAAGGGGAACACGGACTATTTCTAACAGGATCTCAAGGGCAGGCTGTTTGACCGCCCCCCCCCCCCAGGGGAGGAGCAGTCTGTTAGGCCACAGAGGAGGACTTTGCAGCCAGCCCTGAAGATACCTGATAAAACAGGGTCAAATGAAAGGGGAGGAGGTCCTCCCCTATCAGTGGACTTGGAAAGGGGCAGGGAGGAGACCAGGGAGGGAGTGCTTGGTTGGGGAGGGAATGAGGGAGCGGGATACAGCTGGGACACAGAGTTAACAAAATGTAACTAAAAAGAAAAATAAAATTAAAAAAAAGAATACATACAAAAAGACCCATTCTTATTTTATCATATTTGATAGCAACATCACTAAAATTTATCATTACTTCTGAAGTTTTGTTAGAGACTGTATATATAATTGTTCACTTTTCTTTAAAAACAATTTTTTCAGTCATGAAAGACATTATACACTCTTTTTTACTAATTTATCTTTTTAATTTTATTAAATATATTAGATTGAATGTATGTATACCCATTTAAAATATTGTTATGGTATTTTATTTTTTAAAACTTAATTTATTCATTAGGTGTCACAATGCCACAGAGATACCCAAATAAAAGCAACAACATCTCTGAATCTAGTTGAATCCTCAGGATCCCAGAATGCCTCTCTTAAGTAACCTTTGCCTTGTTCATAGGTTGAGAACCTAATGCTGTTTGTTAGTACTGAATATGAAGTTTTCTGAACCTGTGGGGCATATTACAAAGAAATGCATTATGGTTGTGCAGAATGATATTTTGATTTTGTGGCCAGATCTATAAACTCAGCCACCAAGCAGCACAGAAATATTTGTTAAAAGTTAAGGAGCATACCTGGAGATAGAGCCCAGCTCTTGCCAGGCTTCATAAGTCTACATGAACTCACATGACCCATTGGTTTTTGTCCACATGAACATATGACCCTTATTGTAAGATGGATGACTAAGGGACTCTTGAAAGCTATGCTTGTTAATGCAACCACATCCATAGAAACAGGGAGACATAGCTCAACACTGTCTTAGAAGGTCCCATCTTAGGGCTCTTGATTGAAATACAGCTGTTTCCTTATCTGTGTGTAAAACTGACTTTCAGAGTGACACAGATTTACATTATTTTTTTTAAAATAATTAATGGTAGAACTTATTGTAAATGATTGGAGCCTTCAATAGTTCTTGTGTTATTAAATGTTCAGTAATATATTCTCTAAGTTTTTAGCATTGTTCAACAAACCTTTAATTTATTGAGTAGTTAATATTTTCATAACCCTAAGCATAATAAATCAATGTCCTCCTGTCATCATAAAAAAAAGAAAAGAAAATCCTCCTGCCATATAATAATCAAAACACTAAATGTACAGAAAAAAAAAACCTGCAAGAAAAAAAGACCAACATATAGTAGCAAAACTATCAGAATCACACCTGACTTCTCAACAGAGACCATAAAAAGCCAGAAGGGCGTAGGCAGATGTCTTGCAAACCCTAAGAGAACAAAAACGTCAGCTCAGACTAGTATATTCAAACAAGATATTCCACAACAGAACCAAGTTTAGACAATATCTATGCATAAACACAGCCCTATAGAAGATACTAGAAGAAAAACTCCCACCCGAGGAAGTTAACGACACCCCAGAAAAACATAGCATATACATAACCTCACTACAGCAAAACCAAAGTAGACAAGCATACAAACACACTACTGCAACAAACACCAAATAAAAGAAACTAACAGTCACTGGTCATTAATCTCTCTCAACATCAATGGACTCAACTCTCCAGTAAAAAGACCTAGACTAAGAGAATGGATGCGTAAACAGTACCCAACCTTCTGATGCATACAGGAAACACAGTACAGCCACAAAGACAGACATTACCTGAGAGTAAAGGCTGGTAAAGGCTTTTCCAAGCAAGTGGACCCAAGAAAAAAAGATTTGAGTAGCCATTCTAATATCTGATAAAATAGACTTTCAACCAAAATTAATCAAAAGAGATGAGGAAGGATGCTTCATACCCAAGGGAAAATTCTGAGAAAACATCTCAATTATGAACATATATGCCCCAAATACAAGGGAACATACATATGTAAAGGAAACATTAATAAAGCTTTTTTTTAATTTTATTTTTTTTCTTATCAGTTACATTTTATTAACTCTGTATCCCAGCTGTATCCCGCTCCCTCATTCCCTTCCAATCCCACTCTCCCTCCCTCATCTCCACCATGCCCCTTTCCAAGTCCACTGATAGGGCAGGACCTCCTCCCCATTCATCCGATCCTGTTTTATCAGGTATCTTCAGGACTGCTTAAACTACACATTGATTCCCACACATTAGTAGTGGGAGACTTCAACACCCCACTCTCACCAAAGGACAGGTCAGCTAAACAAAAACTAAACAGAGAAATAATGGCACTAACACATGCCATGAATCAAATGGACCTAACAGACATCTACAGAATTTTTTCACCCAAACACAAAAGAATATACCATCTTCTCAGCACCTCATGCTGAGGTGGTCACCAAAACTGACCACAGAGTTGGGCACAAAGCAAACCTCAACAGATACAAGAAGACTGAAATAACCCCTTATATCTTATCAGACCACCATGAATTAAACTAGAAGGAAAAACTCCCACCAGAAGTTAATGACACCCCCAAAACATAGTATATCAATGACTTCAATATAGCAGAACCAAAAGCAGACAAACATACAAACACACAAATTGCTGGACCTCAATAACAGAAATCTGTTGTTGTGTATTGTGTAGGCAAAAAAAAACCCTACACAGACATAGAAACTGAACAATGCTCTACTCAATGCTCTGCTCAATGTGTCAGGGAAGAAATAAAGAAATTAAGGATTTCCTAGAATTCAATGAAAATGAAGGCACAACATACTCAACCTTATGGGACACAATAAAAGCAGTAGTAAGAGGAAATTTCATAGCACTAAGTGCCTTTATAAAGAAACTGGAGACATCTCATACAAGCAACTTAATGGCACACCTAGCCTACATAAAAAGAATCAGACTTACCAAAGAGGAGTAGACAGATGGAAATAATCAAACTCAGGGCTGAAATCAATAAATTAGAAATAAAAAGAACAATTCAAAAAATCAATGAAACCAAGAGCTGGTTCTTTGAGAAAAATCAACAAGATAGACAAACCCTGAGCCAAACTAACTAAAAGGAAGAGAGCACTATCCAAATCAACAAAACACAAAATGAAAAGAGGGACATAACAACAAACACTGAGGAAATCCAAACAATCATTAGGTCTTACTTCAAAAGCCTATATACCACAAAATTTGAAAATCTAAATAAAATGGACAATTTTCCTGATAGATTCCATTTACCAAAGTTGAATCAAGATCAAGTAAATAAATTAAATAGTCCTATATCTCCTAAAGATCAAAAGTCTTCCATCTAGAAAAAGCCAAGGGCCAGATGGTTTTAGTACAGAATTCTACCAGATCTTCAAAGAAGAGCTAACACCAATACTCTTCAAACTATTCCACAAAATAGAAACAGAAGAAACACAGTCATATTGATACTTAAACCACACAAAGACCAAACAAAGAGAATTTCAGACCAATTTCCCTTATGAACATTAATATAAAAATACTCCATAAAATAGTCATAACCCAAATCCAAGAAGATATCAAAGATATCATTAACCTTGACCAAGAAGGCTCCAACCCAGGCATGAAGGGGTGGTTCGATATATGAAAATCCATCAATGTAAACAAACTGAAAGAAAAAAAAACACATGATAATCTCCTTAGATGCTGAAAAAGCATTTGACAAAATCTAACACTCACTCATGTTTAAAGTCTTGGAGAGATCACGGATATAAGGCACATAGCTAAATATAGGAAAGGTAATGTAAAGCAAGCCTGTAGCCAACATCAAACTAAATGGAGAGAAATGTAAAACAATTCCACTGAAATCATGACAAGGCAAGGCTGCCCACTCTCTCCTTATCTCTTCAACATAGTTCTTGAAGTCCTAAGCTAGAGCAATAGGACAACTAAAGGAGATCAAGAGGATATAATTTGGAAAGACAGAAGTCAAAGTATCTATCACTATTTGGAGATGATATGATAGTATCATCTTATTATATAAGTGACCCAAAAATTATACCAAGGATCTCCTACTGCCGATAAACACTTCAGCAAAGTGGCTGGATACAAAATTAACTCAAAAAAAAATCTGTAGGTCTCATATATACAAAAGACAAAGGGACTGAGGAAGAAATTAGAGAAACAGCACTGTAGCACCCTTTCTAAAGTTATTTTATTTTGGTTTGTTATACCTCTTTCTTCCTCCTCTATGCCAATCCCTTCCAACACCCTAATATCAGGTAAAAGAGAAAAGAGGTTAGTGGGGAAAGGAGGGAAAGTTCTCTTTAGCTACTTCCTACTGGCTAGCATTGTAGAGTTCCTTAGGGCAAGTCCAGTCCTTGTTTCAGGATACTTCCAACTTCTCAACAAATTACATCAACAGCAATCAGGAGCAGCAGAGGGGAAGCACCAGCAGCCCTCATCTTCCGCAGAGACCTCTCTCTAGACCCTGGCATTTATTCCCTCTCCAGAGTCCTCACATTTAAACTATCTGCAGCTGGCAAAGGGCCTCTCTCAGAACCTGTACTAGGCAGAGTTTGCTGCTGTGGACAATTTGAATCAGTCCCATATCCTACACCTGGAATCAAAACAAAACAAAACAAAAAGTTTATATCCACAACATATCTCCATTTGTTTTCAAAACTGGCTTTCTTTTAATATGAATGAGAATTGCTGTTGTTTTCTTTAAAGGAGATGATCAAGGAACCAAACACTGCTGGATCAACAGTTTCTACTACAACCTGGTAACTCTATGCTGCTCTTGTCTGGAACAGCTGGTACTTTTTGCTGTTGAGCCTTCAGCCAAGGCTGTAAAGCCGTTTTCTAACTGCAAGAAGTTTCCTAACTGCAAGAAGTTACCTCATCTGTCTCTCTTAGATACACATTTGCTAGTCAAATTATCCCTTTTATCACAGCATCTATAAACTCCAGGAAACTTAAAAAATATATTTTTTTAATTTTTTTCTTTATTATTACTATTACAATTCATTCACTTTGTATCCCAGCTGTGGCCCCCTCCCTCATCTCCTCCCAGTCTCACCCTCCCTCCTTCTTTCCCCCTATGTCCCTCCCATAATCCGCTGATAGGGCAGGTCCACTGACTCTACTATCTGACCCTAGCCTATCGGGTTTCATCAGGATTGCCTGGATCCTCTTTCTCTGTTGCCTAGATAGAACACCTCTCCAAAGAGGAGTGATCAAAGAGCTGGCCACTGAGTCCAAGTCTGAGACAGCCCCTGCTCTTACTAGGAAACCCACATGAAGACTGGGCTGCCCATGGGCAACATTTGAGCAGGGGGGTCTAGGTCCTCTGCAGGACCCCATGAGCCCAAGTTTTTTGGCTCTGTTGCTCTCCTTATGAAGCCCCTGTCTCCTCCAGGTCTTTCCACCTCCCCCTTTTTTCATAAGATTCCCTGCACTTATCTCAAAGTTTGGCATCTGCTTGGATACCCTGCTGTGTAGTCTTTCAAAGGCCCCCTGTGGAAGGCTCCTGTCCTGTTCCCTGTCTTCTCCAACTTCCAATGTCTTCACTAGTCAAATTACCTGTTTTTATCACTGCATCTACAAACTCCAGGAAACTTAAAAGTTCTTAATAAGAACCCAGTACTACCAGAAATAGCTCCTTTGCTTCTCTGGTGGAAAGTACCGTATTTCTCAGGTTTAACTCACCGGCCAGTTTGAGCTCTGAGTCTTTTAACATCTTGGTCACAATTTCTTTTCAAATGGCCAAATTTACTGCAGTTGAAGCACTGAGCATTTTGATATCTAAGGTTTTTGGTGGCTACTGGAAAAGTTAATGGTGGTAATCTCTTAACCTGCAGCTGCTACTCTGGCAGCTCAGTTTGCTCATCATTAACCTGTTTTTTTTTGAAAGAAGCTGTTTCTCTTTAACAAACCTTTTGCCCTGTGTGGCTTTCTGCTCTTCCCAGCCCTTTGCCTCATGCAGGGGCTGTGGGAACTGGACACCAAAAGTGCTTGGAGCAGGGCAGGGTGGTGATTTTGGGAAACTCCAGCTCTCAGTTACCAGGTCTGAACCCTTTTGTACTCCACTTTCCAGCGGCACTATTTGCTTCACAAGTACTTCCATCTCCGCCAGCAAACTCTAGTTGCAAAGCCAACTCTGCAATCTTTCCAAAAATGAGAGAATTGAGTGACACTTCTGATTTCCCTATTTCATCCATTTTTGTTTGTTTGCTTCTCAAACCCCTGTATATCAACTCACAACTTTTATAATTGTTCAACCATTCTCCCAACCCTCTTTAAAATGAAATGCAGGAAGATGAAGAAGCCAAACCAGTGAATCCCCTCTGGGAGTAAAGCAGGAGAGAAACCAGCAGGGTGACTTCTGTAAACCTTTTCCTCATATCCTGAAACAGTAGGTTCATTTCTCAATACACTGGTGTCTCCTCTGTGGCATTAGAAACCAGATTGTTCCATTATTCCTACATCTGGGCACCAATTGGTTTATGTATAAAAAAGATGTTTTAAGGTCTAGATAGATATTTTTAGGTTGATAGATAAAAGATACGATAAGAAAGTGATTTAGGTAACTAACTCAGGACTCATTAGGATAGAATAGTTAGGGAATACTTTTTCCAAGATTGCAAAATAAGATATGACAGGACAATGTAAATGTGATTCTTATTTGATAATTCTCAAAATTCTTGTTGTATATTGTTCATTAATGTTAGTGAAAAAGCCAATTAAAAAAAACAGAAAGGATGTAAACATGTTTTTGTTTTACTCCCAGGTGTGGGATATGGGACTGATTCAGATTGTTCACAGAAGCAGGCTATTTGCTTCATAGGGGCTCTGAAAGGGGTCCTTTGCCAGCTGGAATTAGTTGAATTCTGAGGACTTTGAGTGGTATAAATATGATAGCCCAGAGGAAGAAGGAGTGGTGGCGTGGAGGAGGTGGAGGAGGATTGTTTGCTGCTCCTGCTGGCTTCCTGGTTTGCTGGATACCTGGACTTCTGGATTTCCTGATGATGGATATTGGTATTGTACCCAAAAGAATCCTACAATTCTATCTACCCAGTAAAAAGAAGTGAGGAGGGCTAAGTCCCCTTTCCCTTACAACCTTTGTTTCACACTACCTAGGGTTGGGGAGTTGGAAGAGAAATATAAGCTTTAAGGAACCCCCAAATAAAGTAGCCTTTGAAAGACCTTCACAATAGCCTAAATAAATAAATAAATAAATAAATAAATAAATAAATAAATAACAACCTTAAAGCACCTTGGTGTAACTCTAACCAAGCAAGTAAAAGACAAGTATAAAAAAAAAAAAAAAACTTTGGCGGGGAGCCAAGATGGCGGCAATGGGAGAGCACTGTGTCTGAGAAGCGGGACAGCACTCTCCGTGCAGCGACCAGGAGACTGAACTCTGGGCCCTAAAACAACAGCGAATCGATCGCGTTTCCCAGGTGAGGGGAGGCTCCCACGGCGTGGGAAGCGGTTGGGTCCACTCTCGGCTGCCCAGCCAGAACCCGGAAGAAATCCCGGGTAACGCAGGCTTTGGGTCTCCGGGCTGGTGCCGCAAGCCTGCTTGTCCTGATCACTTTCCCAGGCTGATCGGTGGGCACAAGGGTGCCTGAGACTTGGAGTCACAGTCGCAAGAAAACCCCACGGGGAAGCAAAGTTGCGAGTCTGATCACAGGTCACCCAGTCTTTTCCTGGAAGGTCTCGCTGACCATGGGTACCCGCCGCCAGCACAACTGAGCTCCCACCGCGCAGAGAGCTGCGCGCCCAGCTCACCGGTACAGACGAGCTGCGAGCCCCAGTGCAAAAGAAACTGAGAATCCCTGTCTGGAGAGGGCCCCACAGGGAAGGAAGAAACCCGGTTGCTTGGGTCATCTGAGCAGCTGCGCGCCCAGCTCACCAGTACAGACGAGCTGCGCGCCCCAGTGCAACAGAGACTGGGAACCCCTGTCCGGAGAGGGCCCTACAGGGAAGGAAGAAACCATGCTGCTGGGGTCATCTAGGCTTTGCCTGGGGAAAGTCTAGCAGACCGCAGACCGCAGACCGCAGACCGCAGATCGCAAACAGGCAAGTACGCCCAGCCATCACAGATCCGGGCCCAAGCAGGGAGCACAGAGTTATTGGGAACCCAGCTCCTGCAGACTAGCAGGCTGGCGCATGCTCACCAGCCCAGAGGTCTGCTTTGTACCAACTACTCCTTACAGACGGAACTGTGTGCCCCAAGACACCAGTATATCCCCGGAAAAGGTCCCACAGACTGACCCAACCCAGGGAACTGCTGTGCCCCAGATAGCCTGCTGTTACCAGGAGAGCAGTACTCACCCGCCACAGGCCACAGATTACCTCTTGGGTTCTGGGGCACAGAGCCCCAACCTCAGACCTACAAAAGACCGGGAACCCTGAGATCAACCCCCAGATACTGCTCCAAGGGACAACCAGTTATCCCTTACAAAACCGACCAAACCACGGGACACACAGGTTACAGCAGCTGATCACTAAATTTACAGCAAGAAACCAAGAAGGGGGGCAGCTGTATCCAGGACTTCTCCTGGTGAGAGGAGAGCCATCTTGACTAATCAGGACCACAGTGACTACCCAGGTCTCTATGCCTGAGGTGAGCTGTAGCAACTCCTGAAAAACTCCGACCATCCAGTGACTATACCCAAAAAGCTGAGAAGGCTTCCTTCAGGAAAAACCATCTTCCTGCCAAAGGGATTCTCTCCACTACAAGAGTCCAGGAACAACCAAAAACTAACTTCAAACAACTAAGATAGCCCAATGGGTAGAGGACAGCGTAAAAGTTCAACCAACAAAAGCCAGAGCAATATGGCATCTCCAGAACCCAGTTATCCAGGGGCAAATAGCCCTAGACACCCCAGCATAATTGAAATTCAAGGAGATGACCTAACATCTATGCTCATGAAGAAGATAACAGAGGAAACAAATAAAATATGAAAAGAAATAGAGGAAGCTGCAGCCAAACAGTTTGTGGCCTCTAGAGAGGAAATGCTTAAATCACTGAATGAAATAAAAGAAACAGTGGATTGTTAAAACAAACAGCTGAAGGAATTGACAGAAAAACATGAAAATACAGTCAGACAGGTGAAGGAAACCAACAAAATAGTTCAAGACCTGATGATAGAATTGGAAAAATTAAAAAAAAAAAACACAAATGGAAGAAATTGTGTAGAGAAAGAACTTAGGGAAGAAAGCAAGAACTACAGAGGTTAGCATAACCAATAGGCTACAAGAAATAGAAGAAAGAATCTCAGGTGTGAAAGATACAATGGAAGAAATAGATGTATCTGTCAAAGAAAATGTTAAATCTAAAAAATTCCTGACACAGACCATCCAAGAAATTCAAGACAACATAAAAAGACAAAACCTAAGAATAATAGGAATAGAGGAAAAAGAAGATTCCCTACACCAAGGCCCAGAAAATATTTTCAACAAAATCATTGAAGAAAATTTCCCCAACTTAAAGGAGAGGCCAATAAGACTACAAGAGGCCTACAGAACACCCAATAAATTAGACCAGAAAAGAAAATCCTCCCGCCACATAATAATCAAAACCGTAAGTATACAGAACAAAGAAAAAATACTAAAAGCTGCAAAAGAAAAAGGCCAAGTAACATATAATGGCAAACCCATTAGAATCACACCTGACTTTTCAACAGAGACTATGAAAGCCAGAAGGGCCTGAACTGAACGGATATCATGTAGACCCTAAGAGAACACAGATGTCAGCCCAGGCTACTATACCCAGCAAAACTCTCAGTCCTCATAGACAGAGAAAACAAGATATTCAATGACAAAAACAAATTTCAACAATACCTACAAACAAATCCAGCATTACAGAAGACACTAGAAGGGAAACTACAACCCAAGAAAACTAGCTACATTCAAGAAAACACAGGAAATAAATAACCCCACTACAGTAAAACAAAAAGCAACCAAGCACACAACCATATGACCACAGCCAACATCAAATTCAAAGGATCTAACAGCCACTGGTCATTAATCTCTCTCAATATTAATGGACTTAATTCTCCAACAAAAAGACACAGACTAACAGAATGGATGCGTAAACAAAACCCAGCAATCTGTTGTATACAAGAAACACACCTAAGTCACAAAGATAGATATTACCTGAGGGTAAAGGGATGGAAGACGGCTTTCCAAGCAAATGGATACAAGAAGCAAGCAGGAGTAGCCATTCTAATATCTGATAAAATAGACTTTCAACCAAAATTAATAAAAAAAAGATGGGGAAGGACACATCATACTCATCAAGGGAAAATTCCACCAAGAAGACATCACAATCCTGAACATCCATGCCCCAAATACAAGGGCACCCACATTTGTGAAAGAAACATTGATAAAACTTAAACCACACATAGATCCCCACACATTAATAGTGAAAGACTTCAACACCCCATTCTCAACAAAGGACAGGTCAACTAAACAGAAATTAAACAAAGAAACAATATCTCTAACAGAGGTCATGAATCAAATGGACCTAACAGACATTTACAGAACTTTACACCCAAACACAAAAGAATTTACCTTCTTCTCAGCACCTCATGGAACCTTCTCCAAAATAGACCACATAGTTGGTCACAAAGCAAGCCTCAACAGATACAAGAAGACTGAAATAATCCCTTGTATCCTGTCTGATCACCATGGAATAAAGCTGGACCTCAATAACAACAGAAATAGCAAAAAGCCTACACATACATGGAAACTAAACAACTTGCTACTAAAAGACAGCTGGGTCAGGGAAGAAATAAAGAAATTAAAATCTTCCTTGAACTCAATGAAAATGAAGACACAACATACCCAAACTTGTGGGACACAATGAAGGCAGTGCTAAGAGGAAAGTTCATAGCACTAAGTGCCTTCAAGAAGAAATTCGAGACAGCACATTCAAGCAACTTAATGGCTCACTTAAAAACCCTAGAAAAAGAACAAGCAGACACACCAAAAAGGAGTAGACTGCTGGAAATAATCAAACTCGGGGCTGAAATCAATCAATTAGAAACAAATAAAATAATTCAAAGAATCAATGAAACCAAGAGCTGGTTCTTTGAGAAAATGAACAAGATCAACAAACCCTTAGCCAAGCTAACTAAAAGGCAGAGAGACAACACCCAAATCAACAAAATCAGAAATGAAAAGGGGGACATAACTACAGACACTGAGGAAATCCAAATAATCATTAGGACTTACTTCAAAAGTCTATATGCCACTAAATTTGAAAATCTAAACGAAATGGACAATTTTCTTGATTGATTTGACTTACCAAAGCTGAATCAGGACCAGGTAAATCAATTAAATAGTCCTATATCCCCCAAAGAAATAGAAGTGGTCATCAAAAGTCTCCAACCAAAAAGAGCCCAGGACCAGATGGCTTCAGCACAGAATTCTACCAGACCTTCAAAGAAGAGCTAACACCAATTCTCTTCAAACTATTCCACAAACTATTCCACAGAAACAGAAGGAACATTACCAAACTCATTCTATGAGGCCACAGTCACCTTGGTAGCTAAACCTCACAAAGACTCAACAAAGAAAGAGAATTTCAGGCCAATCTCCCTTATGAACATTGATGCAAAAATACTCAACAAAATACTCGCAAACAATACAAGAACACATCAAAGATATCATCCACCATGACCAAGTAGGCTTCATCCCAGGTATGCAGAGGTGGTTCAATATACGGAAATCCATCAATGTGATCCACCATATTAACAAACTAAAAGAAAAAACCACATAATAATCTCCCTAGGTGCTGAAAAAGCATTTGACAAAATCCAACATCCATTCATGTTTAAAGTATTGGAGAGATCAGGGATACAAGGCACATATCTAAACATAGTAAAGGCGATATATAGCAAGCCTATAGCCAACATCAAACTGAACAGAGAGAAACTTAAAGCAATCCCACTGAAATCAGGGATAAGACAAGGCTGCCCACTCTCTCCATATCTCTTCAATATAGTTCTGGGAGTCCTTGCTAGAGCAATAAGACAGTTGAAAGAGATCAAGGGGATACAAATTGGAAAGGAAGAAGTCAAATTATCACTATTTGCAGATGTTATGATAGTATATGTGAGTGACCCCAAAAATTTTACCAGGGAACTCCTACAGCTGATAAACACCTTCAGCAAAGTGGACGGATACAAAATTAACTCAAAAAAATCAGTAGCCCTCCTGTATACAAAAGACAGAAGGTCTGAGAAAGAAATTAGGGAAACAACACCCTTCACAATAGCCACAAATGACATAAGGTAACTTGGAGTAACCCTAACCAAGGAAGTCAAAGACTTGTATGAAAAAAATTTCAAGTCTCTGAAGAAAGAATTAGAAGAAGATATGAGAAGATGAAAAGATCTCCAATGCTCATGGCTTGGCAGGATTAACATAGTAAAAATGGCCATCTTACCAAAAGCAATCTACAGATTCAATGCAATTCCCATCAAATTACCAACACAATTCTTTACAGACCTGGAAAGAAAAATTCTCAACTTCATATGGAATAACAAGAACCCCAGAATTGCTAAAACAATCCTCTACAATAAAAGATCTTCTGGAGGTATCTCCATCCCTGATCTTAAGTTGTACTATAGAGCAACAGTTTTAAACACTGCATGGTACTGGCATAGAAACAGAATGGTGGATCAATGGAACTGAACAGAGGACCCAGAAATAAACTCACACACTTATGAACACCTGATCTTTGACAAAAACGCCAAAACCATACAATGGAAAAAAGATAGCATCTTCAACAAATGTTGCTGGTCCAACTGGATGTCTACATGTAAAAAAATGAAAAGCAGATGCTGAGCCTGATGGCCAACTGTCTGGCAGAGTGAATGGAATTTTAGGTAAGAAGTGGGAAATAGTAAGAGCTGGAGAGGACAGGGTCTCCACAAGGAGAGCAACAGAACAAGA
The DNA here is from genome assembly GCF_907164565.1 of Psammomys obesus. Lineage (NCBI taxonomy): Eukaryota > Metazoa > Chordata > Mammalia > Rodentia > Muridae > Psammomys > Psammomys obesus. The sequence continues at coordinate 36,134,812 of NW_026591086.1, forward strand.
AAATTTGAACACAGGGAACTTCCCAGAGACTCATACTCCAACCAAGGACTATTCATGGAGATAACCTAGAACCCCTGCACAGATGTAGCCCATGGCAGTTCAGTGTCCAAGTGGATTACATAGTAATGGAAAGAGGGACTGCCTCTGACATAATCTGATCGGCCTGCTCTTTGATCACCTCCCCCTGAGGGGTGAGCAGCCTTACCAGGCCACAGTAGAGGACAATGCAGCCACTTTTGATGAGAACTGATAGACTAAGATCAGAAAGGAGAGGAGAACCTCCCCTATCAGTGGACTTGGGGAGTGGCATGCATGCAGAAAAGGGGAGGGAGGGTGTGATCGGGAGGGGAGGAGGGAGGAGCTTATGGGGGGGATACAAAATGAATAAAGTGTAATTAATAAAAAAAAAAGAAAAACAAAACTTCAAGTCTCTGAAGAAAGAAATCAATGAAGATATCAGAAGATTGAAAGGTGTCCCATGCTCATGGATCGGTAAGATTAACATAGTAAAAAATGGTCATCCTATCAAAAGCAATCTACAGATTCAATGCAATTCCCATCAAAATGCCAAAACATTTCTTTACAGACCATTAAAGAACAATTCTCAAATTCATACGAAAAAACAAAAAACCCAGAATAGCTAAAACGATTCTGTATAATAGAAGATCTTCTGGAGGTATCTCTAGCCCTGATCTCAAGATGTACTATAGCACAATAGTGGTTAAAAAATGCATGATAATGGCATAGAAACAAACTGGTGGATCAATGAAATCAAATATAATACCGAGAAATAAACCCGCACACCTATTGACACTTGGTTTTTGACAAAGCCAAAACCATACAATGGAAAAAAAGATACCATCTTCAAAAAAAATTGCAGTTGGTCTAAGTGGATGTCTACATATAGAAATAGCACTAAACTACAGCCCAAATTGATAAAAGACCTCAACAAAAAGCCAGACACACTTAATCTGTTAGAAGAAAAAGTGGGTAAGAGCCTTGAATCCATTGGCACAAGAGACAACTCCCTGAACAGAACACCAACAACTCAGGCTCTAAGATCAACAATTAATAAATAGGACCTCATGAAACTGAAAACTTCTGTAAAGCAAAGGACACTGTCAACAGAACAAAACAGTCTACAGACTGGGAAAAGATCTTCACTAACCCTCCATCTGACAGAAGGCTAATATCCAAAACATATAAAGAACTCAAGAAATTAGACTCCAACAAACAAAGTAATCCAATTTTAAAAAATGGGGTACAGAGCTAAACCGAGAATTGTCAACAGAGGATTATCTTGAATGGCCAAGAAGCACTTAAAGAAATGCTCAGTGTCCTTAGTCATCAGGGAAATGCAAATCAAAACAACTCTGAGATTCCATTTTACCCCCATCAGAATGGCTAAGATCAAAAACTCAAGTGACAGCACATGCTGACAAGGTTGTGGAGAAACGGGAACCCTCCTCCATTGCTGGTAGGAGTGCAAACTTGCACAACCACTTTGGAAATCAACTCAGTGCTTTCTCAGAAATTAGGAACAGTTCTACCTTAAAACACAGCTATGCCACCCCTGGGCATATATCCAAAAGATGCTCCACCATACAACAAGGATTGTTCAACTATGTCCTTAGAGGCTTTATTTACAATAGCCAGAAATGGAAAACAACCAGGTGTCCCTCAACCAAAGAATGGATAAAGAAACTGTGGTACATATTCATAATAAATTACTATTCAGCTATTAAAAACAAATAAATCATGAAATTTGCAAGCAAATGGATGGAACTAGAAAAGATGCTCCTGAGTGTGGAAACCCAGACCCAGAAAGACACACATATGTATTCACTTTTAAGCAGATATTAGCCATATAATACAGGAAAACCATGCTACAATCCACAGACCTAAAGAAGTTAATAACAAGGAGGACTCTAAGGATAATGCTTGATTTTAATTCAGAAGGACAAATAGAATAGACATGGACATGGGTGAAGAAAGGAAACAGGATCAAGCTTACCATAGATGTCCTCTGAAAGATTCTACCCAACAGGGGATTGAAGCAGATACTGAGACTCATAGCCAAACTTTGAGGAGAGTTTAGGAAGACTAATGGAAGAGTGGGGACCTAGAAGGACCCAGAGTGGACAGGAGCTCCACAAGGAGACCAAGAAAGTCAACAAATCTGGGCCTAGGGGTTCCTGCAGGTACTGATGCACTAGCATGCATGGAGAGGACATAGACCCCCTGATTAGATGTAGCCAATAGGCAGCTCAGTCACCATGTGGGTTCCCTAGTAAGAGGAGCAGGCACGGACTCTGGCACCCGCTCTTTGATCACTTACTCCTGGTGTGGCAGCCTTGCCAGGACACAGAGGAAGAGGATGCAGCCCGGAGAATATGGGATGCTCTCTCTCTCTCTCTTTCTCTCTCTCTCTTTTTCTCTCTCATTTCTCACTTCCATCCATTAGTTAAATTGGTGTCTTTTGCCAGAACTCTCTTCATAACATTCTGCCTTGTCTTAGGCCCAAAAGTAACACTGCCAATTGTCTATGGATTGAACCCTTCAAAACTTTGAGCCAAAATAAGCCTTTCCTCCTTCCTAGTTCATCATTACCTTATGGTGTTATTATTATGTTACAGAAACAGAAATCCAGCTAAAGCTTTTTGTTTAATTTAGATCTTTGAAAGACTGGCAAATGAACATCTACACATGGAAGATAATCTAGCATATAAAGTCTCATTGTAAAACATTCTCAAAGTTCAGACTGATGTCTGACAAAATATCTAGGCACTCTGTGGCTTAGGCAAATAGACTTGTTACATTAACCATCATGGGATCTTACCTTGTCCTTATCAGATTTGAGGAAGAACATATAAGTTCTGTTGGTGATATTGAGCCTTTTCATAAAGGCAGTTTAAGGGAAGCTGGTTCCGGAACCATAGAGAGATGGCCTCATGCTGCTAGAGGCCACACTAGAAGCTGATAACATTTGAGCAGAGAAGTTTGGATGAGGTCATCATGTACAGAAAATTATGTTCTCTAGCTTTGTAGAGTTACCATCTCAAAACAATCCATTTGTGATTTATTTTTGTAAATGTATAATGTAATGATATGACAAAAGGACCGAGAAGTCTCATTTTACATAGTTCCAATATGCATAGCATTCATTACCATGGTTTAGTTAAATAACACCAGTCCCTAATACCGCTATTTAAATTTCAATTTCCACAGTATATTACCCATGGTTGCATGAGTCGAATATTTGCTAGTCATTTATACATGAATCACTAATGGGTAGGGCAATAAAACTTATCCTACCTGTTTCCAGGTATGTCTGGGATTGGTTATTGAACTTCTCTCATTAAGCCACTTTACAGATAGCAATGTATACAGGTCTCGGGCTTAGTTTAATGGTTTTCTAATTTGAATTCAAATGCATGCAGTGGCTCCTGGAAGTTTGGTAGGTATCCTCTTACTAAGGTGATGTTCACTCTAACATATCATCATCAACATTCTCTCAGATTTCTTTCCAATGACCAGCTTTTCCCACAGACGTCATTGCCGAAGACCTAACTTCAATGCTCCTTGAACCACCTGTTCTGTATGCTGCAGGCCATCATCTTCAGAGAATCTGAGTCATAGCTTTTAAGCACCTATTTACTCTTCAAATGTCATTTGCCGCCATTTATGCCAACCCTCTTCTCTTGATCTCACCGTAACAGTAACTCCCCAGCTCACCCTATCTCTGTACACCTTTTTCCCAATTCTTCCCCTGTACATATAATAATCAGTAACTTTGCTGCAACAAAATATTTATATTCTATAAGGAATGAGAAAAAAAACTATAAAATCAGATAGCCTTAAATGTGGGCTGAATGTGTGTGTGTGTGTATGTGTGTGTGTGTGTATGTATATATAAACATATATAAGGATATATATCTATATAAACACTTGAGAGAAAGGCAATTCTTTTTCAGACTGATAGTCTGATAGTGGAGAGATGACAGGTGATTTTAGTGTTCTTGATTGAACACACTCATTTCATATGAGTTAATTATTTTATGTAACAGCTTTTCTCTTTTTTCTGGTTTATAGTTGTTTACATGTTTTCTCTTTTATTTCAATTCAACTTCAGTTGAATTTTTTACATTATTTAATTATACACCCTGATTGAAGACCCCTCTCTGAACTCCTCTCACTCCCACCCTCCCTCCCTCTTCTCCCCATCCCCTTTCCCTAATCCACTGAAAGGGGAGTTCTTCTCCTATGCCATCTGACCATAGCTTGTCAAGTCTTATCAGGACTGCCTAGATCCTTTTCCTCTGAGGCCACATCACCAGGGGCAAGTGATCAAAGAGCAGGCAACTGAGTTCATGATGGAAGCAGCCCCTGCTGCCCTTACTCGGGCAACAGCATGAAGACGGAGCTAACAATAGGTTACATCTGAGCAGGGGGTCAAGGTCCCTAGGAAGAATGTTTAAATCTCATTCAGAATGGCAAACAGGATAGACACCAGAAGAACTGGAATAAAGGGAACAGGATGGGAGCCTACTATAGAGGGTTCTCTGAAAGGAGCCACCCAACAGGGGATCAAAGCAGATACTGAGACTCACAGCCAAACTTTGAGCAGAGTGCAGGGAGTCTCATGGAAGAAGAGGGAGATGGGGATAGAATGACATGGAGGGAACAGGAGCCCCACAAAAAGATCACCAATCTAAAAAATCTGAGCCCGGGGGTCCTGCAGAGGCTGATGCACCAACCAAGGATGATAGTTTTTCTCTTTAAGGTAAAAAAAAAAAAAAAGATCCATACTTCCTACTGGTGATAAATTTCGCAGTTTTGATTCCAGCCTTGCTTGGTGTATGGTACCCCCTTCCTCTGATCCATTCTTATGTCCTCATGTTTTCCAACACATAGATGCCACCTTGCTGGGGAGGTGCTACCCCTGAATACACAAAGGCTTCAACCCTCTTGAGTAGCACACACAAATTTTCGTCTGCTTATTCCATTTTTTTCTCTAGCCTCATTTTCAGCTCTTGGTCAGCCATTCCAGGCAGATGCTACGCAAACCACCACATATGAATGAAGACTCATTATGGGATGTTTCCCAGACTAGAGTGACTTACCCACCGTTTCCCATACAGCAAGCCCCTACTGTCCTTTCAGTACCGAGGACACCATGTTTTCCTTATGCTCTTCTTTTTAACCATAACAACCCTAGAAATAAATTAATCACTGAACCATGTTACATGCTACCGTATATATGTATTACCTACATATTAAGGCTCTGCTACAGTGTTTTAAGTTACATTTTCTTTTTCCATCTTGACACCTCTGAAGTCAGGATATGTCTTAGAGTGGCAAAATGTTATTTTACATAATTTGTTTTACATAATTTATTTCTTAATGTCACATTAACATAATGGTACATCATACAATTAATGCCATCTTAGACTAGATGAAATAATACAATTCTTCATTATGTGTCTAATTTTCCAACTAGACAATGAATCTTGTATTGCTCTTCTTTGTGGACTAGATGAAATAATAAAATTCTTCATTATGTGTCTTATTTTCCTACTAGACAATGAATCTTGAATTGCTCTTATTTGTGGATAATTTGTATATTTTGAATGTATACATGGCAAGGACAAGGAATATTGAAATGCAATATAATTTTGACTGGTAAAAATCTCAAAAAGGACTATAGTGTGTAATAATGTCAGTTTCCTGCCTGTACTATTGTACTATATTTATGAACGATGCTACTACTGAAGAAAATAAGGTTCAGAATACATGCCATTTCTTTTTACTGCATTTTGCATGTGAGTTCAAGATATCTTTCAATCTCTCAGTCTCTCTCCCTCCTCCCCATCCCCTCTCTCCTTTTCTTTTCCCTCCTTGTGTGTGTGTGTGTGTGTGTGTGTGATGTTTATATGTGCGCAGGTACACTCACCAGTTTATATGTGTGAAGGATAAAGTCTGATTTTGAGTTTCTTTCTCTACTGCTTTAACAATATTTTTGAAGCATTTCTCCCACTGAACCTGATACTCACTGTCTTAAACACCCTTTCACAAGTCCCCCTCCTCGGCTTGCCCAACAGGCACTTTAACCACTGAGGCATCCCTAGCTGCCAAATCATCTTAGAATAAAAATTTTTAAATGTAGAAAACTATAAAACAAATATTATATATCCTAAAGCTTTTCATTAGCAACAAATCAATATTTTGAAAGACAGTATAGCCTTGAGAGCACTGTAGACTAAAATCAGAGTATCACACGGCACTGCATATCTACTTACTATGGCGGTCCTTGTTATTGGCATGTCTTTGACAGGTAAAAGTTACATTGTTTGTGTACTGGGCTTACAGACTACATGGGATACCTCTTCAAACCCCCTAGTATAAATATATTCCCTGTGGCTCTAAACCCCAAAAACAAAGATAACAATATAATTGTAATAATAAGAAATGGTGTCATTTCAATGATCATAATCTTTGTAACAATACTTAACTGAAATTTCATTTGATGTCAAAGCATCACCTTTGGGTCCACTGCAGTGGACAAAGATCATTGCGGTGGACAAAGGTCAGTGACGACTTTTCTGTTTTGTTTTTGGTTTTTTTGTTTTTGTTTTTTTGTTTTGTTTTTTGTTGTTGTTTTTTTTTTTTATTCCCGCCATTTGCCTTCTTTTTCCTCCAACATGTGTCTAGATTTGCTAGGCCGCTAGAGAAGCAAGAGAGGGGAACTGGGCATAGCACTCGCTTGCCCGGAAGCAGACAGTGAGTTTACTGGGGACCGAAATTTTCACAGCCAGGATTAATGGAGTCCATCAAATAGGCAACAGCAACTCTCAGCACGTAAACATTCAACTTGCATGTCTTTTGGATTATACTGTATCTCATTCTCAAAACTGAATGAATATGCTGTTGAAATTAAGACGGAATTTGCAACAACTTGTGCAATGACTTCCCCTTAGAGAAAATGTTTTTGCTGCGTAGCCCAGGCTGCCCTCGTACTCTTGATCCCGAATTCCGGGATCGCAGCTATGCACAACCGTGTCAAGCTCAGAAATACCTCTGTGTATGCTCCAGGAGTGAGAGCGGCCTGGTGGCTCTCCTGGCAAGCACAGAGTCTCTGCCGAATGTCGTGCATGGCTACTTGTGCTGTAGGACACTACACACTACAGAAAGGCGGAGGCACGGCCTTGCCGTAAATTCAAGCGCTGGCATGACAATCGAAGTTCTTCAATTTTTTAAATCATGACATACATTATTTTTAGGTAACCGTGGGCTTTTAATCGGTGGATCACAAATATGATGGGGGAGGGAACGATGTCACAAAATTGAATGTGAGAGTGAGGGGGAAATTTAGCAACAGTGAAATAAGAAAACAAAAACAAAACAAAAAAAAAAGTTAATCCAAAATTTAACCTATGCTGGGTCTAACGTAGAAACATAATAGTTTAACTACAGATAACAAAGCTTAGTATTTTTTCTGCCATTCTCCTAAGAATGTAAGCATCAAACTAGGATGGGCTTTTGAATTCAGTGTTACAATGTTTTAGTTTTTAAATCACTGTTGAAGGAATTTTGCATTGAGATTAAGACAGTATAATAATTTGGAAAAAGCCCTAAATGTACTTCTGCCAATGTGTCCGTGTGTTTGTTCAAAGAAGCCGTCTCATCATTGATGATTACAAAATCAAAATATCAGGGAATTCTGAAAAGCATTGTCATTTGTCCCACAGAATAAAATATTCAGCCAAGATGTAATTCTTTATGCAAGAATAAATACTTACATCCATTTCATTAGCATGCAAATTCACTTTTGTTTTTAATAGGTGGTAAAATTATATATATATATATATATATATATATATATATATATATATATATATTAGATGCTTGTTTTAAAGTAAATTTCCTAATGATTTATTATGTGATTTTTATTTGTATAATTCACTCTATACCTGAATATACCTCAGCTCATATAAATATTTGTAGCAGAAAAATGTTCTCAAGTTAAAAAAAAAAATCTCTGTATCAAATATTTCAATTGAAAATTAATGATATCAAATAGTATCAACCAAAACATAAACGACAAAATCAGTTATGTCTGTAATTCCCCTGGTAGTCTACCCGAAGGCGTCTGTTAAAGAAGGTGTGCACGTTATCAACAGTGGTACATCAGTAGTTCACAGCTTGGGACAGTTTTTAAACACATAAATTAAGGCACGCATGTATTTGAGGGTGAGGCTAGCATCTAACTCGGCAAAGCAACCAAGCTGTATGTTTGTGCACGAGTGTAAAGGACAGCAAACCTTGTTCGGGAGATACGCTGAATTTTTATGATACTTTTGGAAATATTTATGTAATCTTGATGACCTTGTTAACATAGCACTTAAAAACAGAACAAATTTGTGTAAAATAACAACTCTTCAAATTCCTAAGTCAAAGGCAACCCACACAGAAGGCTGAAAAATAAACAGCTTCTAAAACCTCTTCTCCCGACAGTGCTACTGCACTTTCAAATGTGCTTTGTTGTTTTCTTTTAATTCACTAAAATTAATCTTATAGATGTAGATGCCAGATTTGCATTAATTAAAACTCTACTGTAGAAGCCAGGCTTAATTGCAATCAAATTTGCTTAATTATGCATGGCGAGAGATTCCCAAACGAGAAAGGTTTTAGTAAGGATTTTGGTTTTTCACATTGACAAAATAAATTGAAATTGTCATTTTTTTGTGTTTTATGTAACACTTGTAAATAATTTGTGGAGCACCTTAAGTCTTCTATGTAAAGCAATGTTATTGCTTAAGTAATTATAACAATCTGCATTTTTCATTGTTAATTGTGGGTGTCAGTCTCATTAATTTTAATTTACAGACTGTAATGAAATTAAGAAAATTTTGTGCTGATCTGCTGAAACTTGTCTTACAGGAAGTTGTTTAATACAACTAAAGTTTGGAAAAAGTCAAGCCTCATTGTTGTCATTTGTGTTTTAACCAATGTAATCATTCCAGCAATTTCTCAGTGTTCGGTTTAATGCACAAGCTGATAAACTATGCACAGATTTTTAATGTTTTAAATATATAGAAATAACTAAATTTATGTTTAATTTGGGATTATATTTTCTGGCTTTAAAAAAACCTATAAGCATTCATAATGTATCTTATATTTTCAATTTTATCTCATCTGTTTTCTGCAGTGAAGTAATTGTTGAAAGGGATAACTTTCCTAAACAGCAGACATAATTACAAGTCAATCTAATCATTGTTAGATCCATGGATATTCTGTTTGTTACCTAACTTAAGAGTTAAACGAAGATTGCCTACAGTTACACTGTCTCACATATCTGTGCTGACCTTTTATAGCGTTAAACACTGCATCTTTAATCTTCTTTAAATTTTCAAATGTGAATTTAAAACAAGCAACTCATTAAGAACTTAGTAAAGTGTGCAGTTTAAATAAAAAAGTTAATGACAAAGAACAAGGCTAAAATCTTATTTTATTTTTATGTTAAGGCATTGCATCTTGTTCTTGAGGCCTGTTTAAACATTAAGTGGTTCATTTATTAATGTAAAAAATAATGGAAACAGAAAGTATCTTTCATGCTTACTTAGTAGCATGTCAACTCTTAAGAGAAATTTGCACAAGAGCCTTCACCTCAATTATTATTCATCTAATTAAAAATTCCAAAACAATTACTGTAATTCTGCTTAAAACCAAGCATGAAAGTTAGATTGTTGAAGACACAGTTGTTGAAAGTCTTGAGGAGAAATTGACAAAGCAAAGTTCACTTCATAATTAAGACTAACTTTTAATTACTGCTCTTTTAATAGAAACTTACTCTGAAGAGATGGAATAATTCACCAAAGGTTCTTGGCCATGTATCCCAGCATACATCAGTAACCACAAGACATTGCTGTGAGTCACAATCTTTTATTAATATAGTGGAAGACGCAGAGGAAACAAGAAATATCAAAATATACAATAGGTACCAAACTCCTAAAAGGAATCTTCTCCTAATTCACTCATAAACAAGGGGTCGGGCGAATGTGGCCCAATGGTTAAAAATTTTCTAGTGAAAACTTGTTTAAAAGCTGCTTTTGCATTTTCTTTACCCTGATATTAGTTTAAAAAATGTTCTTTTTTTTTTTTTGTCAGAAAAAGTTTTGACAATTATTCTATTGTTTCCCTAAGAACCAAAGACTCCAGGACTTATTGAGAAGAATCCTTTGCTGCTGTGTTTATACTACCATGTGAATGTCTGGCTTCGCTTTCCATTGTTTTTAACAACCAAGCACGGGTACGGACACTTTCACTATCAGAATTTGTTTTCTGTTTTCCTTAGTCTTTAAAATCATTTTCTCTCGACTATAAATTTTTGCTTAAACCTTCCTTTTTTTTTACTTATAAGAAAGCCGTTGTTTTGTTCTCTTGCCTCCCCTATCAGTTTGTTCCTGAATCCTGGTGCTTTTCTACTTATATCTTCGCCCCTCTTCTGTCATTCCTTGATTCCCACTTTCTCTACTCTGTTCTCTGTCCCCTTTTCATCCTGTCCTCTCTGCCCCTGGCTTCACCCAGAGACGCTATTACAGTGATTGATTTACACGGTGCAGAACATTCCATAGGTATCATATTGCTATACAACATACACATCTCATACAACAATAAATCTAAAAATAACTAGCAAAAGGAGCCATTTAAGTTGAGAGTTAAAAGTGCTAACAGGGTCAACTGGTACAGTCATTGTGTGGATGGTGGTTTCGCTAGCTTGGAGACAAATGGGCACGAGCCAATGGAGCTGGGCACTCATGATGAAATCAGTAATAAATCAGATACAGACTATAAGCATGAATCAAATTACTATACTCAAATAAGAGCTAGGCACAGGCTTGAAAGGAAAATATGTCATTTCCTTCTCATTCCCACCATCTCTCTTCCATCCATCTTTCATCTCTCTTACTCGATATCTGTCTTTCTCATTCTGACCTTATTACTGTTTCACTTATTTTATAATTTTCATTAAAAGCAAGGTTCATATTAATCCTGAAATAATCATGTTCCTTGCTAAATATAACAGGATGTGTTAAAAAAAAACAACAACAAAGTTCTCATTCTCTAAAGACTCAAGTATATCATGATGAATAACTTTGATAATTCTTAAGTGAAAGCTAGTTGATTGAAAAACATACTGTAAGTCAGCTATAATAACCTCAGTATTGGGAATTAAAAGTCTTTATTAATGGGGGCTACATGAAACTGTGTCTCAAAAGTAAAAGGACACAGCCTCCAGAAGATAATTTGTAACCTTCCCATTCACTCAGATGAAAACACAATTGTTTTCAGCACTCAACATTTTTTTATTGTTCTCTCATTTTCCCAGACCCACATGATTTCAATTCAGCGGCCATCCTCCACTTGGGGGTAGCCACAAGTGTCTAGGCATTAAATGACTTGTGAGACGTATTAAGGACAACCTCAAACAACGCAGCAGAAATATTGATTTGTGGAAAACAGTAACGCCAGGCAGACCGCACTAGCTGTTCTCCTGAATAGTTCACTCGCTTAAAGCCAACACTCAAGTCAGCTCCAGTGAGAAGGAGAGCTGGAAAATGTCTTGATTTTTATTTAAACTTTCTATTTACAGAAAATTTCAGTCAAGTCAGTACTGAAAAGTTGGCTCAAATGGATGAAATGATTGCTACATAAGCATAAAGACATTAGATTGGCATTTAGACCAATTTTGAGTATTAATAGTGAAATTTGACAGTACCATCCAAGACAATGCTAGAAACTGAATGGTAATTGAAAGGAACTGACGAATAGCATTGCATTAGGGAAAGGCTGAAGGGAAATATTGCTTGCCTTTGTGTTTATTTTTTCTTTTTCTGATACTTCTTCTTTATACTAGCAATATCCTTTCCAATATTGCCTATAATGGTAGATATTAATTGTCATTTTGCCAGAATCTAGACACACATGGGAGACAACCTCTGGTCATGTCTTCGAGTCTCTCGATTGGATTAACTGAGATGTAAAGACTAAACCTAAAAATGTGCAACACCATCTAATGGACATACATTCTGGACTAAATCAAAAGAAAGACAGTTGAGCACCAGCCTTGATCTTCCTATGCTTGAGTGTGAACACAGTGGAGCCATCAAATCATCTCCTGCTGCCGCCATGTCTTCCCTAACTTGTTTTCGGAGTTGTTGTGCTTGTTTTGTTCGGGGGGTGGGGTTCTGCTTTGTTTTTGTCAGGTAGAAGAGAATTGTCAAGCTCCATTTTTTTTGTTTTGTTTTTCTGTTTTTGTTTTTGTTTTGGATTAATAAAACATATGCAAATGGTGAGAATGTGGCAAAGGTGAATCCTAGATACCACACACCTCTGGCACAGCCTTTGACTTTTCTGGGAAAATATGACCTACACAGCACACTTCCCCATTTACATTATTAACAATGGACATTTTTCTATAGCATCAATCTGAGAAAGATGTAAAGTAGGAATTATATGCTGGTGGTGTGAAGGAGGATGTCTGGTTACAGTCAACACAAGCAAACTATACCTGCATTCCAAGCAGCTAGAGAGCTAAGTGGCCCATGGAAACCATCTATTCTCGTGATTTTGTTTATTTGTACCTTGGTTCATTGGTGAACCTTACAATCTACACTAAGTAACTGATTTCTTTCTCATTTTTCAAATTGACTATTAAGATCATTCATTTCTAGTACAAACTGTTTTTATACGTGTATACGTTGTAAAATGGCTAAGTCAAATACTTCTGTTAACCTAACTGTGGTGGCACACATCTAAAATGATGCCAGGAGTACAAAGCCAGATCAGGCAACTAGCAAAACCTGTCTCAAAAAAAGAAAAGTTCTCGTCAAAAGTGGTGGGATCAGGAGGGGAGGAGGGAGGGGCTTATGGGGGGATACAAAATGAATAAAGTGTAATTAATAAAAAATAAAAAAAATTAAAAAAAAACAGCAGAGGCTCTAAGATCAAAAAAAAAGAAAAGAAAGTGAACTGATAATAATAATAAAAAAAAGTTTTTGTAAGAACACAAAATCCATCCTCACCAGTTTTCACATACACAATATGCAATTTTAAACTCTTATAAGACTGGTGTCTAATAAAGCCCTTGAGTGAACTCTTCCTGCCTGATAGAAACACCACTTCCTTCAAGCAATAGCTTTTTAGCCATTCTATCACTCTTAGCCATCAGTAACTACATTTCACTCTGACTCTGTGAGGTTGACTTTTTGAGTAGACATGTATGTAAGCTCCATCTCTCCATGGGTAACTTACCTCACTTATCATAATGTCCTGAGGAGTAATACATGTACCCCTTGATACATCATTCATGAATGTTTTTAGAGCTGCTGAATCCAGACACTTTACAGAAGTACTTGTTTGATTGGTTTTTTAGAATTTCATGCTTGAGTGGCATAATTACATCATTTCAGTCCCTTTCTCTACCCCTAATGTTTCTCCTCTGTCTTCTCCACCTCTTCTCAAATTTATAATCTCTTCTTCATTATTGTTACATACATACATACACATGTATGTACTTAGATACATACGTACATACATACACACACTTTTTACTATTGCTCATATGTGTATTTCTTTAGGGATGACCACTTGGGCCTGGTCGACCAATCAGAGGACACATCATCCCTGGAAGAAGACTGGCGCTCTCTCTCTCTCTCTCTCTCTCTCTCTTTCTCTCTTTCTCTCTCTCTCTCTCAGCAGCCATTAATTACCGATAGCACTTCATCTAGGGGTGAGTATGATATTTCCTCCATCCACACTGGCATGTCAGTTTGTATTGTTTTAGGCAACCATAATTTTGAGATTTCATCGGTGCGACTTCCTATCTCACAGCAGATATCTTAGCCCTCTGGATCTTACTAAACCCTTTCTGTGATGGTCCTTGAGCCTTAAGTATAAGGGCTGTGTTGTAGATATATGAGTTCTGGTTGTTCTCTACATTTTGACCAGTGTTAGACTTCTGTCTACTGTGAAAATCAGGTTCTTTGATGAGGGGTTAAAGCTATATCTATTTGTGGGTAGATATAAGGATATTCATTTAGAACACAGTTAGAAATTATAGCAACTTAGAAAAGCAGCAGTCATAGGGTCTCCTTTAGAATCCATGGCCTCACCAGTCATGAGTAGTTAAAGTCACTGGTGGCATGTACTTACCAGGCATGATTTCCCCCCTATCGAGTCAACCTTAAATCCAATTAGACAGTTATAAAACCAAGATGTAAGTGCTGCTATTGCACTCTAAGAGACGTCTTTCCATACTGATTGTTGTGGTTCATAGGCTTTACGGCTGGGTAGAACTATTGATTGTTTTTCTCCATGGGCAGCTTGCATAACATCTTCACATACTGTGAAAACTAGTTCGCAGGGAGGAGGGTTTTAGGCAACTTCCAGCTCTTTTTTTCTGTATGTGGTCTTTGGCAATGCAGTCTTACCTTCAAATTATGGAAGGCAACCAAAGGCAATAGCAATAGCCGGTATTTTTTTAGTGTCTTCGACTCCCTTGACCAACAACTCAAAGGGAGGCAAACCAGTCTCCTTCTGCCGCGTTGAGTAAGATTCTAAAACTTGTCTTTTCAGAACATAGATTTATCATTGCCCCTATAGTCTGTTTTACCTAGAGCTCAGTGGAGTCTTGCTCAGCTTGGTGTCTCATATACTCTATATTTGTCCCAACAGCAAAGCTAATGAGGACTACTTTTATAATACATTTATTAATGCCTCTTGTATTCCTTCATGATTTGAGTCACCGTCTTCAGTAACAGCCAGAGCAGTCCTTTTGAAGTGTTAATTCCACCTCCACTCCAGGCACAACTGGCTATCCATGAGCACATACATATCCAACAAACACCAAATGGAATCAGTGTGTGTGTGTGTGTGTGTGTGTGTGTGTTAATAATAATTTAAAAAGAGGTAATAAATTTTAAAAAGGAGGTAGAAGGGAAGGAGAAGGGAAGGAAATGATGTAAGAACACTACTCATATACAAAATTCTAAACAAATTAAATTTTTAAGTACCCAATTTATGAGTCAGTCAAGTGTTGTATCTAATAATCTTCTTGGTTGTACTCATTTGGTCAAATCTCTTAGACACTTTGGGTCTCAGGCTCCATTTTACAATTGATTTTTGGCATTTGTTTCTTTCAGTTTACAATGGGGAATTCAGCAATAGATCACATACAGGAGATTTAGGGTTACCATCTCTCTCTACCACAATATCTTTTTGTATTTCTTCCATCCTCTATAGTTTGAAATACTTACTGGTTCATCCTGAGATTCCTCAGTCCTTGTCATTTCTCTGTAGAAAACTGTCCATCTTTAATCACTTGAATGCGAGCATAAATGTGTAACTTGATTTGGACATTGAAAGAAAAGTAGAAGTGACAGTTCTACCTTTGGCTTGGACCAAAACTCAGTTATTCATCTGTTCCTCTCTTTTGGGAGTCAGTATGAACAGAAAGAAGAACACATGAATGTAGGATAATCCAGATGGTGGGCCATCTTCTTGATCCATCTTTCTTTTCTTCACTTAAGAGATTATACCATTCACAAGACATTTATTTGCTTTAGCTCCCTCCCTTTGACATCTTTTCTTGGTAGAGAATTAAATATCTTCAGTCTTTTGAACTCAAGTGTACTTATGTGGATTGCTTTAGCCAAAGAAATCTGAGCAAAGGCTGTGAATGTTATCTTAGGAACTAACGTCTTTAGGCTGCCTCTATCTCCTCTGCTGAGAACAGGTAAAATTCCTGTGATGTTTGAGCCACCAGGTAGCTCCTCCCCAAACAATATGAGCTGAACTATATCCAACTCCCATGGATATGTCGCATGTCATGTGAATTATAAACTTACCTTTGTGCTGTAAATCACACAAATGTGGAGGTTTTTTTTTTTTTAATCAGATGATTAGCTGAAAAAATGCATTCCTCAGTTTTCATAGTTTATCAATAGTAAGTGCGTGAACTGGCGATGAGCTAAGCTCACAGAAAATACCTAGATTCTCTTGTCATCTCCTTGGGAGACTCATCTGTCTGTTACTGAATGTGTCAGTTTTCTATTCATCTTTTCATTGGGGCTAGCAATACAGCTCAATATAGAATCCTTGACTAGCATGAGCAATATCCTGGACGCCATCACCAGTACCTGAAAAATAAAATGCTAAAATGCTGTTCTTATGTCATTTATGTTCTGTCTTATTTTCCCAATGATTCAAAATGTCCTCTGAACAAATAAGAAACTCAAATTTGTAAATCTGACTTTTTTTTTTTAACCTTATACTCTGATTTTATTGGTGTAACGAAGCTCACTTTGACATACGGAACATATTGTTAATTTCTCAGGAATGTTTTACGTAGCTGTTAAGCATGGGTATTATTCAAAATTAAATTAAATATATTTCCAGATCGGTTTTTTTCCCCTGGCTGGGGACTGATCTCAAGGCCTCACGTACACTAGATCAGTACTCTATTACTGAGCGGCACGCTCAGTGCACCTAGTACTTTCTCTCTTTTGAGACTGTAATTCAATTACAGCATTTTACTTTCCCCTTCCTTTCTTTTCTTTACGTCTACCCTTATATTCATCCCTGGTATCCTTCAAATTTCATGGCCTCTTTTGTCACTAATTGTTTTTGCATGCATGCTTGTATTTGTATAGACATGTACATTCCTAAATATAACCAGTTGAGTCCATATAATATTGCTTGTATGTATGTTTTTTTTTTAAAGCTTACCTGAATGTCTCCCCCCTGTGGACAAGCTTTCATGGTACCAGAAGGTATCATGCACCCTTCCAAAGAAGAGAGGAAGCCAACATCCGGATCTACCTACCTCTGATGTTTACAAACCATATCAATGACTAGCAGGACACAATGGCTGTGTGGGTGCCATAGTGGCATATATACCTTAGCAGTAACCATCAGCTCTCTAATTGGACTTAAGACCCTCTTAACAGGAAAGAACCTATGCCCACTACTGGAAACCTAGCTAAGTACTCAGTGATAGTCAAGTCATGGTAGGAGATTCTACAACCACTAATTTAGAAAACTAGCGTGATTCCTAATGTAAATCTACAAACATTTGTCCTTTTAGTATTTTTTTATTTTGAGACAGGGCACAATGAAGTTACTGGCTTTGATTTAATTTTGTAGAATATGCAGACCTTCAATTTAAGATGTTCCTGCTATAGCCTCTGGACTAGTAGGAATAACAGAATAGGGCCACCAGGTATGGCTTAAATTGTATTTTAAAGACAATAGTAAAGACTGAGAACAATTCCACTAGACTTTACTATTATTAAGTCACACAGCTTAGTTGTCCACCACATCTGTGGGATAGAATTGATAGTGTGCAGACAGACATCTCTCTCAAGCTCTGCATTTATTGTATGTACATTGGTGTACTTTATTGTATGTACATTGGTGGCTTGAAATCTGGCATAATACATGATGGATTTATACCGCTGACATAGTTTATAGATCAGTGCTTTGGGGTTTCATGTTCCCCAGCATCCCACTGAAGAGGCATAGGTACTAAGTCTAAAGGATACGAAGTGTGAGGATGTGTATTTACAGAAGTATATCCTCCCATATCTCCGGCACAAGTATTTGCCGAGCAGCCTTTCTGCCTCTTAAAAGCATGCCTGGCTTTATTGGGAACACTGACATAACAATTAAACTACCTAGATTGATATAAGTCTGTTAGAACTAATTTACTAATCAGAAAAAGAGATCAGCAGGAGATAAGAGGAGATAAAATTTTGTAGGCCAATAAGATGATTGAATTTCCTGACAGGGTTAATTCATCTACAATATTCGAGAGAGTAGGGATTGTTGGAGGCAAACAAGCTCTCCCTGTATAGGGAGTGTTTACATCTCAGATATCTATTGCTGTGATTTCAATCTTTTTAAAAAAGGAAAGCTTTCATAAGCTAATCACCTTCCTTATCTTCATATTCTTGCTAATTAGTAATTATAAATCGCCTATTTTAAAACAAGATCTAGGACACAATGAGAATTTTTAAAAAGTTAAATCAAGCTGGGCTGAATGCCCAGAAAAATTAAAAATTTAGTTTAACACTCCTGGGATTTCTATGTATCTATCTTATGTGTCTATGGGTGCATTTATTAGACATAACTAATTGAAAAGATAAAATATCTGAAAATTAAACCTCAAATGACACTAGTCAGAGATAAGGAAGGATTTTCTAATCAAAGTTCATTGGACAGAAAAAACACCTTTCATGTAATATAATTCAGGGTGTTTTGTTTTTTTTTTTTTTGTTTTTTTGTTTTTTTTTTTTTTTGAGAAATCCAAGGGATAAAACTTTCATTGCATTTAAAATTAATGCTTCAATACAAAAACTTACTCTTAAAACTCAATGTGAAAAAACATGCTTTTTATATGGAGCTGAGGAGAAAATTAAGAGTTCAGTACTTAAAGGAGGAGCCAAACAGAATCACGAATTGAGACACACAGACTGGGAAGGGGCACATTCTGAATGAATTTCAAGGGCTGTCTTTAGGCTGCGGGCACACACTAAGCAAGTCATCTGCCTAGCTGTCGTTCTAGGCTGCTTCAGTGCAATGGCCAACTTTCTTTTTTTGCAGTGTCTAATTATAATGCCCTAAACATTGTACACTGTACAATATCTCAGCAATTTAATAATTATCCTGGGAAATTTAGAAGCCCTGCCTTGAGTGAATCCTACTCAAAGAAGCAAACACTGGGAATGCACACCCGAGAACTGATTATCTGTGTTCACAGACAGATACTCCTATTAGACACTGTCCAGAAAACAATTCCATCTAAAATAGAACTGGGCGTATTCTTTGTCTTAACATAAAAATGGTTATGGGTGTCCATGAAAACTGCACGGTCTGGTATGGAAGTTATTGTTGAGTGTATTTTCTATTGATATTTTTCTAGAATCTATAAATCCTTTTTGAGACAGAATCTCATTAGGCCAGGTTAGCCCCAACCCTGCTGTTTAACCAAGGCTGACCTTGAACTTCTGGTTTTCTTGCTTTTATCTCCCCAGTAATGGGGCTATACACATGCACTACTGTACTTTATCTTTTTATAAAAATAAATTCTTTTATACAATATATTCTGATCACAGTTTCCCCCTTCTTCATCTTCTTCTAGACCCTCCCCACTTTTTGGCCATTCCAACTTTACACCCTCTCTCTCTTAAAAAAAAAAAAAGCCCTAAGCAAATATTCTATTTAAGCAACAATGGGGATTGAACTCACAGCTTCATGTTTGCATGCAAACACTCTACAGAGTAAACCACATCTTCAACCAAACTGTGTGATTTTATCTAGATTTACATTATCATTATTTATCATCTTGTGGCTGTTTCTAATGCTGGTTTAACTGGGTCTGGGGCTCTGGTAGGGGCTATCTTTTCTTGAGAACTCTACTAAGTTCACACACTGCCCTTACACAATCACTAATTTTTGTG
Organism: Psammomys obesus; assembly: GCF_907164565.1. Taxonomy (NCBI): domain Eukaryota; kingdom Metazoa; phylum Chordata; class Mammalia; order Rodentia; family Muridae; genus Psammomys; species Psammomys obesus. Next base: position 36,154,332 of record NW_026591086.1, read on the forward strand.
TCCTCATAGCGCTTAGCTGCCCCTTTCTCTCCCTTGGAGCTGTAGCGAAATGTTCTGCCTTCCACCCACCAACAAAAGAATCTGCAAATTACATCAAAGAGTAATCACAGATAGAAACCAATACAAGCTAACCAACGACATTATACATATTTATATGCATGCTGATCTATATGCATGTATGTGCCAATATTAAAAACTCAGGTCTTGACAACTGAAGCTACAAGAGAGGCCATATCTGTTGACAATGTCTCTCAGTATTGTTTTTTTCCTTGTAGCCACTAATCAGGACAGAGCTCAAAAGGACGAACAGATACATTACATGGGAGTCACAAATTAGCCAGCATTCTGTTGTATGGCGATGACCTCCACAATCTATTTTTAATCTCTTAAAACCCACCTTAATCTTCAAAGATCCCTAGGGTCAAAGAAGCAGTTTGGTCTATTCTAGGAGCTGGAGCTGCATATTCATTAACAAGGGTGAAGTAACGCAACCATTATTTTTTAAACCCCCTTAATCTCCTTGAGCTTTAGTTCCTCATCTGTAAAACCTGAATAATGTTCCTGGGTCATTAGAGTAATAGAGATGACAAATGAACAGCAGTTAGTCCAGTTCTTGAAGCAGTCATCCTTAATTCACGGCAGCTATATTGTCAAAATAAAACTCCCGCTACTGTGTGTAACTTAAGCTTTCAAGGAATCTTTTGTGGATTTCTTCATTCAGCCTGTCTAATTCAGTCCTGTTGCTCTACCTTCCATCTCCTGCTCTGTGGGGAAAAGAAATATTGACACCTGCTGCTTCAAGTTCAAGCAACTCTACCTGTTACCAAGGTCTTGCTTTCTTAAATCTTTTTATCCTCTGTTCCTTAGCAATATATCTAATCAGTTTACCCAGTCAGTAAAATAGGCGGTTCATGGGACAGGCAAGTATCTGCTTCCTGTAGCCCTATGCACTTCTGAATGTGTCATTCTTGGTCTCATTACAGAGCTTTGTTCTGTTTTACATGTCTCTCTTCCCTAAAAGGCCCTTAAAAGAAAACCCTTCAGCCTTCACACCCAGCCCAGTTATGTGTCTTCCACGTGACTTTCTATGTCTTTCCCAGGCTATTTCCACTTTATTTCCTCTGTCTTCTCTGTACACTATCATATTTTGATACCTTAAAGTCTTGAAATTTATTTTAGGCCTTGAAGAAAATTATAAACATAGTTTGGATTAAAAAAAAATGTATCATTCTTTTTTGTTAATTTGATGCTAAAACTCTATTTAAAAAAAAATCTGTCTGGAAACAAGAAACCAAAATTAAAACTTGGCATTGATGGAGGACCTCTTTGTGTCCTGAACACCCCTTTATACTTTATCATTGCCCCCCAAAAGCTGTCGTGGCGGTTATGAATTGCTGCCATTTATAGACGAGGGCTCTGCAGCTTGTACACCTGAAGTCATGCACCCAAGGCGACAGCATCAGTCAGCAGGCAGCAGCCTCCTAATGGGACTGCCTCTGTCTCAAGTTTCCCCAAGGACACAACTGTTGAATGACACAGTGTTTGTGGTTGTTTCTTGACCTTGAAGAACCCAAGTTCATTGCCATTGCTCTCTTGGTTGCTTCCCCTTGAGAAGATCTGCCTCCGAACGTTGATCATAACCTCCTTAGACATGAAATCTTTCATGTCCCATCTTATCTTCAGGAACATCTTTGCTACATTGGCCCTCAGTCAGGCCTTCACTCTATAAAGGTCTGAAATTATATGTGATTGCTTATTATTTATGCAAAATGGATAAGCCTCTACAGTTACAGAATTCTATGTCTCACATTTAGATCAGGTGAAAACAGAGTTTTGATTTCTGTTGTTAAAGAGTTACTCTTAAAATTACAAACCTAAGCTACAGAAGTCTTTAATAATGCCCAGCTTTAATTTCAAAGGACTGTTAACATTTTATTCATTCTGTTGTCTTTAACATTTCCCTACTTGCAGCTGAAATGACGAGTAAAATTCATCAAGAAGTGACTGTGATATTGGCTGTGTCACATGACTGGACCACAAGCAACAACTTCAGAGACCCATTACAGTTTTTCAGCGCCCACTCCTGATTTCTGCACCTCGAATTTACAGAATCAGAGAGAAAACAACTGTTTCTATAAGAGTTTATTTTTCTAAATAGATTGAGGGGCTTCCTATATCACTCAAAAGTCATATGCTCAAGGGATTTCTGGTCTACTGTGGCAATACTTTTTAGAAACACGTGTCATTAAATAGTTAAACATCAACTACATTGCGTACATAAAAAAAGAGAAAACACTCTGAAGTGGACGCAGTTAATGGCTCCATTTTAAAAGCAAAATCTAACTATAGGCAGCAGCACAGTGAGACACGGCACATCCATCAAGCTTAGAAAAAGGCTTTAGCTCTGAGTATTGACAGGCAGCGCAGCGGCAGCACTGGAGATAATGGAGCAGCTTTGTTCCTGGAGTGACGTTTTAGCTGGGACTCCACTGATGTGTGCAAGGAAATAACATCTCAAAAATGCTCGTGCTTCTGAGGCTTGTAGAAGATTGGTTTTTCCTAAACAAACTATACAGAATTTTCCTAAAAATCACAAGGTTTTTACTAATTTTACCTTTAGAGAATTCTGGTTTTTTTTCCATGTAATTTATCCAACTGGAGAGTTACTTACATATTTAAAAAAAAAAAAATCTTACCTCATTGAGAGCTATCTACCACCAACAACTTTCCTTCCTGACAACTAACTGACAACTAACCCAATTCTGAACCGATTCCTCTTCCTGGATATCTACCATGTGAAATCAGGAGGAAAAAGTAACTAGCAAATTCAAATATAAACGGCAAATATGTTAAAGCTTGTTTCACATACTCTAAAATGTTTCACATGTGCGATTATGTTGTGTCACCTCTAACACCATATTCTGTCACTGTAGAGTGACTGATCATGTTGATTTATTTTTAATATCTGGATTAGACCTTTCAAGTGTTGATTTACTCTCTTCAAAGGCTTATGTATGAACCTAAGCAAAGGGTACAGGTGAATCACGATATACGTTTAAAACTCTTTTCATGAGGAACAGTTAACCTCTCCACTCTGGCTCTTAAAAAGCCAGAACAGAAACCTTTAATAAAAAGCAGTGGGACATGGAAAATATCACAACTATGGATATTTAGGAAACTTGAACTGAAAAGGAATCCAAAATGTTTGAAACCACAGCTCACTGGCTATTGAAAACGTTTCTTCACAACGGTTTCTCATCTACTCAGAGAATAGGCTCAGCCTCCCTGAGCTGGTCGACAGTCTAGATTTTCATGTGTTAGAATTTTAAAAACCGGATACTAGTGTGTTGTGTTTTTTTTTTTTTCCTCACTCAGCCACAAAACTCCTCCCAAGGAGACAGATTTTAGGTTGCATATTTTGAAAAGTACTCCTATAAGTAAGAATTCATACCCAGGAAGAAGCAAAAGTGTGAGTTTGCTACCAGGGAGCAGGAAGAGGACCGGACTAGGGAAGGAGCTTGAGGGTTTAGTGGAAAGGATGTGACAAGACTGGAAAGACCAGGGAGGAGGGTGCAGGCTGTGCGGAGCCCTGTCCTCTTATGCTGCGAGAAGATGATTGTGCTCCCCCCCAAAAAAATGCATCCTGAAATCATATACCCCCATCTTTAAAATGTGATAATCTAGAAACAGGGTTTTTATGAGAGTAATCATAATAAAGTGAAATCATTAGAGTGGGTCCTAATCCAATACTGATGACATCTGCTAAAAAAGAAGACAGAGGCAGGTTTAGGGATGTCACCACAGGTAGGTACATCAAGATTGCCATCTGCACGCCACACTACATCCTCATGAGCTCCGCCTGTGCTTCACCTCTGACCTCGGACCTCCAGAACCGTGCAGCAAGCACTTTCTGACTGTAGGATAGCCAGCTTGTGACACATGGCTGAACTGACCTCCGCCAACGCGTGCCTACGCAGTAAAACCCCGTTCCACTTTCACAGTATTCTAGGATAGTTTACAAAGCACCTTAAGTCTTCCGGTGCAAGGGAATTTGGAGCTCCTGAATTCTGGAGACTGGCAAGAACCTGCTGACTTAAGCTGCTAACCAAGCTGTTCCACCTCCTTACTTTACAAGGAACGTGAGAGACTTCACAGACTCCTCCACATCTGTCTCCTCTTTACACCCTTGTATTTGGGAAGCTGGGCGACGTATGAACACTCCGTGTTTCAGACCAGCTCTGGCTCTAAGCTGCTTAAGTTCTCTAGTTGCACACTATTTGCCGTAAACAAGACCAAAGGCCTGAACCTATTAGGGCTCCATATTAGAGACTACTCTGAATTTTAAATGGCCAAAGCTCTTAAGTAAATAAATGGACCAAAGAGGAGCAGAAGGATATTTAAACACTAAAATTAGAGTGTTTAAGAAAGATAGCTCAGTGGATAAAGGTGCTTGTTGCTAAGCGTGGTCATCAGAGTTCCATCCACCCGCAGGACCCACAGGGTGGAAAGACTCCCACAAATTGTCCTCTGTCATTCGTGCATGAGCAGTGACACTTTCCCTAGTGCACACAGACATACAGGACAAACACGCACGCACCCACGCGCACTCGCACACACACACAAATTATAAATAAATCATGATCATTTTTAAGCAATACGAACTAGATGCTGTATGTCTGCATGTTTGTGTTCTTCCAAAATTTCCCTGTTAAGCCCCACCCCTCGAGGTGATCTTTTAGAAGCTGTGACCTTGAAGTAGTGAGCACATCCTGAGGGTAGCGGCCTGGTGAATAGCACTGCTGTCTTCCTTTACAAAAGAGGCCCAGAGAGCTACCTTCCCCTCCCGTCAGGAGAAAGCAGGACTAGAAAATGCAGTCAATGAGGAAGTGAGTCCGCAGTGGGCAGGGAAGTTGCCGGAACCTTTTTTCTGGAACGCTCAGCCTCCAGAACTGAGAACTACACTTGTGTCATTTTTAAACTTCCTCGACCTAACAAGCCGTTTGTTCTACAGTGGTGCCCTGACTGCTGGTGGGAGATACCAACAAATAACTGATTTGACCTAGGGCCCACTCCACGAGACTGAACCCACACCTGACACTCCGTGGGTGATCAAGAACCGGAGACTATATAGCCCAGAGAACTAGAAGGAAACCAAATATTAGTGTTCTTAAAAAAAAAAAAAAAATTACTACTAATGGCATTCTGCTACATTCATAGCTCAGTTCCTTGCTTATTGCTTAGCCATCATCAGAGAAGTCTCCTCCTTCAACAAAGGGGAACAAATAAAAAGTTCCATGGCCAGACATTGTGCAAAGAGTGAGAGACCTTGAACAATCAGCTCTAAATGGGATGATGTCTCCATCAAATCCATCCCCTCAGGGCTTAGGGAACTCTGCAGAAAGAGGGAAAGCCAGAGGGGATGGAGGACACCAAGAAAACAAAGCCCTCTAAATCAACATGATCAAAGCTCATATGAACTCACAGCATGCACAGCGCCGCCAGGGATCGGCACCAGGTCCTCTGCATAAATATTATGGCTTCCAGTTTAATGTTTTTATAGGATTCCTGAGTGTGAGAACAAGTGGGTCTCTGATTCTTGGGCTCTCTTCCTTCTGATTGTTTGTTTTCTACAATTCTGATGAGTAATGTTTTTATCTTATTATATTATACTTTACTGTTATCCCTCAGAAGCTGTTTGTTTTTCAAAGAAAAAAAAGTTGGAATTAGAAAGGGAGGTGAGGAAGAAATGACAGGAGGGAGGGGAGACAGTAATCAGGATATATTACGTGTGACAAAGATCTATTTTCTTTTTTTTTTAATCTATTTTCAATAAAAGAAAAACAGAAAACAATTGAAAAGAAAAGCAAACAGAGAATAAACTTCACAGGCTAAGGTCTTTCGTTGTTCAGGCTGGAATCGACTAAGATGCAGCGTGTGAGGGTTGTTTGGCTCCGTGTTTGAACAAAGTATTAAAAGATCTTTAAGAACTGGGAAAATTCAAATACAAATGGTACTAAGCAGCATTAGCAACATGGTTTCTTCCCTTTCCTTGTGTGGGAAGAGCCTCACTCTCCCCACCACCACCAAGTGTCCTCATGTTACAAACACACCGAAGTGTTAGGTGAACTGGCAGAAAAAATAAAAAAATTAAAAAAAAAAAAAAACAAGTGACAGTAGGACTGTAAGTGCTGATAATTGTAGAAGTTAGGTAATGAATATTAGATTGAACTGTACTATTCTCTTTGTATACATATTTCAACTTTAAAAAAATAAAAACATTTGAATGCTGTTGTAAATATTTTCAGTAAAAATTTACCGGATGCAAGTTTTATTCTCCTTTGATGAGCTATTTTGGGGCCAAGTGTACCTTTCCATGTCTAGTGAATAAAACAGAAAGTTCTTTCCGAAACCAGGTGTTTTGTTTAACATAGGACTATGACGTCCACTGAGTAACTGAATAATGACTGCAATGGCCCACCAAAATCTTTCAAATACTTTTGTAAAAAAAATATATATTTTTTTCAAAATAAATTTACATGGGAAAGTACAATGGAGATGTAAGACTGTTGTATGAGACGTACTGATGTACTAGAGAGAAACTTCTGTGACTGGCCAGAAGCACCACAGAAGGGATGCCTTACGCCAAGCAAACGTAGCAGATACAAAGAGGAGATGATAAAAATGCTACAGCAAAGATTTCACGTTTCTTTCATTTTTTGACTGACAGTGCTGACAAAAATGTTAAAAAAGTAGATGGTGTATGACTTAATCCACATTGATAGCAAATCATGTATTCTATCAATAGAAAGCATGAGCTTCTTCCTTTTTGGCTTCCTTGTAAAATTTAAAATTGTCATGAGGATCATAAAAATTAGGGCATGAAGTCTCCCCAAAATTTTTGACAACCACAAAATAATAATCACTTTCTCTGATTGGTTTACAGTTCAAACCAAAAGAAATATTCAAATAAAAGCTAAGTAATAATTCATCTATATATTAAATAAGCTCACAATAATTTTCAGAGGAAAAATGACATTTAAACAACTGTATCTGAGACCACTGACACAGACCTTCAATCTCTGGTACTTGGGAGGCCGAGGCAGGTGAACGGTAAGTTCAAAGCCTGATTGAATGACTCAGTGAATTCAAGGTCAGTCTGGGAAACTTAGACCCTGTTTCAGCAACAGTCTAAAACGGGGTCTGTGGAAAGATAGCTAAATGATAAAACATAACTCTAGACATAAGTTCAATCCCTAATACTTCAAGTGTGTGTGTGTGTGTGTGTGTGTGTGTGTGTGTGCACATAAACACATGAATTATAATAAAGAAGAAGAATTCATAAGCAGAGAATCATAATCTTAAATTCCATTACTAAATAAGGAATAACGAAAAGACTCTGTGACAAAATCAGGAAACTAGAAAATAAAAGCGAAATTAATAAAAGAAACAACATGTTCTAGGAGTGGTGGTGCAAGCCTTTAGCCCCAGCACTTAGGAGGCAGAGACAGGTGGGTCTCTGTCAGCTCTAGAACAGCATGGTCTACAGAGTGAGTTCCAGGACAGCCAGGACTACTGAGAGAAACCCTTTCACAGAGAGAGAGATTTAACTATTTTCAAAGCACAGAACTAATTAATTTATATAAAATAATACAGCTTTAAATAAGAGCAAGATTTGGCTTAAAAAGATGACTTAATATAATACGTGGTAAGTCTACAACACACTGATGTAAGTGAAATATATTGACGACACGTGGTATCTTATGAAAAAAATTAAAAACCTTGCTAAGACAGACAGTATAGGACATGAATGCATTGTGACAGCAGGTTCCATTATGAAGTCTAAACAAACTGGAGAATTGGTGCATAATTTAGCAGAGCAGTGAAATTGTGCAAGCATTGGACATGAGACATTGGGAAAGTTACTGAAGCTCTCTGAGTTTGTTTATTCAGTTCTAAAATAGTCATAAAAGGATATGTATCCTGTAGAATTGATGAGGAGATTAAATAAAACTGCGTGTGTGAGACCTCTGGCTCTGTGTGTGGTCTCGCCTAGATTTAATAATGCTCTTTTAATTGTTATGCCTGTACCCTGAGCCAAAGATCTTAAACATTCTCTGCAAGGGTCTGGGGAGTAAATATCTTAGTTCCCCAGCCACATATTTCTTTCTTATATTCTTCTTTATCCGGTCAGCATTAACAACCTCTTAAGAGTGTAAATACATTATTCTTTACTTGTGTCTCTACAAAAAAATAGATCAGTGGCCAGATTTTGACCTGTGAGGTGTAGAAGCTGACATACTAAAGAAGAAAAAAAGAAATGCCATGACACCATAATGAGAGAGATTT
>NW_026591086.1:36162687-36168709 GCF_907164565.1 Psammomys obesus
AGAGATTTAAACTAAATGCAAATTATTAGGTACATAACTTTTTTTCTAGATAAAAAAGCATTTATGAAGATGAAAGGACAGGATCATTTTCCTTCTTTGTGAACTTATGGCTGGTTAGTAACTTGATGTGCCCAAAAGATTAAAGTGGGTGTTTTTCTTCACCTCCGGATTTTATTTCTAAGAGGATTGCCTAATAATACACCTGGTCACATTACTACATGTGTAAATGAAGATACTCATAATATTGAATAAAACAGATATGTATAATATTGAAGAAATCAGTAATTAAGTAGACAATGGAAGAATTAAACAAATTGCTTACTCTTATTCAATAGAATAATAGGGAAATGTGCAAAGTAATAATGGACTTTATTCAACTTTTTGTTTTATTGAAAACCAGAATACTCAGGGGCCCATGAGTAAGTAAGACAAGGGAATCAATGTAAACATTATAAAATACCACCCTGAAATAGCCATGTCTTTGAATAAAAGACAGGGTATAGCATTAGGTGCAACAGAGAGGAAAGGCACACACACACAGACACAAACAGGGAAGTGGCAGGTATCAGGAGAAATTCCTTCACTTATTGAGTTTTCTTTTCTTAGAAACAACATAGTCTCCTTCTTAACCTTTTCTGAGTCTTATATCACCTTTAAAGATGAATCAGTCAGTCTCAGGCCAGTATAAAGTGCAGGAAATTCATGTTCGTTATGCTCGTGTGCTTGTGATCTCTCTCTCTCTCTCTCTCTCTCTCTCTCTCTCTCTCTCTGTGTGTGTGTGTGTGTCTTTTGCTTTAGCTCTCCGATCCACATACTAACCAGGCCTGCCCTCACTTGCTCTCGCTCTCTCATGGGTATGCAGAAGTGTATGTGTGTGTCTGAGACAGGGTCTTACACTATAGCCCAGGCTAGAACACTTGGCAATCCGCCCACTCCAGCCTCCTGAGTGTTGGGATTGTAAGCATGCAGCACCACACCTCGCCTCAATGTCTTTGCAAATTCTGGCAACGCATGCTCAGAACTTTGGATGTGAACATGTTTTCAAGCCTGGAAAAAAAAAAATCTGACAAGGAAAATCTCTTTCCACCTGATTTGATTACATCACTGATGTTTTGGTAGAATGTCCTCAGTCTGTCTTGCGTTTTCAACTCCCAGTTGCCCACAGTATTCGTTCTGTCCCCTTCTCTGTTCAGCAGCCCTTCCTTTAGAACACAAATATGGAATGAATGGCCCAATGGACTCAAGCCATTTAGTCAAGCAGTATTCTATTTTTCCAAAGAAATTACTAGGAATTTTCACGATTGGCTTCTGTGGAGACTGCTACTCCTAAAGGAATGTCTGTTCCGTGGTTGGACTTAAAGGAACATGTTTAATTGAAACATCTTCAGTGCAACCCACCACATAAAGAAAGCATCGCTTTACAGAAACCTACATTCAGATGTCAGCAACAAATCCAATCATATCAAAAGATCGTACAGAATTTATATCTTAATAGGCCCCTTTGAACCCATGCCTTGCCCGGAGTAATTACATAAAATCATTGCTGTAATTTTGCATTGCGCTGGTCTATTATTTCATTTTTTTTAACCATTCCTTTCATTTTTTTTTGATATTATGATATAATAACACCATCTCTCTCTTTCTTTTCCTCTCTCCCAAATCCCTCTCCTTGCACTTTTCCAAATTCATGGCTTCTTTCTTCATTAAGAGCACCACGACGTGTTCTCCGATACCCAGTGGTCAGCCTGAAAATGCACGAGCACGTAACACGGTAGAGACTAAGAGGGTTGCATTCTGTATTAGGAACACACACTTCGTTTTCAAAGGCCTCGTAGTTGTCAGTCCATCCTGCGTTTCCTCCGCCCGCGGAGATTTCCTCATAGCCTTTCTTTACCTTCCTGTCCACGTGACACTGGTAGAAACATTACCACTTTGGCACACGGGGAAGTGTTGCTGTTGTGAATCCACTGAGCTAAAGCAATGAATTTATTTCAGATGAGTGAAATGAGAACACCTCACAGGAGAGAGAACAAGAATGCTGGAGTAGCGCAAGGCATCATGTAGAGGAGAGCGGCAAGGATGATGTTAGATTTACCGAAAAGGAAAGCAAAGAGAGTGCAGTGAGCAAACGCAAGTGACGAAGCTGCAAGACCTTTAGTGTGACTCTTTGATGAGCAATCATATGCATGACCTTCAGAGGGATCCTACCTGTTTCATGATTTGTTGACAGGCCGCTGTGTGACATTTTGACTAAAGGACCCAGTTACATTGTGAAAAGAGGAAGGTACCCTTTACGGAAAAAATATAAACAAATGTCTTCAACTCAGACATTTTTAAAAGAGCCCGAGAGACCCTTCCTAAAGTGCAGGGAGGTGACATCCATAGCCATTTAGAAAAGACAGAGGTTTTGGGCCCCACGAGCTTGATGGTAAATTTTTTTTTCCAGATTTTTAAGGAAAAGTACAACAGAATACAAATCGATCGCTCATAGAATTGGGTTGGGGGAAGCCATCATCTAGGGAAAGGACTGAGGATGTGAAAAGGCAAACAGAGTTTTAAATTCTCGCCTATATTTTTTTTGCAAATATATAAAGAACCTATTTGAAATTTCTATTCAAGAATAAAGATTTACTGAGAGGGAGTGTGATAGTTCCTCTCCTCTTTGCTGTAAAAGGCACTTGGGGTGCCCTGCTTTAAAGCTACAGCTTAAGAAAAATTAGACTACGCGACAGAGATTGAAATCTCAAAGGGAATGTTATAGAGCATCTTGAGAAAATTCAGCCTCTCTAGAGCAGCAGGAGAGGGTGACATTTAGCAATTTTTCTCTGAGAAAATAAAGAAATGTGCACTAGGAAAAAAAAAAGGCTGATAGATTTTTACATACAACAGAGTAATCTATTTTGGCCTTGAACAGCTGTTAGCATTTCCTTCAAAAATCACTAACTTTGCAGTCAGCTGAAAATCTTCTAGCAGCTAAGTGCCTGCTACACTTAGGGGAGGGAGCGGTGAGTTTCACATGATACAGACTAGTGTTAGAGGCGTGAAAAGGAGACATTTTCAGATTGTCGAATTCTAATAAAGTGTCTTAGAGAATGTTCTGCAGGTGTGGTATTGTGTCTTTCTTCTGCACAGGAGAGTGCCCTCGCTGGGTTATTCCATCCAGCGTAGACATGTTTCTGTACATCATTAGGTCCTGTCAGAACATCCTGGATATTTATGAATGAGATGACCCAATGGGTTTCTCAAGTTCTCTTGCTAAATATTTTATCTCATATAAAAGGAAATTCATTAAAAATATGGGAGGTATTCTTTTATTAGAAATGTTGGATAGTTGCAATCCAGAAAAAGATATATTTTAAATGATTTAAGTTCGTTTATTGGTCTCTGTAAGCCAAAAGCCATTATTAGCCAGCTAGGGCTCCATGATATCACAAGTAGAGTATTGAAATCACAAACATCTCAATGACCAGGCTCTGAAAAGAAAGCCACAAAAAGTCTCTGACTATGATTGTAGTAGGAAAAAAAGATTTTTAAAATAATTTTGCCAAAACCCATTCTATTGAAATAAAGACTGTATTTTCAGCCAGCATTTTTTAGTAAATATTAACAGAATTCCTTATGATTCTAATAACAGAATGTGTACTTGTAGCATTCAAATATAAAGTACATGTTTATACTCTAAGTCATGTAAATTAACCATTGTTTTCTCTGACTCAAAAGTCAGCCTGCTGAAGTTATACCAAAATTTATGTGAAAGGAGTGAGTCATAAGTTTTTATAAGGTATACTGTAGATTTTTTTTCCACCTTCCACCCTTTACAGCCAATTGACTTCAACCAACACCAGCACCTCCTTTCTCCGAGCCTGACACACTTATCTTTTGTTATTTTTTTGGCAATAATCATTTAACAGAATTATCACTTGTGCTATTTCTATGGTTGGTATTAATCAACCTTCTTCTTGGTCCTTCTCTGCTGCTTATCCTTTGCTGGTACATCGTAAGCTTTACAGGAGTATATATAGAATAAAGTGAAGATGAATGACCCATTGCTTTGCGGCACATAATACCGTGTCTTGCATCCTGTAAAATGCTTTTGTAAAAGCTTTTTAAAATGTTGTTTTAAAAAGAGAGTTTACAACATTAACTTTTTATTGAATGCCTGGCAGGTATCTGCAAAGGCTTAATCAAAATGATGAGCTATGAGATGGAGATTGGGAGGTGGTAGATAGCAAGGCAGTAGGGCATAAGGAACGTTGGCAATCTTTCAGAGGTATTATGCCAAATCTTCCTCTTTCCACTGCCTCCCAATGTCTGGTATAGGGCAACATGCCTTTGAGAGATGGAAGTAGGTGAGAAGTTGTCGCAGATTATTCACCCACTCACTGTGCCCCTATAGAGGCCACTGTGGTCTGAAGGAATACAGATAAACCTCTCAGGATGAGAATGCCAAGCACATGCAGAAGGAAACCTAACAAGCCTCGGACTCCTAGAATGACCAGTGTCCATATTTTCCTTTTAATCTTGGAGCATTCTAAAATCCAGGTTCAATCATCAAGTAGGAAAGAAGGGGGGGGGGGTTGATTGACAGCCACCAGAAAGAAATGATATCAATTGTCCAACAGGCTCATGACCTCATATTCTACCTGTGACATCACCATATACCATTGACATAAGAAGCAAATGACATTGAAGAAAATTTCAGAAAAGTTTTGTACCAAAAAATACAAAGTAGAACAAAGAGAAAGAGACCTGGCATTAAATGGTTTTAAATAGTTTAAAACAAAAAACTCCTGATCAAGTTATGGGATATAGCTGTGCTTTGCATAACAGTTAAAGCTATAAAAATGGGGTGAGGAAATCTCATACAAAAATGCTAGTAATTCATTCATCAACAGTTTTCAGTCAAATTTAAGAACACAATAGAATACTGAAAACTTCGTATTAACCTCTAAAGACCAAGAAGGTGCTGGTAGAACTTAAATCAGCTACTTATAAATATTAACACAAGTATAAAACCACTGAAAATTGCTCTAGTTTTTTGAGCATGGAGGAAAAAAAAACAAATTATTATCCTGTAATAATGATAAGTAGTTGTACAAATAAGTATAAATATGTCTAATAGCTATTTACTTTTTGTGCATGACTTCTTTGAAAAGAAAAGATCATTTTCCAGAATAGCTAACATAAAATTTCAAGATCCAAAGACGCATATAGACTTTAATCCACAAACTTCTGATTAGAAATCTCTGTGGCAACTAGAAATATCAGCTGCCTTTAAGGGCATAGAAATTCTCCAGAGATATGATTTCCCCCCTAAAGGCACAATTGTGATGGCACAGTTAGCAATAATAAATAAAAATGCTGTGAATGCTGTGAAGCCTACTTTGAGTGGTCCTTATTATAGCAGTTAAATCAGCATCAGGCAAAGCTGTCCACACCACAGTCTCTGGAACTTGTGTGTGTTCTTACTCTGCAAAAGAGAATTAAGGCTTCAGATGGAATTAAGCCTTCTAATTGGCTAATATTAAAGCACAGACATAATCCTGGGTCATACAAGCGGAGCAAATGTAATCACAAGGGTTTTCAAAAGTGAAAAATGGTATCAGGAAAAGCAATGTCAGGATGATGTAGTGTGGGAAAAGCCGGACAGGCCATCGCTGACGTTGAAGATGGAGAAGGTCACAGGCCAATGAGTTCAGTAGGCCTGTGGAATCTGAGAAAGGTAAGGAAACACATTCTCCACAGCACCTCAAGAAAGAACAAAGAGCCTCCAGGCTCTTCACTATGCTACACTGAGAAGCATGTCAAGTATCTGTTCTTCTGAATTATATAATGATAAGTTTATGTTCTTGTGAGGCAGTAAGTTTGCAGCCATTTTAGTTTCCACATAGGAAACTAAAACATTAGGAGGAGGAAAGGAAGTGGAAGTAAAAATTTTGTCCTTTTGCTGTTAGTCTGGGAAGGGAGAAACACAAGTGTGTGTGTGTGTGTGTGTGTGTGTGTGTGTGTGTGTGTGTGTGTG
>NW_026591086.1:36168719-36191710 GCF_907164565.1 Psammomys obesus
TGTGTGTGTGTGTGTGTGTGTGTGTGTGTGTGTGTGTGTGTGTGTGTTCATTTCTGTTCTTGTAGCTATGAAAAGAAGCCTTTGTTTTGTACTCACGATTTGAGAGGTACAGTTCCTCACATGGTGGGGAACATGGTGACGAGGGTATAGATGTAAGCAATGGTCTTCAATGTGCTTTCTCCTTTTAACTCAAATATTCCAGGCCCCTTCCACCCAGGGAGGAGGACATTCACACTCAGGGTGGGGCTTCTCTGTTCCATTAAGCCTTCCTGGAAACATAGGCATAGGCACACCCACAGGTGTGTTTCCATGGTGATTCTAAATCCCATCAGGTTGACAATGAAGATGAACCATCACCGTATGTAACTTTCTCTAAGCAGGGTTCAAAGCAAGTAAAGCAGATCAATGTTCCGGAACTCTAGAAGCCCATTTATTTGAAAGGAAAATACAAAATAAGGAAGTAAATAAATCTAAGGCAAATCAATAACACACTTCAATAAGCACCTATCACACACTGACAGGCTGTGGCTCAAGGGCAAGTGCAGGAGATCAGTGTGTTGATGAGACAGTTCCTCCCTTGTGTTCCAGAGAAAGCGTTTGGTCTCTTTCTGATGGCAAAAAATAAAAAGCACCTCTACCCACTGCATTCTGTAACTACTCATCAGCTGGAATTTTACAAAATGCAAATTGCTAGAAGTATGACTATCATAACAATTACAGCAGATTCCCTTACAAGCGGATTTCCCACAGACTAAGATAAGCATCACCCCCAAATGATTTTCTGTATTACTCTGACCAGGATTCTGCATGCACAGTCTCCTTTGCATCTTTCCAACTTGGGCTCGTAGCAGTGGGTGCTAATAAAGTAAAAAAAAATATATATATATATATATATATTTTTTATTTATTTATTTATTTATTTATTTATTTCCCAAAAATCCATAGACAAACACTCAGTGTCAAGGACAGATTTTTTTTTCCCTGTAAGTTTTGAGGACCACCTACAACAGCCATGACAGCTGTGCTAATCGAAAAAGCAAACGAGGCCACAAAGGACTGTTCTTTGACCATGTAATCAATTTTCCACTCAATGCATTGTTCATTCTTGGAGACTTTAATGCCAGAATTGATTTTAACAGCCATTATAGAAATACTTAAGTCAAAGGGCTTGCAACCTTTTTTAGCATGACCAATGGAATTTTTTAAATAGATATGTGAATAAATCATTGAGTATGATTCATATGCTTTTTTAAAAAGGTTCTTTGAGTCACTGTCCAGACACATTCTTTATAAGTAGTCAAGTGGACTAAATCAGATCCTATATTGAGAAGTAGTGCATTAGCTCTGTTTATGCTTATAAAATCACATTTGAAACCATTTTCAAACCATTTGTATATGATTTCAGAAGCTCCCAGAGAAACCAATAGATAATCAGTTAGCGTATAATAGATGATCACTATTCAACATGATACCTGAGGAAGAAGTCATGCAAGCAGTGCTGACAACAAAAAAGTGACCTTAATGTGCATATCAGACAGACATTAAAACCCCAGGGATGAGGGGAGACCATGAAGAAATAACTAATGATGCTCAAGGTTACCAAGTTAGCAGTCATTCCATATGGAGGGAAATGCTGAAAGAATGAATTAAAAAGCTTTGGGTAGGTCTTAGCATTCAGAATGATGTAAACTAAAATCCTTTGTTACTCCTTCTGATAAGAGGTGTTAGGTTATCCCACGCCTGAAAGCAGGTATGGATGTAAAATGAAATTAAAGTTACAGTTAACATGAAGAAAGGGTTGGAACGGGATGCATTCATAGGCGTTTTACAAGGGGAAGGTTTTAATATGTGGCAGCAGAGTTTTCAGACTATTGTAGATAAATCTCTGATCAGTCCGCTTGAACTGCAGCAAAGATGAGATTCCTTGGTAAGTGTTCTGTGAAGAGTGTTATAGAGTTGATATTTGACAAAAATAATACAGATTCAAAATCGTAGGTGTGGACCCCTCTATGTCAATTATACTCACTAGCTTCCTGAAAAACATGCACCCCCTACTCTGTGATGTATTTAAACTCAAACATTTTCTCTACAGTACATGTATGTATGAGTTTGTGTGATAGACGTTATTGTCCACAGAGTGAACAGGAACATTATGGTTCAAACCAGCTTCCATCAAAATTGGCTGTGAAGTGCCTGATCTTAAGGAAATCTCCTGGGTTGTGCTAGTAGCACAGAAAGGACATCTATGTTAAGATCAGCATCTTTATATGACATTCTGCCTGCACCATACAGACGGTCTTTAATTCCATTTGTCAGTTCAAAGTAGAAATGAAGATAATGGGCAAAGGATTATATCTATGTCTTCTTTAGGATTTCTACTGCTGGGATGAAAAACCATGACCAAAAGCAAGTTGAGACGGAAGGGGTTTATTTGGCTTGTACTTCCACATGGAGTCCACCACTGAAGGAAGTCAGGAGAGAAACTCAAGCAGGGTGGAAACCTGGAGGCAGGAGTTGATGCAGAGGCCATGGAGGAGTGCTGCTCACTGGCTTGCTCATTGTGGCTCAATCAGCTTGTTGTTTGGTTGTTGATGTTTGGTTGGTTGGTTTTGTTTTCTAGAATTCAGCTCAGGGATTACATTACCCACAATGAACTGTGCCCTTCCTCATAAATCATTAATTAAGAAAATGCCCTAAAGATGAAACTTAAAGAGGCATTTTTGTTAATTGAGTTTCCCCCATGTAAGATAACTTCAGCTAAGCCAGCAGTCCTTTTATCTGTGCCAATGTGTTGATATCATCCACTCATCTTCAGCTCAAAACACCTTCTTCCAGTGTTTTATTTTTTTTTAACTAGAAGGCTTCTAGTTCCTTTCTATAAAACCACAGATTGTTACTTAACATGAGCATAGTCTCATGGATATAGAAAACAGTATATTTATTAATTTATTAGTCAATCAAAACTCAAAAGTTGAATACACTGAAGGATTTACATCTGATACTGTGAAAGCTGTGGGTATTAAAAGTTCATTAAAGTCATGTACAGAAGAGACTGAATGAAAATATTAAGGAAGAAAGTACTTTTAATTTTTTCTTTGAAGATGGAGAAAATAAATTAACTTTGCTAAGAATATTAGGTTATTAAGAGATATGAATACAGAGCTATTTAAGAATGCATTAAAAGTGGCATCATACTCCTCCACAGGACCCCTTCTGACTTGGAAAGCAATCACAAACTGAAAACTTTTACTGCTCTTTGGGGAGTTTATTGGTGATTTGGAGCCTCATTCCTGATTCTCTAAACAAAGGACATGCAAAAGCTGTCTTAATCTTCTTTGAGGACTTATGTGGCCTTCAACAATCAGACGAGTAAACTTTCAAGCAATATTCTCTTTGTGTAATGTCAGTGTCTCCCTTGATTGCGAAGTATAATTTGGACTTTACTTACAGACTAGTGAATAAATCTAGCTTTGTATCGAACAACAGCATTTAAAACTAGTAGGTCAATGCTATGTCTAAACAGCAATGACAGGTGTCTCTGAACTGGCTGATACATTGTGTATGGAATTGGTTGTCTATACCCTCTTCTGACATAACTTTAAAAATTATTTGTGAAGTCAAGCCTGTATTTACCTGGCTTCAGCAAATGTTGGATGCTAAGGTTATAGATTCAAGATAACTATAAATAAGGTCTCAAGAAGAATTTTTAGGCAGGTGGTTAGATTTCAGATGTGTCTATACTTAATTCTCTGACTGGATAATTGTTGGACAACACAATCATTAATGATGTATGAATAATGTTTAAGTATTCTTAGACTTTCCTATAATCAGGTAGAAGCCAAGTTGTCTCTTGGATGAATTAGACTGTCCTGAAGCCTCTCATATGTTGATAGTAGCGTGGAAGTAGAGTTACTGTTAGAAAAGGGCGATAATTGTGAAGTTATAATGCAATTACACTGACCTTTAGTTTCTATTTTGAGGATGCTCTCTGCAATTTCTGCCCTAAGCAAATTCTTAGAGATATGATTACTCTATGGCAAACCTAACCTCAGTTACTTAAGACCCCAAGTTCAAGAATAACAGTTTCAGTGCTTCCTGCATTTTAACACTTCCTGCACATAATATTTGGAACCTTCACAGATTTAGTTCCTACAAATGGTCGCTGTGCAAATTAATAAACTGAAGCATGGACATATTAGGTAACCTGCTCTCACACAATCCCATAGTTCCTAACTGGTAAAGCTGCTGGTGAAGCTTCTGAGTCTTGACCACAGCACGTTGGTGACTTGGAGAGACAGAATATCACTCTTTCTTTGACAGGTAAATCAATCTTCTGTTTTAACATACACAAGTAAATACATTTGTTTATGTGTTAGTTAGTCTCCAAAAGGTATTCCAGCCATTAAAAACCTCATTCAGATTCCTTCCCCTTACCCGATGGTGTCTCTGTCACCAGGAAGAAGTTCACCTGTCTCATCTCTCATCCCATCCGGCACAGAAGAGGTTTACAAACATCTTATACTTGTCCTGAATAATTTTGGCTTTTGAAAAAAACAGTATTTACCAATCTATGACTCAACCATGAATAGAAGCCAAATACAACAAATGATTTCCTGTCCTTGTAAATTCATACTTTACTTTTAGTGTTTTTTCTTTTTAGGAAAAAAAAAAAAATATATATATATATATATATATATATATATATATATATATATATATATTCCTCTCCCCTTTTTTAATACCCTCACTGACCCTTTTTAAATTTTGCATTCTGCTCTGGACTGGGATTTGGTTAGAGTTACCTGAATATTCTTAAAATGGGACGTCTTACATTTCCCCTTTCTGGCCAGTACTGATCCTGGTTGGCTTAATGGCTAGAAAAAACAGACAAAGCAAACAACTTCTGATCGAATAAGAGTAGTTTAAATCAGTAAGAAGCAGCATTAGCAATGTGAAAACTCACTTGTTTTTAAGAAACTGTGATGACCCTCTTTGGTAGGTTCCTGTCCTGTTCCCTGTTTTCTCCCTCTGATGTCCTTCCAGTCTGCCTTTCTGAGTGAAGATTGATCATCCTACTCAGGGTCCTTCCCCTTGCCTAGCTTCTTTAGGTGTACAGATTTTAGTATGTCTATCCCACATTATATGTCTAGTATCCACTTATAAGTGAGTATATACCATGTATGTCTTTCTGCTTCTGGGATACCTCACTCAGGATGATCTTTTCTAGTTCCCACCATTTGCCTGCAAATTTCCAACAGGGTATTGGAGCAGATGCTGAGACTCATAGCCAAACTTTGGGCAGAGTACAGGGAATTTTATGAAAGAAGAGGGAGATAGAAAGACCTGGAGAGAACAGGAGCTCGACAAGGAGAGCAAAGAACCAAAAAATCTGGGCACAGAGGTCTTTTCTGAGACTGATACTCCAACCAAGGACCATGCATGGGTATAACCTAGAACCCCTGCTCAGATGTAGCCCATGGCAGTTCAGTCTCCAAGTGGGTTCCCTAGTAATGGGAACAGAGACAGTCTCTGACATGAACTCAGTGTCTGACTCTTTGATCACCTCCCCCTGAGGGGGGAGCAGCCTTACCAGGCTACAGAGGAAGAGAATGCAGCCAGTCCTGATGAGACATGATAGGCTAGGGTCATATGGAAGGGGAGTAGGACCGCCCCTATCAGGGGGACTTGGGGAGTGGGATGGGAGGAGATGAGGGAGGGAGGATGGGATTAGGAGGGGGTGAAGCAGGGGCTACAGCTGAGATACAAAGTGAATAAACTGTAACTAATAAAAAAAATAATTAATTAAAAAACAGAAAGAAACTGTGATGGAAAACCCAGTTTTACAAGTACAGCAAACATGGCGGTCTGACATGGGCAGTACCTCCATACTCTCCTTCCGCCTCCTTCCATTCTCACGGTGAGCTCTCCCTTTTCTTATCTTGTAGCCCTCAAGTGGCCTTTTCCGCTTGTCTCTTCCTGCCTTATCATCAGTCTTTGAGATACAGAATACAGCAAGTTAAAGCATAAAGATCCTAGGAGCACAAAATCACCATGTATGTATCCATAGCACTTAGCATTAGTTGAAGCTGGAATATTAAAAATATAAAGAAGTGTGACAGCACAAATCTACCCCATCCCCAAGGAAGGAGACTGGGAAGTTCTATCCACTGGGATGTTCCCTGACTGGACCAGTCAAGCCAGAAAGACAGGCTGACAGCTGAGAGGTGTGTACAGCTGTCCAGCACAGTAGGGTGACCTTACACAGTAGCCCTGGGCCATCCAGGAAGAGCAGCAGGCTAGGCAGGCCATGAGCCCTTTGATGAACTTAGCTGGATTCCCCTCACCAATCAGAACCCAGTTTCCATGTCTTTAAAGAGCAAAAGCTGAACGAAAGTAAATGAAAACTAGTATTCATTTCTGCTTAAATAATTGACTGTATATGGTTTAAAAATATTTTGAAGAGGTATGTTGTTTTTAAACCCAAATTATTCAGCCTACAAAATAGAAGATCCTAGTACAAATGTTTGCAGGAACTTTTTAACCCTTTGGTTGAAAATGGATTTTTTTTCCTCATACAATATTTCCTGATTAGTTTCCTTCCTTCACCCCATCCTTTTTCTCTACTCTCACCCAGATCTACCTCCTTGCTACTTCCCATTAGAAAACAGCTTCTAGAGTACAAAAATAATAAAAGAAAAGAAAAATTAACACATCAGTATAAAACAAAACAAACAGAAGGAAAAGAGCCCGAGAAAAGGCACAAAAACATAGACACAGAGACACACTCACTCCCACTCTCAAGGATCCCATAAAAACACAAAACTGTAAGCCATAATTTATGCACAGAGGACTTTCAGGGTAGAAAAGGAGAAAAGTAACTAAATAAATATATAAACCAAATAAAATAAGAAGAATAATAAGACAAACAGAAGGAGCAAGCCCTAACACAACGTTGTGAGTCAAAGAACTTTCAAGATGCTGTTGAGTTCGTTTTCTGCTGACCACCTACTGTTGGGTATTCAGCCTACCCTTGAGGACAGCTTGTTTAGCAGTTAGACTCCCTTGGGGGAAAAACATTCATTTTGCAAGTGGTTATCAACTGCATCTTGCTTGTGGGATAGAGATGGAGACGTGTGTACTTTCCCCTTTCAGCAACAGGACCCCATGTGGTGCAGACCCATGCAGGCAGGCCCTGTGCATTCCACCTCAGTCTCATGAGTTCATATGTGCAGAGATCCTGCTGACCTAGAGAGTCTTGTTTCCTTGGTGACCTTCATCCCTTCTGGCTCTTACACTCTGCTTCCTCTTCCACAGGATTCCCTGAGCCCTGAGGGGAGGGATATGTAGAGATATCTCCTTTGGAGCTGAGTGTTCCAAGGTCTCTTGTTTTCAGCATAATGTCCAGCTGGGGTTTCCATACTACCCATTAAACGACCTTTTGTATTCCCTCCCTTCTCCTCTTTCCTCCCCAATCCTTTCATACCTATCTATTCTGTTTCCTAGAGAGATCTGTCTGTCCCCCATCCCACCACTAATCCCTTACTCTATGCCTAACCTCTGTAATTCTGCAGTCCGTAGCTTGGTTATCATTGAGTTACTAGATAATATCTACATATAGCTGAAAGCTCACTCAGCATAATTCTTTTTCTAATTCTATCCATTTGCCTATAAATTCCATGATTTCATTTTTTTAATGGCTGAGCAATATTCCATTGTGAAAATGTACCATATTTTCTTTATACATTCACCCACTGGCAGACATCTATGTTGTTTGCAACTTCTGGCTATCGTGAATAGAGCAGCATTGAACATGGATGAGCAAGTGTCCCCGCGGTAGGATGAAGCATCCTAAGATGCAGCATCGCTTGGATACCTGCCCGTGAGTGGTATAGCTGGATCTTGGGTAAATCAATTCCCATCTTCCTGAAGAACCACCACACTGATTTCCATAGCGGCTTTACAAAGTTTGCACCCCCACCAGCGATGGACGGGTATTCTCCTTAATTCACATTCTAGCCAGCATGAGTTGTACTGGTTTTATTGATCTTGACCATTCTGACTGGTTTTAAGATGAAATCTCAAAGTAGTTTTGATTTGCATTTCCCTGATGACTAAGGACGTTGAACATTTCTCTGTTTCTTTGCCATTTGAGTTTTCTCTTTCGAGAATTGTTTGTTTAGATCTGCATCCCATTTTAAAATTTGGTTGTTTCCTTGATATCCAGTTTTATGCGTTTTTAATACATATTTTGGATATTAGCCCTCTATCAGATGTGGAGTTGGTAAAAATCTTTTCCCATTATACGTGTTACTACTTCATCCAAATAATGTTATCCTTTGCTATACAGAAGCTCTTCAGTTTCATGAGGTCCCATTTATTAACTGTTGACCCTGGTCTCTGTGCTATGAGTGTTCTGTCCGAAAAGTTTTCTCCTGTGCCAACACCTTCAAAGCTATTCCCTACTTTTTCTTATATTGTGTCCAGTGTATCTCATTTTATGTCAAGGTTTTTGACTCCTTGAGATTGAGTTTCATGCACAATGATGCATGTAGATCCATCTGAATTCTTTTACATGCAACCATCTAATTTGACCAGCACCATTTGTTAAAGATGATTATCTTTTGTTCCAGTGAGTATTCCAGCTTCTTAAAAAAAAAAAAATCAGGTGTTCATAGGTGTGTGGATTTATGCTTGAGCCTTCAGTTTAATACCACTGACCAAACTGTTTGCTTTTGTGCCGATACCATGCTGTTTTTATTATTATAGCCCTGGAATATAAATGAGGTCAGGGATGATGACACCTCTAGCAGTATTTTTTATTTTTCAGGATTGTTTAAGCTATCCTGAGCTTTTTTCTGTTTCCATATAAAACTGAAAATTGTCCTTTCAAGTTCTGTAAAAAAGGTGTTATAGTTTTAATGGGGAATGCACTCAATCTGTAGATTACTTTCAAAAGCATGGCTATTTTTATTAAAACACTCCTTAAGCATGGGAGATCTTTCCATCTACTGATATCTTTAGTTTCTTTCTTTAGTGTCTTAAAGTTGTTATCATAGAAGTCTTTACTTGCTTGCTTTGAGTTTTTGCTATATTTTATATATTTGAGGCACTGTGAAAGGTGTTGTTTCCCTATTTCCTTTCTTAGTCCATTTGCTATTTGTGTATAGGAGGGCTACAGATTCTTGTGAATTAATTTTTTATGAAGCTAATTCACTGAAAGTGTTTATCAGCTGTAGGAGTTTTCTTGTGAAAATTTTTGGGTCAATTATATATACTGTCATATCATCTGTAAATAAGGATACTTTGCCTTCTTTGCTACTTTGTCTCTCTTTGATCTCCTTCAGTTGTCTTATTGTTTTAGCTAAGATGTCAAGTACTATATTAAATAGGTATGGAGAGAGTAGACAAGATTTTAGTGGAATTGCTCAGAGTCACTCTCCATTTAAGTTGATGCTGCTATAAGCTTGCTATAAATTGTCTTTATCATGTTTATGTATGTCTCTTATAGCCCTAATCTTTCCAGGACTTTTATCATGAAGGGGTGATAAATTCTGTCAAGGGCTTTTTTTTTTTTTTTTTTTTTTTTTTGCATCTAATGAGTTGATCATGTGGTTTTTGTCCTTCAGTTTGTTTACTTGGTAGATTACATTTACTGACTTTTAATATTGTTGAACCATCACTGCATCTGTGGAATGGAGCCTACTTGATCGTAGTGGATGAAATTTTGGATGTATTCTTAGACTATGTTTATAATAATTTTTATTGAGAATATTTTCATCTATGTTTGTAAGGGAAATTGGTCTGTAACTCTCTTCATTTATTGGATCTTTATGTGGTTTGGGTACCAGGGCAACTGTGGCCTTAGAAAATGAATTGGTCAATGTAAAAGCTTTTCTTTCTTTATTTCTTTTATCCTTTGTTTTTTTTTTTTTTTTATGGTGGAAGTGGTGGTGGTGGTTTGGTTTTGCTTTCTGCTTTGCTTTGCTCGAGAGCAGGTCTCACTATGCAGCCTGAGCAGTCCTGGAACTCAGGGTGACCTCGAATTCATGGAGATCCACACTTCTCTAGAAACATAGTTTTAGCCCTCCATGCTTCCTTTGATCTCACTTTCTCCTGATTCCTCTGGTGTGGTATATATTCTCATTTTACAACTCTTTGAAATCAATTGTGCTTGACCCATTCATGGAACTAGAGAACAAATTTATCAGTGAATCAATCACAAAGAACATTTTAATAAAAAAAAGTTTTTTGGAAGGACTTGTTACAGGAGAAGTAAAGTATTTACTTGTTTCAGTGCCTTCCACAAATAAAAGTAAGCGATTTTTGTGAACTGTCCTGTGTAAATGTGTATATGTGTATTTGCGGTGAGTGTTACTTGTGGGGACAGGGAGCTTTCATCCATGCCTCATGCATGCTGTGCAAGAGCTCCACCTCCTAGCTATACCTTCAGCGCATGCTGGTTGCTTCTGCTTCAACATAATCCATTTCTTCACACACTGATTTATGAATGAAATTGCTGCATAATTTACAAGCTACCTTATTTCATTTGATTTTCAACTATTTGGGTTAAAAATCATATCACAACGGTTCTGTTTACTGTTTACAAAATGAAAGGCATTAAGAAATGAGAAGGGCCTGATAAGCTTAAATTACAATCACAACATGAGCTGTGATTAAATCCTTTCAGGCATAAGATGATAGCTGTGAAAGTATGTTGTCTATTGTCTTCTACCTAAAAGCAAAAATACTACCTTGCACTTAAAGATTAAATTGGGAATTTACCTAATTTTATGATGATTTTATTTTCTTCATTATGCTTTTCTAAAAATTTACCACTTTAATTTCTTAATTTAAAATAATGGGACTAGAGATATGGCTCAGAGGTTAATAGCACTGGTTGTTCTTCCAGAGATCCTGAATCCAGTTCCCAGTAAGTACATGAGGGCTCACAACCATCTGTAATGTGGTCTGGTGTCTTCTTCTGGTGTGCAGGCAGACACACAGAACATTGTATACATAAGAAATAAACTTTTAAAAATAATAATAAAATAAAATAACAATCTGCTTTCGCCAACTTACTAAACTTCAGCCCATCCCCCATAAAAATGCTGCTAAACTGGAAGCTGTAATGTAAATGCAGAAGACCCGGTGCAGATCCACGTAGGCCCCAAGCATGTTGCTTTAGTTTCTGTGAGTTCACATGAGCTCTGCTCATGTTGATTTAAGAGGCCCTTGTTTTCTTGATGTCTGCCATCCCCTCTGGATTTTGCACTTTATGCCTCCACTTCCCTGTTCTAGCTCAAGGTCCATCTATATCACTCTTGGGCATAAAACCAAATGATGCTTCATCCTACCACAGAGACAGTTGCTCAACCATGTTCGTTGCTGCTCTATTCATAACCAGAAATTGAAAACAACCTAAACGTCCCTCAATAGATGTGTGGATATAGAAAATGTGGTGTATTTACACAATGGAGTATTATTCAGCCATTAAAAAAATAATGACATCTTGAAGTTTGCAGGTAAATTCATGGAACTAGAGAAAAATCATGCTAGATGAGCTGTTCCAGACTCAGAAGATGAATGTGGTAGGTATTCACTTATAGGTGGGTATTAGTTGTGAAGTCAGTGACAACCAAGCTGCAGTCTATAGAACTATGGAGGTTTAGAGTAAAGGACTAGAGGGAGCAGATAGACCTAGTTGGAAGGGAAATAGAATAGACCTCTATAAATAGATGGGGGGGATACTGGAATGGGAGGTTCAAGTTGGAAGGAGAAGAGGTAAGGAGGCTATGGAAGGAAATACAGGGAGATAAAGCTAAAATTACGGGGCATTTAAGGGGCAGTTTGGAAACCTAACACAGTAGAAACTTCCTAAGATATATACATATAAAAAGGCAATCTAGGGGGGAGCCCAACTGATATCTCTTGTCACCAAACAAAGCTTTTAGTACCATGATTGGGTGACAGCTAATTGAATTGTTGGCCCAAGGGGCACAGGAATCCCCAAGCAACCCAGGTTATTGACAAGAGTACAATGGATTGATCTGCACCAACCGACAGCAAGTCCCCATGGCTGAAGACAACACCTACATGGCTCATAACAAATGGAGATGGTGAGTTGGTGTCTCCATGGAGCCTTCACCCATATGTTCCAGCATCTTTGGTACTCTATACACTCCCAAAAGAGAACAAACACCTCTGAAAGGCTCTACCCAACAGAGAATCAAAGCAGATGCTGAGACTCATAGGCAAACTTAGGGCAGAGTGCAGGGAATCTTATGAAAGAAGGGGGAAATAGTAAGACCTGGAGAGGACAGGAGCTCCACAAGGAGACCAACAGAATCAAAATATCTGGGCCCAGGAGTCTTTTCTGAGACTGAAACTCCAACCAAGAACCATGCATGGACATAGCCTAGAACCCCTGCACAGATGTAGCCCATGGCAGCTCAGTCTCTAAGTGAGTGCCCTAGTAATGAGAACAGGGACTGTCTCTGACAAGAACTCAGTGGCTGGCTCTTTGATCAGCTCCCCTTGAGAGGGGAGCAACTGTACCAAGCCACAGAGAAGGACATTGCAGCCAGTCCTGATGAGACCTGATAGGCTATGGTCAGGTGGAAGGGGAGGAGGACCTCCCCTAGCAGTGGACTAGGGAAGGAACATGGAGGAGATGAGGGAGGGAGGGTGGGATTAGGAGGGAGTAAAGGAGGGGCTACAGCTGGGATACAAAGTGAATAAACTGTAATTAATATAAAACAATAAAAATAAAAAAAAGAGAAACAAACCTTAAGCCAGCCAAAAACCCTTTATCTACAGTCATGTACTGTCTGTAAAATATACTAGAGAAACGTGGTGGCATAAAGCTTGTGGGAGTAACCAACCAGTAGCTAGTTTTACTTTAAGGCTCCCTCCACAAAATGCAACTCGTACCTGATATTGCTTAGATGACCAAGAACCTAACACTAGATAGCCCAGGGACCTAGAGTAAAACCAAACAATACTGGTCAAAAAAGAAAAAAAAAAAGGGGGGGGGGAAGAAAGAAAAAAATACATATAGTGGTAAAATGAGTTCTAATACTATTCTGCTACACTCATGGACCAGTGTCCTCTTCAGCTATCATCAAAGAAGATTCTGCTGCAGCCGATGGTAAAGCCTGCAGAGGCTCACAGCCTGATAGCATTCAGGGAGTGAGAGAGTCTTTGAATAATACTTGCAACCTTGGCGCTGTAAGCCCTAAATGGGATCTCTCCATCAAATCTCCCTGCTCAGAGCTCGAAAGCAAGTGCTTAACGAGGAATTTGCTCATAATAAAATGGCAGAAAAACGGTTTCAAAGAAGAAGTCACAATTTAATCTATCTTAATTGACTTCATTGTTGATTCTAGCCTCAGACAACATGTTTTTCTGTTAAGCGGAGAAACTGTTCTGATGAGTCAAGCAGAAGAGAATGATTTTACAGTTAGAAAAGGACTGAGGAAAATGGTTCCGGGGGAGGAGCGAGCTAACTAGTAATTTAAAAGTTACTTCTCCTTAGTTACCAGAATTGAGATAGAATTACAGGGTTATGTGTTAACAGGTTATTTCAAGCCCCCTTTTTGGCACAAAGATTACAACAGAAAAAAATATATTATTGTGGCTTTAAGACAGGGCTTTTGGGAAATTTGGCTGTTGCCTCTAAACTTTATTTCTTGGAAGCTTAAACAGCTTAGGTGATCCAGGGCTTTAGCACTTGGCCTTGTGATGCATTGTACAAAACAATGGCGTCCCAGCATTCCAGAATGCGCACAGATAGATATCTTAACTCATTTCTGCTTTCACTTTGCTTCCTGATTTAATTTTTAAGTAGCAAAACGTAGAGATCTCTCTTCTCAGTTTTAGAAAACAGATGGCATAGCTGCGCTGTTCCTCCTGATTCTGTAAGTCCATCCTTGTACCCTGACTCCCTTCCTCTGCATACTTCTGGAGCTCGCTAAGGGATTCTCTTCGGATGCAGACTCCCATCACAGTCAGCACTGCCAATGCTAAATCAGAGGCAGGTAGCTGGCATCCCGAACAACTTTCCATCCGTACACTCCATCAAACCCCCACCATTGTCTAATCTCTCATCAGAGCATCTCCACTATCAAAGTCTTTTCTTCTCTTCATATTTAATTTCATTATTATTCCAAATCCGGTGTCGGAAGTGGTAGCAAGCATATAAAAAGCTATGCAAACGGGGGCATTTTCACGTAGACGATGCATGAGAATAACCGCTGAACAACCATTCAATGCAACCAAACCACAGACACCTGGGACGGACACAGTCCCGAGAGAACGGGGAGTGAAGGCTCTGGTAAAGTTCTATTAGACAGCCACACTTAGGAAGGTTGCCACCTCTCTGTAAAGCAGCCCTTACTGTATGACAGAATGAGAGTTCTTTTGATGCCACAAATACTCAAACAGGAAGCGCTCACAGCAGATCATTGCTCGAACCTCTGACCTCCTTCTCTTTGTGGGGGGAGGGATGGATACCTAACAACCCTATCAAGGCTTTTGTTACAATAATTCATTCCTATTACTTTCTCATGGGTCGGTTTAAGTCACTCTCATTTTTATCTAACCAACAAGTTCCTGCTCTTTTTTATAAATAAGGCACCAGCCATTGGACCTACTAAGAATTTTACTAAATAATTTGGGGATCAGATCATTTTTAAATGTTAGGGATGGCAAATAGAGGTATTTGCCTGATCCCAAACTTATGTCTAGAGAAAATATACACTTGTAGAAGAATATAAGGCCTTCCCAAGTGCTAAGTCTTCGAACACAGATCTGTGCTTGCTGTCTCTAAGTACTAGAAATTCTTTTCCCTCTACTTACATGGGAATCATAAATTTTACCTTGAAATACACAGGTACTCTTCTTTTCATATGAATGAGGTCATTATTGATTGGCCTAGGAAATGGGCTGGAGACAAGTGTTCATTTAAAGTCCATTCCCCGAGGAAAGTACATTTTCATAACAATAATAAAAATAAAAATAAAATATTCTAAATGGAGACAGCTATGCATTTCCTCTTATCTCTGTCCTTTTCTGGTAGTCTCTTAAGCAGAACCTAATAACTGGCTTTGGTTTTAAAGAAAATTAAGAAGCCTGAGGTCAAAAAAATCAATTTTGGAAGTAGTAATATCAATTTCCTTGGCAGAGTTGCTGAAATAGAGTTTTTATTGACTGTGAATCTCAGTTACTAAGAAAAATTAGTGATATTAGCAAATGCTTCTACTATGCAAATCCTTGAGATAGACTGACAATGGTTCATTGTTCACAGGATGGATGTGGAAAGCATTTTTGAATAGTCTGAAATGATATACATTGTCCTTTACAATGAGATTATGAAACAAAAATCCTTGACGATTATTCAACCTCTTCAAACTAACCTGAGCATAAATTATTTTTACTTTGTGTGTGAATGTGTATATCTATGTCTCTATGTTGTATATGTGTGTGTGTGTGTGTGTGTGTGTGTTTGTGTGTGTTCATACAGGTCTTCCACAGTTGCCTCTATATGTATGTAAGGGTACACATGGACATGTGTGTTCGTGTAAAGGTGGGCACTAGAGCTTAACATCAGGTGTTTTCTTGATGGCTCTCCACCTTAGTTTTTGAGAAAAGGTCTTTAGTTGGACATGGAGATGTCTAATTCAGCCAGGTGACTGACCAATGAGCTACAGGACTCTGCTTGTTTAACTCCCCGTGCTGACTGGTACTACAGGCACACATGTCATCTCCTGATTTTTTGTGGTTGCAAGGGACCCAAACTCAGGTTCTCATGACTGAGTGGCAAGCCCAAAGCCATCTCCCCAGTCTTTTTTAGTTAAAAAACAAGCTTCTTTTATTTTCTGAAATAATAATACAATTACATCATGTTTCCCTTCTCTCCCTTCACACTGCCCCATATATTCCTTGCTCATTTTAAATTTATGGCGTTTTTTTTTCACTCATTATTGTACTACAGGCAAATAAGAACTATTAAAAGATAAATAGCTTTCCAGACAGAAGAATGAACAAATTTGTTATCCAATATCATTTTCCATTTGTTTACCAATATCATTTTACTCTTATTTCTTAAAAAAAAAAAAAGACTTACAATTAGAATAAAAGTGTTTCCCTATCATTTCCTTAACTGCATGATGATATTGAATGATCCAATAAACTTGTCGTGAGGCCCTTCCCGTAAATCCTTTGTATCTGAGGAACTAAATTATGGGAAATGTTGATCTAATGGGAATCATGTGATTCACCATTACTCCTGTCAAGGTACTTGGTCTCATCACCAATAGGCAGATAATTTATCAATCATCACCAGATGGTTTTGTTTGATTTATTTTTATTGATTTATTCATTCTTGTTTTTATCTTTCAGAATTATTTTCAATCACTCTCTAAGTTTTCAGTTTACTCTTTTTTAATTTTTTTTATTAATTACACTTTATTCACTTTGTATTCCCCTATAAGCCCCTCCCTCCTCCCCTCCTGATCCCACCCTTCCTCCCCCTTTTTCACGAATGCTCCTCCCCAAGTCCACTGATGGGGGGGTCCTCTTCTCCTTCCTTCTGATATTAGTCTGTCAGATCTTATCAGGAGTGGCTGCATTGTCATCTTCTGTGGCCTGGTAAGGCTGCTCCCCCCTTACCAGGGGGAGGTGATCAAAGAGCAGGCCAATCAGATTATATCAGAGGCAGTCCCTCTTCCCATTACTATGTAACCCACTTGGACACTAAACTGCCATGGGCTACATCTGTGCAGGGGTTCTAGGTTATCTCCATGCATGGTACTTGGTTAGAGTATGAGTCTCTGGGAAGAACCCTGTGTTCAAATTTTCTCATTCTGTTGCTCTCCTTCTGGAGTTCCTATCCTCTCCAGATCTTACTATTTCCCACTTCTTACATAAGATTCCATGCTCACTGCCCAACAGTTGGCCATAAGTCTAGCATCTACTTTAATAGTCTGCAGGGCAGAGCCTTTCAGAGGCCCTCTATGACAGGTTCCTAACTTGTTTCCTGTTTTCTTCTTCTTCTGATGCCCTTCCTCTTTGCCTTTTGGGTTGGGGATTGAGCATTTTAGTCAGGGTCCTCTTGCTTGATTAGTTTCTTTAGATGTACAGCTTTTAGTAGGTTTATCCTATATTACATGTCTATATGAGTGAGTATTTCCTGTTTGTGTATTTCTGCTTCTGGGGCAGCTCACTCAGGATGATCCTTTCCAGGTCCCACCACTTATCTGCAAATTTCATGACTTCCTTATTTTTCATTGCTGAATAATATTGCATTGTGTAGATGTACCACAATTTCTGCACCCATTCTTCAGTTGAGGGGCATTTGGGCTGTTTCCAGCTTCTGGCTATTATAAATAAAGCTGCTAAAAACATGGTTGCGCAAATGTCTCTACAGTGTACTTGCGCCGCTTTTGGATATATGCCTAGGAGTGGTATGGCTGGGTCTTGAGGAAGCACTATTCCTAGTTGTCTAAAAAAGTGCCAGATTGATTTCCAGAGTGGTTGTACAAGTTTACATTCCCACCAGCAGTGGAGGAGGGTTCCCCTTTCTCCACAGCCTCTCCAGCATATGTTGTCACTTGAGTTTTTCATCTTGGCCATTCTGATGGGTGTAAAGTGAAATCTCACCAACCCTTTATCTGGCAGAGGGCTAATATCCAGTATATATATAAAGAACTAAAGAAGCTGAAAAGCAGCAAACCAAGTAATCCAATTAAAAAAATGGGGAACAGAGCTAAACAGAGAATTCTCTGTAGAGGAATATCAAATGGCAGAGTTTACTCTTACATTCTCACAAAAGTGTCTCTCTAGGAATGCACACACTCTCTGGAGTCCACTTAAATAAGGTGTCTTTAAATCATTTCTTTAAAAAACAATCAATTATGCTATACCGTGGCACACTCCAGTCAAGTCAGTCTTTCCACACTCTTCTCAGAGCGTGTAATGACTAAGCCTTATTGTCATCGTGATCCACTTGAGAAGACCTAGCAGATTAGTAAAAGACACCTCTGGGGTTACCTGCAAGGATACTTGCAGAGAGAATTCATTAAAGTGGGTGGGCTTCAATGTGGATAGAACCATCCACAGGTGGGGGCCTGAATGGGAAAGAAGGAGGAAGTAGCCTTTCTTCTAACTGGCTACAATGGGGGAAACAAATTCCTTCCTTCCTTCCTTCCTTCCTTCCTTCCTTCCTTCCTTCCTTCCTTCCTTTCTCCTTCCTTCCTTCCCTCCTTCCCTCTTTCCTACCTATTTTCCTTCCTTCTTTCCTTCCTCCTCCTTTTCCTTTTCTTCCCCCCCCAACCCCTCCATTGCAAAAGAGGAGATAGAAAGATTGTAAGATGATCAGGGAGTTTGCTGCAGTCTGTGTCTCCTTGTAATGTCAGAAGCTACACCCCGGAGGCACATTCTTTTCCTGTGATGTCCCATCTCACTACAAGCTCAGAGATACGAAACTCAACACCAAGAACTTAATTTGCTGAAACTGTGAGTCAAAATAAGCCTTTTCTCTTTTAAACTGTTTGTCTCAGCCGTTTGTCACAGTAACAAAATGTCAAAAAGAGACTGGCTCTATGACTTTCCTGCCGAACCCCTCCAGTGACTACCTGCCCTGTTTAGAAGGGAATGCTTAGCTGTGTGGGGTAAGTACATTCAAAACATGACCTTCTAATGCTCCATACTTATGCTGTACCACCTTTTTTCTAGCATCTTTATTTCCTCAGTGTACTGTTTGTAGCCCTTTCAAAAATGTACTCCCGTGGGCCAAGCCATCCTTCCTCATCTACACCCTCTCCAATCACACAGTACTTGTATGATTATTTTATAGATTATCTTAAACATTCTACTCAATCATCCCTAGTTATGGTCTGCCTTAGTTCATTATTTCTCACAACAGAGTTACGCAATCCAGAGCTTGAAGGCACCTAGGGATGTGTGCAGGCTTCCATGATGTTACACACAAGTTTGATTATAAATATTGAACATATCTTTTATGGTCTTTATACCGTGACTTATGTGTATTGCTTCCAAAGCAGGTGCACTGCCTGATATAGAACACTCACTCAATATTTAGAAGATATGGTAGTTTGAGTGAAAATGGCCCTAAAGGCTCATAGGGAGTGGCACTATTAGTGGCCTTGCTAAAGTGGGTGTGGCCTTGTTGGAGGAAAGTATGTCACTGAAGGTGAGCTTTGAGGTTTCAGAAGCCCAAGCCAGGCCCAATGTCCCTTTCTCTTCCTTCTGCCTGCCAATCAAGATATAGAACTCTCAGCTCCTTCTCCAGCACTGTGTTTGCTTTAGTGCTGCCATGCTTCCCAGCATGACAATAATGGACTAAACCACTGACCCTGTAAGCAAACCCCAATTAAGTATTTCCCTTTATAAGAGCTGTGTGGTCTTTGGGTCTCTTTACTTCCTTACAGAGTCCAAGGTCGTTACTTTTATAGATGCCATTTTGACTGAATAACAACCATTCAAAAATGAATCCAGCTACATGTTGGTGGCTGAAGTTCAATAAAGCATTTTAAGATTTTTATATGGCATGAGAACTTTTTCCACATAAAATATAAACAGGTGATTTTCAATCATATCAATTATATTATATTTGGTATTACTAAATATAAATATTCAAACTAGGTCAAATAAAAGTTAGACCATCTTCACCCTGTATTTAGAATCTTGAAGTTGAATATATATTTGGACCATATTTTTGCTCTCAGACTTATTTTCCTAATTGAAAAAATGAAGTTAGACATTATTTATCTCATACCTTAAAGAAATCGCTTTGTCTATAATTACATGCAGTTCACAATGAATGACATTTTCATCTTTCACTTGAACCACAATATAATTACTAAATACATAAAACTTTGAAAGTCCCATATTTATCCAGTGGCACTGGTTGAAGTCATATTAAATAAGGAGAATCTTTAAGATCATAGTAACTTGGAAGTGA
The DNA here is from genome assembly GCF_907164565.1 of Psammomys obesus. NCBI lineage: Eukaryota > Metazoa > Chordata > Mammalia > Rodentia > Muridae > Psammomys > Psammomys obesus. The sequence continues at coordinate 36,188,701 of NW_026591086.1, forward strand.
AATTCACCATGTCCATGATTCAGATCTGTGTAATCACATAGCACTCTACAGTAAAAAGCCGATTCAAAGAGGCATTTCTTTGTTTACTTTACACCAGTTTACAAAAGTGCCTTTTCTTAAAGATTTTAAACATGAAATCAGCTGGGGGAAAAAAATGCTGTTTAGATTCCAATTCAAGCCAGATGCCCCAAAACTGACACTGATTTTGAAAATTATGTTCAGTAGAGAATAGCTAATGTGATCCTTATTTACAAGAGTTCATATTGGCCTTTAATCATTTGTTTATCCACAAGGCTATTGATTGCTGCAAGAACAGCGGTGACACTGGGGTAAGAAGAGAGTGTAATTCTGTGCTGGTGGTTGTTGCAAACAGTGGAGCTATAATTCACAAAGTGATAGGTAACAGAAGGTAATTTTATGGTTACTAAAAATGAGTTTGCATTTGTTTGTGTAGTTACTATATAAATTTATAGATGCATTTTGTTTGTATCACATTCTAAATTTTAGTGACTGAACAGGAAGAGGATTGAAGAAGTACAAGGGATAAGCTCATGAACTCCTTCTTAGCAGCCACTTGTAAAGGTGGACTGTAATTCAACATGAAATAGGTTCAGAATGTTCCCACAAACTCATTATAAATCATGCTTCTCCGAAGGTACGGTGTTATTAAGTTTGTTTTTTTTTTATTTTCTCTTGCCCTTCCTCCATCATCTTATCTAGAGAAAGAGTTTAAAGGCAGGAAAAGTAATTCAGCAAGCATCTACTGTTAGTGGCTGAAATAAAGACAGCGCTGTTAGATACATTTCACTCAGCCATAATGCAGCTCCCATAGCCAGGGATTTTTTTCTTATCATTGACTGACTTTGTCTTCTATTCTCTGGCCCCCCCAAAATGATACTGTAGCAGTTAATAGATGCATGCAAAATTTTGCATACTATATGCTTTAGAAGCTGCAGACAGCTGTCACAGGAGTTCAGCGATAGTGACAAAATTCAGCTGATAACAGTAATGTCACAGTAGGTTCAGCTAAACTAAGAGAAGGGTAAGAAAATATTTATCACTAGGCTAAGAGTATACATTGAGAATTAGAAAGTGTTCGGGCCAGCCATGTGTTAACAAGAACAGTGTTATGACTTTGCCTATATGCTAGAAAGTTATTGAAAGTATAAATTATTCTTCTTCATCTTTGGTCTTATTTATAATATGTAGAACTGAACCTGGTTAGGGCAGTGCCATGTCTCCATAAAGAACAGTAGTATTTCACTAGAGAGCACTGTTGTTGGAGACAGGGCTTACACCTCTTGTGTTATGATGGTTTTCAGTGTATGTGCATTGAGCAGGGATGGAATAAACTTTGGGGAAGGGTTTTTTGCTAATAAATGTGTTTTTGTAGTGTTTGCTAATTCTCTTGAACATTCGTGACCAGTTTTCAAACATTTTCTCAGCCTGAAGGTGCTTTCCTGAATTAGCCACCCTGTGACTATTTTCCTTTGAGATCTTTCAACCCTCACTGCAGGGCTTGAAGTAAAATAGGCACAATATCATTGTTAACAAAATAAATACGTGAATAAATGAGAAATATTCCATAGTCATAGGGGTATCTGAGGCCTAGAAACAGACTGTTAAAGAATTATACAATATAAAGCTGTCTCCATTTGAAGCATCTAATTCTAGCTGCTCTCTGTACAGCTTGTTGTTTAGACAATTTGTGAAAACATGGCTACCGAGATTCCAGTTTTCAGTAGGCTCTTTGGGAGATCAAATAAGCAAGTGAGTTTTCCTGAAGACAAACAAGGTGGTATGGAATTATGAACCATGAGGAGACCCTGCTTCCTAGCATAGAGCTCAAACTTTCCAGTTTTTCTATTATTGCCTAAGCCCATCCTACAGAGGTTAAGATATTTTGTTTGTAAACAGTTGTCACACCCATGTTTGCAGAAAGTTTCAAGATAAGTATAAGGAAATAATCTAATCAGAAATCAATAACAAATTAAGCTATATTCTAGATAAATGTCATTAATTCCCACTTCCCTGTGGACATAATGCATTTTTCTACTTTCCTAGAAATTAGTGCTAACAGTCCCAAGGATGCACTGTTCTTGTACTTACCTCTACACATCCCAAATTCAGATGTTCACTGAATGCCCAATCCATGTCACCTTCTTCTGAAGACATTTCTAGTCATCCAGCCAAAGCTAGCATGCCCTTCCCCTGTCTCTTCACTATTCTTTCCCCTACACTACTCAGAGGCTCCTTGTATCACAGACTTAAACACTGGCTCATCATGTCTAGCCTGAAAGTCCCTAAGTACCTAGACTCGGGTATTTAAATACTGAGCCCTCCTGATGCATGAGAAATACTAACAGCATTGCTTTGTTCTTTGCTTTTTCTTATTTCTGTTACATGCTGCTAGTAGTATTTTAAACTCAGCAAGGGTTTTAAGATAATTTAATTTGAGTGGCATAGTAGGTTATACTGATGCTGAGTTGATTGAAGTTGGAAAGTTGAAACAGATGTAAGTTGTGAAAATCACTTCACAGAAAATGTAATAATTTGGCCAAAATTTAAGAAAGTAGAAGCCATTAGAGGTGAGTTGAAGGATAACAAACAGGGATTTAAGAGTGTAAAACACGCAGAAAGCATTTGTGCAGAAGACTGTGAAGTTAGCTTCATTTGATGCTACATTTTTTTAAATCATAGGAAATATACCTTCCTCTGTCTCAACCCATGATAAAGGTGTTAGAGAAGCCTGATAGTTAGGCAGAGATCTTTGAAAAGGAAAATGACTGAAGGACAGAAAGAACTGTGGCAAGATGCCCCAGTAGGCAAAGGCACCTGCTGCCAAGCCTCATGATGGACTCCTGCAACCCATCCTCCAATCTCCGCACCCAAACAATGGTGTATGTTCACCCACAGACATAATCAAAACACTAAGGAAAGAAAGAAAAGAAAGAAAGGAAGAAAGAAAGAAAGAAAGAAAGAAAGAAAGAAAGAAAGAAAGAAAGAAAGA
>NW_026591086.1:36191720-36217767 GCF_907164565.1 Psammomys obesus
AGAAAGAAAGAAAGAAAGAAAGAAAGAAAGAAAGAAAGAAAGAAAGATCCTATAATCCTATAATCAAAGTACAGACAATGGGTTTTGGGAACTGTAACCTATATCAGTATAAAAGAGATAGAAAATAAAAATAATAAATCCTTCCCCACCACTGCCATATGTTCACCAAACAGGAACTGTTTTTCCATTGGCCTACATCACTGGGCTACATGGAAGACTCTCTGCACTTGCTTGGTAGACCTTTCTCTTTTTGATTGCCCTAGAGATGTTGAATGAGGCCCTGAGATGCCCCACACTTTGACGGTCTACTGGACTCTAGTGACTAGAGCGAATGTTTTCCACAATACCAGATGGGGCCATTGAGCATATTTATTTGCTCTGTGTTGTACATCCCGTTCTTCCTGGCTATTTACACAAGTGGTTCTTTTATGTCAGTTTAAGTCCCTTGTGGACACCCACCTAAAATCATTCCTCTTGAAATATCACAAAGTGGGGGCTGGAGAGGTAGCTCAGTGGTTAAGAACACTGTCTGCTCTTCCAAAGGTCCTGAGTTCAATCCCCAGCAATCACGTGGTAGCTCATAATCATCTATAATGATATCTGATGTCCTCTTCTGGCCTGCAGGCATATGTGCAGACAGAACACTGTATACATAATAAATAAATAAATCCTTAAAAAAAAAAAGGAAACATCACAAAGTGTTGCATAACAATCCAGATGACTGAAGGGCATCCTCCCTCAGAGACTGTGAGCAATGTCAGCACTGAGAGAGAAACTGTGAGAAGGGCTAGCCCAGAGAACAAGCAACAGTGTTTTATTTCAGAGAGGTTGCTCCTAATATGTGGAGTATTATAAGTAAAACAATAACAAGAAATACTACAAATGTGGGATACGAGTGGTATTTTTGAATAGATCAATATGTAAGTGTTGTCTGCACAATTGACAATAAATAGACAAAATCTTGGTGATGTTGTACTTGATAGAAAAAATAAAAGATTAGGAATTTAAAAAAATAAAAGTATTAATGTTAAAAACCCATTCATACATATTAAGAAGAAAAGTAAGAAAGTCATAAAAAATGTGGAAAAGAAGTAAAGAGACACCAGTAAAAGGTATTGTCCCAGAAACCTGGGAAGAAGTGGGCTTCAAAAGCTAGTGACCAGCAGTAGAATGTTGGAGTTGCCCTTCATGATTCGTACATCAGCTTTGATAAAAAAAGCGAGGCTCAACTGACTGCAGAGCACCTGTCTTATAGCAGCTAAGTTTTGCCCTTAAGAGGGAAAAATCCAGACAAATATATTATTTGTTGGGTGCTAAAGAATAAAAACATCTACGCAACAGCTGCAAATTATAAAGGCTCCTGATTCTCAACAGTGTGTCAATGAAGACAGTTCCTCAGGAAAGGTGATAGATAATTCTGGTTCAATAGACACTGACTCATTTTTCATTCCACTTCTAATGAATTCACATTAGAGAGGATCATTTGAAGACATATGTGTTATTTTTTAAATAATTTATTTCTGAACTTTAAAAAATTAATAATATTTGCACAGGGCCATTTTATAATCACAATATGACACCTCAAGGTGTGAATTATGATATAATAACTCAAACTTTGTGCATTTAAACAAGTACTCATCCTATGGCTTCATTCTTAGTAAAGCAATGGAATGAATTATTATGTAATAACTCATGCTTTTGCTCATATTATTACTTAATTATGGAAAAAGAGGAGACTTTCAACTAATTTCACTCTTGGAAAAAAAAAATCTAACATTTTTATCCTTAGGATAAAAAGCAAGAGAGAACCCCCCCCAGGCTCATTTGATACAGTAGGATCACCTTAGAATTGCCTCAAAACTTTTTTTCCATTCAGACCGCTCTAGACAAACTTCCTGTAACATCGTTTTTCCCACTGCAGCTTCTCAACAATCTCAGAAGGCCTCCAGGTAAAAGTTGTTCAAGTGTCCTTCTATAGTCTAGAGTCACATACTAACTCAATAAGTTTATTATATGAAAAACAGTTTTCATGTGCTGTGACAAGGGCAAACTTAATTGCTCTTTCTAATAAAAGTAAGCAAGGAAAGAAAAGAGGAAGAGAAAAGGGATGAGAATGACATCTGAAGCAAAAGAAAGGGGAGATTGAGGAGTAAAAAAATAATAGTAATTAAAGAAGAAATTTCAATTAACCATGAAAATTTTCTGATGAAACTGTAAAACAATAGGAAGATGACCCAAGACAGTACATAGTACACCTATGTTCTTTACAAACAGTATACGTGTATTTCATAAAATACAGACCTCGATATCCCCTCCAGGATATTACCCACTCATAGTCAAATAAGAGGATTTAGTTCAAAATTTGTGAACAAATATATTTAGTAGTGTTCTTTTTTTTTTTTTTTTTTTTTTTCTGGAGGTAGTTTGCAAAGCTTTACGTTGCTCTTCTGGAGCCTGCAGTTCACAGAGGGCAGGTCAGAATGGAAAGGCTAGCTGGATAACCCAGCACAACCTGCAGTCACAGAGACAACATACCAAGCCAAGCTACAGTGCAGAAGCTCATGGGTTTTTTCAGATGATTCATTAATGGATTGTTCCACATCTGTAATCCAAGCCCTCAGGATGTGAAGACAGATTCCCAAGTTCAAGACCAGCTCAGACTTCATAATAAAATGCTAAATAAGCAAAAAATACGTATTCAAATATTGTAGTTTCTATATTAAATAAATGATACAAGAGGGACATTGTTCACGTGGGAACTGACCCTTTAATTGTGGTTGACTGGTTCATTCATTGATTGGTTGGTTGATCATTGCTGTCTCCATTAAGTGGTTTGATTTGGTGGCATAAGTTTCTTCAGAGGCTGGACACTTTCACACCATCTAATAAGGCAGCATTATAGTATTTTCTTATCTTGGTACTTGGATCAGCGTGTCACTGACTTAGAGCTGGGGCCACTTACTTTCAAAATCTATGGAATCTTCTCAGTCAGCGTAAACACGTTTGGTGGAATCACTAAGGAAACAGCAGAATAGCTAGAGAGAACATCATCAGAACCAGAACCTGCTGACCTAAAAGTACAGATGCAACACCTGCTAAACCGTCTCTAACTCCTAGAAGATTTTTTTGGCCTTGCGATACGTTGGTCTAGGGATCCAGTGTTAACTAGGTCTGTGGTGATTTCTAGATTACCTGACAACGTTAGTGGTTTGATTTACTTTTTTAGCTTTCTGATGCTATCTCAGTGCTGTCTGAAATCAGACCTTGTTTTTTTTTTATTTTGTTTTTGTTTTTGTTTTTTTTTCCAAGCTGATTTAAAATGAATTTAATTTGGCCACCTTGAGTTAGGAATATGTATAAAGGCATGTTAGCATGGTCTTGAATTATCATAGCACAATAAGAAGCAGGATATATGTTGTTTCATCCTTTGTTGCATAATTAGATATTATATCAATGGATTAATAATTAGAGTTAAATTATTTATACCCCAATTATTGGCTATAAGTGGTACTTTGAAATTAAACACTCATTTAATGCTTTATGTAGTTTTTGTCTTAGGTTAATCATTTTATGTAAGTTAGTTTTTATATGATTTTGGTAGGATATATATCCAAGATGAAATAAAATATTCCCAGTGCTCTATATTTCTTCTTTGTATGATGAAACAATTTTTATCTAGAGTACTTCCAGAATTACTTTTGAATTTTTATTTACACAGAAGTTGAGAAGTTGCAAGATGACCCCTGGTCAAAGTCCCACTCTCTGTGTGTTTGAGGGTGTCACAATTCCTCCTTCGTCATCTAATGCAAATAATAAAAATGTGTCTCTTCAGGAAATTAGATAAATTCCTAATTAGCTTTCTGTTTGCTGAAATCTGAATCTCATTTACTATTTCTTGGTTTTGAATGTGATAAGTTTTAGATACTATAGTTAAAGAGCTATGATAAGGATATAAATATTATGGAAATGAACAATTAATAAAATTAATGTTTTAAAGAAAAAAACAATACAGCTTAAATCACACATCGATCCCAATACCTTAATAGTAGGAGACTTCAACACCCCACTCTCGTCAAGGGATAGATCATTGAGACAGGAACTAAACAGAAATAATGACACAGAAGTCTTAAAACAAATGAACTTAATAGATATCTACAGAACCTTTCACCCAAACACAAAAGAGTACACCTTCTTCTCAGCACCTCATGGAACCTTCTCCAAAATTGACCATATAGTCTGGCACAGAGTAAACCTCAACAGATACAAGGAAATTGAAATAATCCCTTGAAATTGAAATGGTCCTATCAGACCACCATGGTCTAAAACTAGTCCTCAACAAAAACAGAAGAAAAAAAGACTTCCTAGAACTTAATGAAAATAAAGGTGCAACTTACCCTAACTTATGGGACACAATGAAGGCAGTGCTAAGAGGAAAGTTCATAGCACTAAGTGCCTTCATAAAGAAATCCGAGGCATCTCATACAAGAAACTTAATGGCTCACCTGAAAGCACTAGAAGAAGACACACCCAAGAAGAGTAGACGGCTGGAAATAATCAAACTCAGGGCTGAAATTAATATAAAGAGAACAATTCAAAGAATCAACGAAACCAGAATGGTATTTTTAAAAGAAAACATACTGCTAAAATTACACTAAACTATGATTGTACATCATGTAATAGTATTCACTATTGCCAAATGCCTCTACCCATTGAGTTTACCTAGATACATCATGGATGCTTAATTCCTTGTGATGAACAGATGGTACTAATCTATGGATCCTACCACTTACCCCCTGATAATTGTCTCTCACAGATTTAGAAACAAAGATTGTAAATAAAATTAATTTAAAAAAAAAAAAGAAAAAAGAAAGAAATGAAGATTGTAATGCCGAACAAAGTTACTTCTGTGAGTGTGAGGATAATTTGGTAGTGAGCTCCAACTGGCTTCTTCCTGCCATCTTTCTTTCTGAGGCAACTTGCCTCCAAATTCATTTTGCACGCTCAGCTGATGAACATTCATACTGGCTGACAATCTGAAGAATGTTTGTGACTACCTTCTTCACATACTCTTTAGAAAGGGAAGCGTAGTCTCAATATGAAAGCAACAAACAAAAGATAGTTCAGGTTTTCTTTTTCTACACTTGACTAGATTTCATTGGGGCTCTTTAGAGCACGGTGTGTGCTTTTTTTCTGTCTTTATTACATCATAGCTCTAAGTAACTGTTTAATGTTTCTCTTAGAAAAACATGATAATGTTTGCAAGGGCTTCCTCTTCTTTCCTTCACTCTCACAACAAAATTTGTTAAAAATTAGATATTAAATATGACTCAATTGATAATAACCAACACTGATATTTTCAACATAAAATTGGTTGTTTCATGATTGTGCATGCTTTCCGTTCTTTGAAACATACAGCTAAGTCCATTATTTTATAATACAGTAATGTATAGTGCTATTGTCTAGCTGAACATAGCAGGGTGGTTTGTTATATCCTTATAAATGTCTGCCATTTTAACATGCTGGAAATGCATTCTCAAATTTGTGCTAGGTCCTGGTTGTTATGGGGAAGAATTAATGTGTTCTATTAAATTTAACTTTTGCTGAAACATTCTTACCTCAGCTAAAGCTCAACACTGTAATTGGAGACAAGCCTCTAAGCAATTAAGGAATAAAATACTTGGCTTTTATAATCCATCTTTTGTTCTGGGAAATGCCTATACTTAAATCAGTATGGCATTAGACAGGGACTTGTGACCACTAAATATTTAATTTCATCAAAATCCATCCATATTCTGTGCTTTGACAAGCCTCTAACTAGGTAAGGATTATTTAAACAAGAAAGAATGTTTCAATTAAGTTTATACTGCGAGTGATTATGCCCTGTCTGTGTGTTCTCAGAGTCTTACTGGGCTTCTGGCAACATTCAGAATAAGATGCAAAGACCTGAGCCTGCCCGCCACACACACACACACACACACACACACACACACACACACACACACACTTTAAACCGGTGCTCTGTGCTGAGCCACCTGGATCCCTGCTGAAAACCTGCTGCCGAGTTCTACAATGCCATCCCCTCTTACCTACGTACATCCTACCACTCATTCTTTCAAGCCAGTGAGAACTGGACATCCTCATCTGGAATTAACCTTTCCTGCGGTCCTTCCAGTCTCTTGCTACCACAATCTCTGCCCAGGGGCTCATCCAGGTCATCATCCCTAAGATGGGAGACAGTCAGTTCAGTAGGAGCATGGTATGAGTTACGTTCTTATTAAGCTCTCTCTTAGCTTAGTAGCCTGGACAGGGCGGGTGTTCAGGAAATATTCATGGATCTCAGCCAGACAATAAAGAGCATCTTCATTGGCCGAAGTCTCAGAGTGCAGGAAACTCATATTAGTGAATGTGAATCTTTCCTCTTTGTTTAATAGCACAGGTTAAAGTCCATTTGTTCAGTCCAGCCCTTCCTTTAGTCATCCTCTCATTTTTCCTTGAATCTAATCAACTTAGGAATTCTCAAATTAATATTTGTAATAGTAGTGACAACTGAAGCTAACTTCTCATATTAAGAAATAACAAGGGCTGGAGAGATGGCTCAGCCGTTAAAGGCTAGGCTCACAACCATAAAATATAAGAAATAACAAACCATTCATTTACATTAGTCATTAGATGGCCATTGAATGCTAAGATTTTTCTCTATTCAAGAAAAGAGGCTTCAAATTAGTTTTTAATGGTAAGCTAAAAATGACTAGATTTTTGATTTATTAATATCCACTAACAATTTCTATTTTTTCATTTTGGTACACCATTTTAAAAAAAACATATAAGAAATTATATTGGTTAGATATATTTGATATCTTACATTTCTTATTTTTAAATTTGGTGTAACTATATTTTCTGAGAACATAATCAAGTTTGGTATACTTCAGTGGTGGAAAAACAGACTGTTAATTTTTTTTAATTTAATTTTTTGAAAAGACATGTAACATGCATACACATATGAAAAATCTCTAAACTCAGTCTTTTGCAATATTTAATGGTTTTTTCAGTATCAACCACTAAAATTTTATGAAAATCATCCAGTCTTCCCAACATATTTTTCTACATATAGGTAAAACATATGTGTATACCACCATAGATACATTTTTGAAGCAAAACTTAGGTCATGAAATATAGTCACCTGCAACACAGTGCTTACGAATTTCCCAAACTGAAATTTGAAAAAAAAAAAAAAATCACTCATTGCCACCAGCCTCTTCGTGAAGAAAGATATACTGCTACTGAAAATTAGAGTGTTTATTAATTTTTTTCACAATTTATTCATTATATATACCAACTGAAGCCTCATCCCTCAACTCCTCCCAGTCCCACCCTCCCTCCCTTCTCCCCTCTATCCCCTTCCCCTATTCCACTGAAAAGGGGAGTTCTCCTCTTCTGTCATCTGCCCGTAGCTTCTCAAGTCTCATTAGGATTGCCTGGATCTTCTTCCTCTGTGGCCTGGCAAAACAACATACCTAGGGGCAAGTGATCAAAGAGAAGGCAACTGAGTTCATGACAAAGGCAGTTCCTGCTCCCCTAATTTGGAGATCCACATGAAGACTGAGCTGCCAATCAGCTCCTTCTGAGCAGGTGATCTAGGTCCTCTCCATGCATGGTCCTTGGTTGCTGCATCAGTCTCTGCAGGACCCCCTGGGCTCATATTTTTTCGCTTTGTTTGTCTCCTTGTGGGGCTCCTGTCCCCTTCATATCATTCTATCCTCCCCTTCTTCCAGAAACCTCCCTGAACTCTACCCAAAGTCTGGCTGTGAGTCTCAGCATCTGCTTAGATCTCCTGCTGGGTGGAGCCTCTCATAGGACCCTCCTGTTCCCTCTCTTCCACCTCTTCTGTTGTCTGGCCTGTTTGCCACTCAGTGAGATTTAATCATCCTCCCTAGGGTCCTCCTTGTTGTTTGGCTTCTTTAGGTCTGTAGATTGTAGTATAGTTATCCTATATTATATGGCTAATATCCACTTATAAGTGAGTGTATACCATGCTTGTCTTTCTGCTTCTGGGTAACCTCACTCAGGATGCTCTTTTCTAGTTCCAGCCATTTGCCTGCAAATTCCATGATTTGCTTTGTTTTTTGTTTGTTTGTTTGTTTGCTTGTTTGGTTGGTTGTTTTGGTTTGGTTTTTGTTTTTTTTATTAAAATTTTATATTAATTTCAGTTTATTCACTTTTTATTTCAGCTGTAGCCTCCTCCCTCATTTACCCCCAATCCCACCCTTCTTTCCTCATCTCCTCCCATTCCTCTCTCCAAGTCCGCTGGTAGGGGAGGTCCTTCTTACCTTCCGTCTGACCCTAGCTTATCAGGTCTCATCAGGACTCTACCCAGCAGTGTATCAAAGCAGATGCTGAGACTCAACCAAACTTTGGGCAGAGTGCAGGGAATCCTATGAAAGATGGGGAAGATAGTGGGATCTGGAGATGACAGGAGCTCCACAAGGAGAGCAACAGATTTCCTTGTTTTTAATAGCTGTGTGGTATTCCACTGTGAAAATGTGCCACAAATTCTGTATCCATTCCTCCATTTAGGGACATCTAGGTTGTTTCCAAATTCTAGTTATTTACAGATAATGCTGCTATCAACTTAATTGAGTAAATGTCCTTATTGAATGGTGGTGCATCTTTTGGTGATATGTCCAGGAGTGGTATAGCTGGATCTTGAGGTAGTGCTATTCCAAATTTTCTGAGAAAGCACCAGATTGATTTCCAAAATAGTTGTATAAGTTTGCACTCCCACCAGCAATGGAGGAGGGTTCCTTTTTCTTTATAACCTCTCTAGCATGTGCTGTCACTTGAGTTTTTTTATCTTAGCCATTCTGATGGGTGTAAGATGGAATCTCAGTGACATTTTGATTTGCATTTCCTTAATGACTAAGGATGTTGAGCATTTCTTTAAGTGTTTCTCTGCCATTTGATACTCCTCTGTTGAGAATTCTCTGTTTAGCTCTGTGCCCCATTTTTTAATTGTATTATTTGGTTTGTTGGTATCTAATTTATTGAGTTCTTTTAAACCCACACACCTATGGACACCTGTTTTTTTAACTTTAAAAACTTATTACAATTTATTCACTTTGTTTCCCAGCTGTAGCCCCTTTCCTCATTACCTCTCAATCCCACCCTTCTTTCCTTCTTCTTCTGCCCCTCCCATCTGACCCTAGCCTATCAGATCTCATCAAAGCCAAAACCGTACAAGGGAAAAAAGACAGCATCTTCAACAAATGGTTCTGGTCTAACTAAATGTCCACATTAAAAAAAAATGCAAATAGACCCATATTTATCACCCTGCACAAAATTAAAGTCTAAGTGAGTCAAAGACCTCAACATAAAACCAGACACTTAAAAACTAAAACTAAACCACTTAGAAAAAAAAGTGGGGAAGAGCCTTGAACTCATTGGCACAGCAGACAACTTCCTGAACAGAACACTAAGAACTCAGTCTCTAAGATCAACAGTTTCATGGGACCTCAGTTTCATGGGACCTCATGAAACTGAAAAGCGTCTGAAAAACAAAGGACACAGTCAACAAAACAACATGACAGCCTACAGACTGGGAAAAGATCTTCACCAACCCTACATCCAATAGAGGGTTAATATCTGAAGACCCGTTCTTAATTAAATTGTTTCCCTTTTTGGCTATCATAAATGCCACATCTATTTAAAGGAGTGTTTTACTTAGTTAAATTTTGTTTTCTCATCTACAGAAAGGATTATTAAATTGAGCAGGCTACTATTTCAGCTCAAGTTAAAATCAATATCATTTATCTGGGCCTTAGGTGCTGAATGCCGAAAGTCTGTGTTTACCACTTAACTGCTGCGCTGTATCTTAGCATTGCTGAAGGTCCTTCTCCAGAGCTCTCCTGTGATTTACGGCTCTTCCAGCTGGTGGGACGAAAGTTTCAAGGCCTCTTACAGTGTTCAAGCTTCTAATAACCAACAGAGTTCTCCTTGCTTCTCTTTAAACCGAGACTGTCATTCTCAGATTGAACTCATAAAAAAAAAGTCGAAACTTTATAAGTACAGAAATTAATCTGTTATAAAATCTGAGACGCAGAAAAAGCATAATCCTGTGAAATGTACGTTTAACTTTCATCTACAACAAAAAGCCCCTCAAGTCCTCGCATTGGGATGTTGTAGCTTTTGTTTGTTTTTCTAATTCTGAACAATAATCTCATGAGGAATAGAGGCTTCGGATGCCCTAAGGATTTTCAACCAGTAGAGTCTATCTGACAGCAAACTTCTCATTCAGAAAACTATAATTCACTCTTTTAGACATAGTGTTTCTATTTTCCTGCTTAATTTACATAATGAGAATGGTTATAAATAACATTATCTGATGTTTCATATCAAAGCAGAAATGATTATTAATTGTTTAAACACAGAAAATTTGTCATTCAATCACCATAAAAATTATTTTTCATTATGCTGGGCATGCTAGGAACTAATTATTTAAATTTGTTTAGTTAAAGCTCAGTTTGAGACATCCCTCAAATGAGATCTATATTATTTGAGAAAGTACATTTCAAAACAAAATTCCTGAGAGCTAAACCAAAAAATATCACCCAAGGCAATTTGATTTATTAAAGTACATATTGCCAAAACCGTTTCTTCAGAATTAAGGCATGGAAATTCAGTAGCTATTGCTGTTACTTTTTTTGTCTAATGCTGTCACCTCAATAGAAAAGTAAATTTATAAGCAAATGTTTCTTAAATCATTGTAGTATTGTTTACCTACTAAAATTATTGATCTGAAAAAAAAACTTTAAAAGGTTTATAGTGTCCCTTCTTTAAGTGTCTTCAATTTTCAGGTTATCTTATCCATTCCAGTTCAATCTGAAAATAAATGAATGAAAACACCTCAAATAAAGCGCACAAAGCATATGAAAAGTATTTCACTAACTGTGAAAAGTATTTAACTCTATGCTTTTAAATCTATTATAAAACTTAAGTGTTCACTCTTAACACAATTGAACTCACATGTAATAATCTTATACAAAGTGATGTTTTTGTTCTTTTAACCAAGTAAGTCCAAAACATTAACATCCTGGTTTTGTTTATCCAACTACTACTTGACTACTTAAGCTGTGGAGGAAGCTTTTTAAAACAATTTCAACAACAACAGCAACAAAATTTATTTCAATAAATATTTTAAATGACCATAAAATTAAAGTTTGATATAAATAATTAGAGAAAACATACAGAAATTTAATTTCTTCCACAGCCCCCAGAATACAAGTCTGTAAACCAATTGAATCCAATACTGGAGAAAGCTCAGTATGCTACTTTAATTAACATTCAGATATTTTCATCTAAAACATCAGAAATACTTTAGGACATTGACTTATTCCAAGGGCTGTTCAGAAGCCTCCTTTCCCTTTATTTTTGAACTTCTGTTTGTAGGGAGAGGAAATAACCTTTACTGTATCACAGGTATAAAAAGGGACCAGATGATTCATCTCTGTGAATCTGCTTGTTGAATTTGATGGATCATTCTTAAAAGCGACGTTGCTAATCTTCAGGTTTTCTTTTTTAGGTTATTCACAGATCAGTGGGTTTTCCAGCTAATACAGGTCTGATGCTCTTCTGTCTTCACACATGGTATTCATCATATCTTGACAAGAAAAGACCTTCAGTCTACAAATAACCTTCACTGAAGTAAGACATGTAAGTGGGTTTCTTTATGAAAGATAGATTTTATGGCTGAATAAAAAACAACTGTAGTTAAAAAGTGTCATCCAGTGGCCTTATTTGAAGATTTTTTCCTTTAAGGAACTTTAATGTTTAGTGTAGAAACTACTAATAGACCAAAGGGAGAAAAGTATTAAATTACCTTATCATTAACCACAAACGCAACAGGAAGGGTTGATCAGCTCTGTATTTTATCATTCAGAAGCATTCAGCCTTTAAAATATTTAAGCATCCACATTAGTTCTTGTCAAACCAGCACAAAGCAGTGCATAATATGACCTGTGTGTAAGAGCAGAACAAGATAAAAGGTTGCAGCCAGAGTGAAGCTTCCACAATGGGATTGCCCTGTGCTATAGATAATACTTTACCTTCCTGTTTCCAGACAATTACTAAATGATGTTGAATGTTTTCTTTATATTTCCACTGGGTTATGCTAAGCAAGGGCACTGGGTTCAGTTAATATTGAAGTAGAAAGGGTGGGACAATAAATTTGAGGCATCCTCCATGCCCCTGTGTTCTTTCATGCGGCCAGTTAGAAAAGAAAGAGAAGTTGGGGCTCGAGAGATGACTTTGAGGGTAAGAGCATTTACTCTTCTAGCCAGAGTCCTGATTCAGTTCCCAGCACCTGTGTGAGGCAACCCAGTACTTCCTGTAACTCCAGCTCCATGGGGAGTCAGCATGTTCCTCTAGACTCAGAGGGCACCACCCTCACAGGGCACCACACTCACACAATATACCCAACACTGACACATATGCGTGTAAATAATTGAAAAAATAATCTTAAAAACAATAATAAACAAAAAGCTGTTCAAAATATGTCAAACAGCCTGACAGTGCAGGATTTCAGATATGGCAGCCATATTTAAAGAAAATATTACGAACTTTCAAGGGCTGGCAAGATGGCTCAGTGATTTAAAGTGCATGCAAGTCTGACAACCCGGGCTTGTTGAAAGAAATCATTTCCCAAAAGTTGGCCTCTGACCGCCACACGCCTACCACTGCATGAGCACACAACCCTGCCACCCTCCCCAAAATACATATTAATAAACAAAATGAAAAGAACTCTTAAGATAAGCATTCAACAATATAGTCGCTTCTACCTAACGAATATAGAGAACATACTTTGTCTTCTTTAGAGAATAGCCAAGGGGTTAGAGAGATAGACTAGCAGATACAAGCATTTGTTGCTCCTTTAGAGAACCTAAGCTTAGCTTCTAACATCTATTTTTTATTTATTTAAATTAATATTTTTATAATTTATTCACTTCACATCCCTACTGTAGCCTCCTCCCTCATCTCCTCCCACGAGGCCCCACCCTCTCTCTCTCTTCCCCTCTCTTCCCCTCCCCTAGTCCTCAGAAAGGGAGAGTCCTCCTCCCCTGCCATCTGACTCCAAGCCTATCAAGTCTCATCAGGACTGCTTGCATCCTCTCTGTGGCCTGGCAAAACTGTCCCACCAGAAGGAAGTGATCAAAGAGCAGGCAACAGAGTCCATGTAAGAGATAGCCCCTGCTCCTCTCACTAAGAACAAAATGACAGCCTAGAGATTGGGAAAAGATCTTCACCAACCCTACAGAAGGCTAATATCCAAAATATATAAAGAACTTGAGAAATTAAACACCAACAAACCAAAAAATCCAATTAAAAATTGGCGTACAGAGCTTAACAGAGAATTTTCAACAGAGGAATATCAAATGGCAGCAAAACACTTAAAGAAATGCTCAACATGCTTAGTCATCAGGGAAATGTAAATCAAAACATCTCTAAGATTCCATCTTACACCCACCAGAGTGTCTAAGATCAAAAACTCAATTTACAGCGCATGCTGGAGAGGACGTGGAGAAAGAGGAACCCTCCTCCATTGCTAGTGGGAACTTTACAGGTAAACTTGTACTTCGGAAGTCAATCTGGAGCTTTCTCAGAAAATTGAGACTAGCGCTACCCGAAAACCCAGCTATACTACTCCTGGGCGTATACCCGAAAGATACTCTACCACACAAGGATATCTGCTCAACTATGTCTCTAGGAAGCATCTATATAATGGCTCACAACCTTTGTTACTTTGTTTCCAGGAGATCTGGTGCCCTCTTCTGGCTTCCTCAGGCACCGCACACACATGCTGCTCCCTATATCCAAGTCATAAACGTGGAATTTTAAAAGCAGCAGCAAAGATCCTTTTTTCAATAAATGATAAATAAGCAAACACTCTGAGGCATTTGCCCCTGATCTTACCTATACTAGGAAAATCTTATGTAAAATAAAAGATTTCAAAACCTATTTATCAGTGAAATCAGTGTAGAACACACATGAACTCAAAATTTTGCCCCTCTGTATTAGGTGAGAGAAGGCAGGGGAAACACATCATCAGGAAGGCATTACACAGTATTGGATAAACATCTTCCCAAATCTTAGACCCTAATTATCAACACACATTTATTGCAAAGGCGTTCCTGTCCTATACAGCTTAGAATTCTATGGATGTGGAGTGTGTGGATGTGTGCAGAGGGGATGAGGGCGTGTGGGGAAGCACTAGTAAGAAGATAACAGAAAATTCCACAACAGCGTGCTCATAATTAGTAAAGCTACTCCAACTTTAACCTAGTTATTCATTCAGCAAACATGGAGTTTCTGGTACATACAGGTTCCCAAAAAAACAACTAGGAGCAGAACAGATGCAGATTCTTCCTCAAAGAGTTTACTCTATGTTGGGAGAGAATGGTAATGAACAAAGAGGAACACTGAACAACTTCATGCCGGAGCATGAAACGCACGCCGTAAATAAAGCCCTGTAATGACAGGCTAGTGAGGGCACATTATTCTTGGAACATAGTGTTTAAAGCAACACCTGGATGAAGAGACTGGCTGACTGTGTAAAAACGAGAACAAAGCTGTTTCCTGCTCAGGAAGCAGTGAAGAACAAAAACTTGAAAAAAGTTAGTAAGCTTGGTTTTGGTAACCAAAACCTGATGATACAACAGGAGAATCCGTCAGAAAACACCTCAGGAACAGCCCAAATTTGATTCCAGAGTCACTAAGAATTTCAAGCAGTCTGAAAAGGATGTAATATTACAGCCCGAGAGGAAAGGTTTCAAAACTATAAAGGATTTCAAAATAGGTGTGTGTCTTAGTGTTTCTATTGCTGGGAAGAGACATCATGATCTCAGCAATTTTTTTTTTTTTCATTTTTGGAGGGAAGAAGGGATGTTTTGGGTTTGTTTTGTTTGTTTTCTTGCTTTGGTTTGTTGGTTGGTTTGGGGTTGGGGGGTTGCTTTTCTTTGTTTTTGTTTTTGGGGTTTGTTTTGTTTTGTTTTGTCTTGTTTTCAAGACAGGGTTTCTCTGTGTAGTCCTAGTTGGCCTGGAACTCACTATGTAGACCAGGTTGACCAACATGCAGAACTGGACAAAATGTAGAGCTGTGGAGCCCAGTCCCAACAAATACATCTACAAAACAATCCCCACACTTAAGGTTCAGGGAACATCACGAAAGACAAGGACAAAAGACTTCAACCACTAGGCTTCCACCTTACAAAGAATTATAGACAAGGAAATAAAAAAGTGGCCTTCCCCAGGGAAGAATACAACATTGGTGGTCCAGTGTAACAGTCAGCCCTAAAAATATACATTCGGATAAAATTAAACAAACTAAAAGACCTTATTTAAGACTACATATGTGTATATAAATATATGCATATATGGGTGTGTGTGTGTGTGTGTGTGTGTGTGTGTGCTCATTAACAATTACTGGGGAAAACAAGGCCATGGATTTGATAAGGACTAGGGAATGGATTTGAAGGGAGGAAAGGGAAGAGAGAAATGTTAAAATTAAGTTGTAATCTCAAAAATGGAAACAAGAGAAAATAATAATAAAGCAAAAATGACATAAAAAGAATTGTGTGAAGAGCATTGGTACATAAAAATATAACATGTTCATACGCACTGTAAAATTAAAACACACAGTCCTAAGCATTTGAAAGAGAAGAGTTTTGTTATGATCACAACATTGATAAAACTATTGAAATTTTGTCTGTAAAAGAAGAAATTGCATGCTAGCTCAATATATTTAATCTTTAATTTGTTTCAAGCTATTAACTTTTAAAACCTTTTCTTTCTGAAATAATTACTTTATACATTTTATTCACAGGGCAAGAATAGAGTTTTCATCATTGTAAAAAAAAGAAAAAGATATCTTTCCAGACTAGAAGCTTTCTGAATATATGGGTGCTGTTTTTAAATTCTGCACTAACTGCTGAGAAGGTAGCTTACCTAGCCTTCAAAAAGTCTTCAGTTCGATCCCCAGTGCTATAAAAAACAGTCACAGTGACACGCATCCTTGGTCCTAGTACATGGGAGGGGTAGGCAAGAGGATCAAAATTTACTTTAAGTTGTAATCACGATCCAAAAGATGACCAAGCATTCTAAAGATGACTATAGTTACTATATCCATTGCAGTGTTGGGATTTCAACTATGACCTTACACATGCTGGGCAGGCGCTCTGTTCTTGAGCTACATCCTCAGCCCAAGTTTTATTGTTACAGATGCTGAATGTCCCAACTTCCCGTCATCTCGTAGCCTTGAGTCACGGTTCAGAATCATTCTGAAGACTATACATATTGATTGTGGAGACCGTGTACGTGTCATCACAATACCTGTATGATTATGAAAGCTAAAAGTATTGATTATAAAGAAATCAGAATGAGGTAGAAGACTTAAAGAGATATCCAAATGCTAGTTAGATCGGTAGACATCATGTGGGTAAGTGCAGTTAGTAGGTTAAAAAACAATCACAAAATATGTGCATACAAATTCCCTGAATTTCAAAATGGCACAATAAAAGGAAAAACGACAATAATAAACTATTTTGTGAAAGACAATCTGTCTTTTCTAATAGTGAGTAGCAACCTTTATTTATTTATTTATTTATTTATTTATTTATTTATTTATTTATTTAGTTAGTTAGTTAGTTAGTTAGTTAGTTATTTAGTTAGTTAGTTATTTTGTAAATTTGCCCATTACAGTCAAATTTGGGGAAAACAATCTTGCCATGTTTTAATATTTTTACGCAAAACAAAAATCTTTTAATAAACTGTCAGCTTGAAATATTCCAAAAGAAAGCAGATCATGCCATGAAGCAAAAAGCTTTTCTCAACAACCCAACATGTGTTTACTGCGTTGGAGCCCAGGACCACGCTCTATTACAGTAAAAGCTCTGCGTTTTTTCCATCTGGCAATGAGAACACAAGATGTTGTGTAAACTACCAGAAGAGCTCTATTTCATTGTAATTAAAATTTAGTGTTACATTTAAGCAATAAGGCAACTCCAGGAGATGTGATTATCATGAGATAATGACCTTGGGGTGTCAGAAGGCATAGAAGGAACCAAATGCCTCCAATCCTCTGAGGGGCAAGATTATTTCTACATAACAACTCCTACCTCCTCTCTCAAATGCACCCCTGCCCCTGAAGCTGTATGATCATGGCAAGAAGAAAGCAAGACATTAAGAGTACCAGTATGATTTCTGTAAGAAGAGGGCATTGGGGGACTGGTATATGACAAAATTGGCCTTGTGGATGCTGAAGCAGCAGTTTCAAATGAGTTGTGTTGTTTGTGCAATAATTATGCAATGGCTTTAGAATTCTCTGGACACACATAGACCTGTCAGTGATGTCACAGTCCTGTAAGTAATCTTCAGCAAAGGCACGGATCTAACCTTTTCCCCTTGTTTTGGTTTCATGATTTCCATTCCATAATAGCAATAAGATATGACAGGTGGTACATTTCTTGAGGGTTTATTAGTCTTCTTGGGTGGTTGAAGCCATTCAGCCTTTGGCCTGAACCTCTCAAGACATCTAAGATGTATAATAATTTCCCCAAAATGCAAGGCTTGTCATGTCTTATTGCTTAATTACTTTGTACTTGCCGAGTAATTTTTCTCAAAGTGAATGCAGATAACAGGGCTTACTTTATAACTTTACACTAATAGAAGCTACTTCTACAATGGAACACATGATAATTCTGCTCCATTATATTACTGTTATAAACCCTGAAACATGGGTCACTTAAAATTATGTAAAATATTTATATTCTTTAACAACTTGTTACGAGGGTAAAAGAATAAACTAAAATTAGACCTAATATAAAATAATGACATCCTCAAGAACAAGTCATGATAAAGAGATGGGAACCGTAAGTATTGAAATAATTCTTCAACATCAAAGAGGTAAAAGTGATAGCTTAATTTGTAAATAATATTTTATAAGAGAAAATAAGTGAATAAAAGGAAACATTAGCATTCTGAGGAACCTCTTTTACAATAGATACATAGAAAGGATTTGTATATGTGAATGAAGATGTATAAATGTGTAGTCAGTATTGAGTGCATAAACTGAACAAAAGTTTAAGGTATTCGATTTTTTTTTTTTCCTGTGGAGGGAAAATCATTAGCTTGGTTAACAGTATACCTTTTTTGGATTACTTCACAATGTTATCCTTGTATTGAACATGATTGCTTTGTTCCTCTTTCTGTCCACCATTTCCCTAGAATTCTTTTCAAAAAGAAATCAAATGGTATTTTGTTCGGAATGCATCTTGTCTACACAGTACATAACATTGAAATTTCTTTACATACACACATACTTCCATGGGTCCATTGGCAATGTACAAGTCAGAAATATAGTCAAATCAGTGACAAGAATCTTTCTCTCTCTCTCTCTCTCTCTCTCTTGCTCTTTCACTCCCTTGTATCTCTCTCTTACATACATACTTAATATATAGACACACATATAAAGAGATATGTTTATATTTGTTATGTTATCTGTCCTTATTTGCATAGACACCATCTCAATAAAGAATTATACTCTGTATGTGGTCATTTAAATATATGTATGTATGTATATATTGGTTTCTTTTTTTCTTAAACAATGTGCCAAGAGTAAAGTAATATTAGAATCATGTGGTAAATGAAAACATTAAAAAGACAATTAGCTTTGATTAAACTCCCCAGATGTTCTTTTTCAGTGGTATTTCTGTAAGCAAGAGTGAAAACTGTGGAGAATTTTCTAAATCAAGTACATGTACTCCTCTGACTTGGGCTATTCATTCATCACTAAAAACCATTTGAACAGTCTTTTCCGACACCTACCTGGCAAAAAGAACGAAACCCTCCAGGTAGAATATTTGATTTTAAACAACAGCCATTGCACTCATGCCAACTGTTTCTACTTATCTACCCAGCCACTGACCTTCCTACCTGTCTAACAAATAACCACCTATTTGTTGACATTTCATAGGTCTGTCTGGACAGAGTGCTGGAATTGGATGCTCTATCCAGGTCAGAGGACCACAGTCCACCTTAGTCAGCAGTGCTCTGGGAACAGTCTTACACACAGGTATAGCAGCTGATCAAACCACTGTGAGATTACACGCTTTGCTGGTGATGATGGTTTACATCCCATGGCTGAACTTGACTGTCCAGTTGGTGAAGTAACTTTTCTGGAATGTTCATTTCTCTCATGCACTTTTTCTTTTAATTTATGTTTTTTGTTTGTTTGTTTGTTTGTTTGTTTGTTTGTTTTGAGGTATCTAAAATTTATTTGTTTTACACTTTTAGTTTTTTAGTATTTTTGTTGCTGTTTTGTTTCTATTTTTAATTTTTTATCATTTAATTTATTCATTTATTCGCTGTACATACTGATGATAGGCCCTCCCTCCTCCCCTTCTGTTTCCATCCTCCCTTCCACTTCCTCATATCCACCCCCCCTACTCCTCAGATAAGGAGAGACTCACCCCTACCAACTCACACCAGCACAATCAAGTCACATCAGGACTTAGAGCATCTTCTTCCCCTGTGGCTTGGGAAGGCAGCCCTGCCTGGGGGGAAGTGATCGAAAAGCAGGCAACAGAGTCCATGTAGAGACAGCCCCCTCTCCCTTTTCTAGGGGACCTCATGTTGGCCAAGCTATCCATCATTTATGCATGTGTAAGGAGCCTAAGTCGAGTCCATGCATGCTCCATTCAAACCCAGGACCCAGGTTAGTTGGCTTTGTTGGTCTTCTGGTGGATCTCCTGTCCCCTCTGGGTCCTTCCACAAGACTCCCTGCACTCCTCCCAGTATTTGGCTATTAGTCTAAGCATCTGTTTCCATCTGCTGTTGGGTGGAGCCTCTGAAAAGAGAGCTATACTAGTCTCCTCTCTGTAAGCATAGCAGGATGTCATTAATGAACTCAGTGGTAGGCTCTCTGATCACCTCCCCCTGGTGGGTCCAGCCTCTGAGGCTTGCCAGGCCACAGAGGAAGACAATGCAGTTAGTCCTGATGAGACCTGATAGCCTAGGGTCAAATGGAGGGGGCGGAGGACCTTCCCTATCAGTGGACTGGGGTAAGGGCATAAGGGGAGAAGAGGAAGGGAGGGTGGGACAGGGAAGAGATGAGGGGGGGGGCACAGCTGGCTTATAAAATGAATAAATTGTAATAAATATTTAAAAATAAATAAAATGCAAATGTTGGATTTGAAAAAAAATTAACTTCCAGCATTGGCTCTCTCCCAGGGGGTGGGTCTCAGGTTGGGCCAGGCACTGGTTGGACATTCCCTCAATCTCTGCTCTCTCTTTATCCCTGCACATCTTGTAGGCAGGGTAGATTTGGGGTCAAAGATTTGTTGGTGGTTTGGTGTTTCCCTTCCTCCACTAGGAGTCCAGTCTAGTTAAAGGATGGACTCTTCAGTCTCCATGACCCCTGCTACTAAGAGTCTCAGCTAAGCCACCCTCATATCCTCCCAGGAGCCTACCCTGTGGTGATCTCCAGCTTGTTTCAGAGATGGCCCCGGCCCATGGTTTCTCTTCTCTCCACAGGCCCTTTGTATTCCTGCACCCTATTCTCGGTCTGCATGGCCTCATTTCTCTCCATGCTCATTCTTCAACCCTGTTCCCTCTCTTCAGCCACTTCTGCTATCCATTCTATTTGCACTCCTGAGTGATATTTAAGTATCCTTTCTTGGGTCCTCCTTGTTAGTTATCTTCTTTGGATCTGCAAATTGTAGGGCGGTTATCCTACACTACATGACTAAAATCCACTTATAAGTGTGTACAAACCATGTGAGTCTTTCTGGGTCTGGGTAAGTTACCTCACTCAGGATGATCTTTTCTAGTTCCATCCATTTACCTGCAAAATTTCATGATTTCTTTGTTTTTAATAGCTGACTAGTATTCCATTGTGTAAATATGCCACAATTTCTTTATCTACTCTTTGGTTGAGGGACATCTAGGTTGTTTCCAGTTTCTGGCTATTACGAATAAAGCCACCATGAACATGGTTGAGCAAATATCCTTGTAGCAATTGTTCCTACTTCCCATCTCACATTTCAAGTGACG
Source organism: Psammomys obesus (assembly GCF_907164565.1). NCBI lineage: Eukaryota > Metazoa > Chordata > Mammalia > Rodentia > Muridae > Psammomys > Psammomys obesus. The sequence goes on from NW_026591086.1 coordinate 36,212,817, forward strand.
ACGGAAGTTATCATTAGTCATGAGAATAGAAGTTGTTCAGGCTAGAGATTCAACTCAACTGGTAGATCCCTTTACTCTGGGGTTTTATCCCTAACAGTGTATACAGAAAACATCATGATGTGTATCTCTAATACCAGCACTCAGAGGCAGGATCATCCTTGGCTATATATCCAGCTCAAACCCAGCTTGAGGTACATAAGACCCTGTCTAAAACAAAACAACAATAGAAACGAAGGCCATCCCAAGATTTTTCTAAGAATCTTTATACTAGCTTCTTGTACATTCTATTCCTTAGCAGAAGACTAGCCTATTATAGGACCTCTTTGATTGTTCAAACAGACTTCATTTCTTGAAGTGAAACTACAAAATGTAAGCACCCTTACTTCAGGAGTGAATTCTAGTCTACACTTTGTTTTCATGTTTGCATTCTCCCTAGCACTGACTCTTGCTGAATTTTGTAAATTCTAACAATGTTAAAACTTTCATGCCCTTAAGTTCAGGGTAGATGGGAATCATCACAAAATCTGTCTTATGAGGCAGGAGCAATGGCACACGCCTGTAATCGCAGCACTTGGGAGGGGCAACAGGTGTATCTTCATGAGTTCGAGGTCAGCCTGGTTGACAAACTGAGTCCAGGACAGCCAAGGCTACACAGAGAAACTGTATCCAAAAAAATTGCCTTATAAATGCAGGTGTCCTCCACATTTATCCTTATAACATCACCTAGCATTTCAGAAAGCTAAGTGTGTTCACTATTTATGATATGAATGGTAGTTTCAAGCTCATTTTCCCTGGCCGATTGTGACATTGTCTTTGTCACATGTCTTTGACTCTGAGTGTGAGGCTGATGAGCAATGTTTCAAATAAAAATAATATTAGTATTACGCAGAAACAAATCCCTTTCCTTACTTTAAATAACAGAATAGGTCAAACATGGAAGGCTTTATTAGCTACCAGACAGTCATTTACATGGTCCATAATGTAACACTAATATATTCATGTATTCACCAGAAAGTATGGACTTAGAAATTAAAGGTTCTGTTGGGATTTTTAAAAAGAAGAGGCTGATTCTATCCTAAAAGTATATTTTTGTTTGAATATTCTCTTTTTCTCATTAACTGCTTGAATCAGTTTTAACAAAAGGCCTCATTATGAAAAGTAAAAGAAATAAATAATAAAAATCCATAAAATATGTGAGAAAAGCATGATCAAATGCTCCGGTGGGGAAATCCTGAAAGTTAAAATGGCACAAATCATCATAAGGCACAAACGATAACAAAACATTTTTCTCTTTAATTTATTTATTTATTCACTTTATATCCTGATTGCAGCCCTCTTCTTCTCTCCTCCCACTCTCTTCCTCCATTCTCCCCTCCCCCTCTTCTCAGAGAAGGAAGCCCCTCGACCCCCGTACCCTGTGCTATCGCTCCTAGGCACTGCATGTCATATTAGAACTAAGTGCATCTTCTTCCACAGGCCAGACAAGGCTGCCCAGCTAGGGGAAAGTGATCTAATAGCAAACCTGCATCCATGTGAGTTACAGGCCCTGCTCCAGTTGCCAAGGGAGCCACATGAAGACTGAGCTGCCCATCAGCTACATATGTAGGGGACCAAGGTCCAGTCCATGGACCTAGTGGTTCATTCTCTGTGTACCCCCATGAGCCTAGATTAGTTGACTCTGTTGGTCTTCTTATGGAGCTCTTAAGCCCTTCTGGTCCCACTATCCCTCCTCCGACAAAATTAATGGAATAGAGCTCAACCAAAGCATTTTTACTATTATCAAAGGCATTAACTAAGCCAGGATTGAAAAAATTAAATCCAAGACACTGAAAACAACTATTCGGTAGTCTAGTTCCACCAAATCATAAATATGGGTCTCTAAAAAAAAATAAAAATAAAAATTAAACTGCAAGCCTGAGCTTTCACCTTCTTTGTCTTCCTCTTTTCAACCTCTCAAACTGAAAGATGATAAGCAATCATTGAAAGAAACCGTAACCCACCAAACTTACACTGTATTATTGGCTTTTTCAAAGAGAGTCCCTCAAATAGAGCGGGACTTCCAAATGAATCAGCACCACTTTTACTGTGTGTCACCCCTCTTTCACTAGCATTGGGGTCAGCACACTGGACTCAGTAGAAATTGCATCTTTAAGTCCTTGGCCTCCATCTCAGAGCAGTCAGTCTAAATTGAGCCTCTGCTTATATAAGTGACTTCCTCATTTGCCTGGTTGAAGGGAATGAGCTCATCTGAAGCTGTCTAGTGACAAACTCAAATTTTTTTTATGAGAACAGATCATGTAGTTGCAGTAAATTAGCACACACCGAATCCAGGATGTGCTGAATCTTCACTATTCCAACAGGTTCCGAGGTATTGTCAGCAGTAGAAAATGGCCTTCAAGCAGGCTGCTTCAGCTAAGGCTCCTGGAGTTTAATTGAGGCTGTGGCTGGACCTAAGGTGAGAGTCTGCTCTATGACTCACTCACTGGCTGTGTCCTCTTTGAGTTCATGAATTTATTTATTAACTTTTGAAAACTTTTAATGTGCCTCCCAAAAGTCCAAAATGACTTCTTCATGGCAGCCTTCTAAAATCCTGGTCCTGTCTTTGCAGTCGGTCACAGCTCCAGGTCAGGAGGGGCCGACTCACACACCTGCGCATCCCTGCCAGGAGGCTGACGTCATTGCTTGGAGAGGTAAGTTTCATGAGAGAAGGGAGAGTATGAAAATCACATGTGCAGCATATTCTTATTATTGTGAACTCACCAAAATATTGTAATATGTTGCTGATTTGTATTTTATAAATTCCAACTTCTGTCTGATCTCATATCTGGCAAAAGCCTGCATAGATCATTCTATCTGTCTGTTTGTCTATCTATCTATCTATCTATCTATCTATCTATCTATCTATCTATCTATCTAATCTATCAATCAACTGTCTAATATCAGAAAGAATATAGACTAAACAATTACTGAATCTAAGAAAGGGATTTATTCTGAAGCTGTAAAGTGGACCTGCTTTGTATCTTTGTGTTTTCATAAGTTTTAAATTATCTCAAAATTAAATACTAAGTCCCTGAACATAGGGTGGGTGGGGGATATTTCCATCCATTTTGCCTGCTCATAATGTGAGAGACCCTGGGTTGGACTCTCAACACCAGAGCAAAAGACTGTAAAAAAAAAAAAAAAAAAAAAAACCAGAATAAGATGGATATGAAAACTAAAAGTAATACATGCTTCAGCGCTAAATGCTAAAGATAAAAGTTTTCCTGAAAGATAATAACTGCTGAGACATCAATAAAGTAGATGTATTGGAAAATTGCATGGTACTACATACAGCTTCCATGTCGTGCCAGTTTGACATCCTGAGAGATTTTTAGAAGTTTCCTTCCCTTTCCCAAACAGGTATGTTCCAAGATGAGCATGCACAGTGCTTCTGCCTCCCACACATCACGGTAGCACTGATGTTTATATAAAAGACAATAACATTAATATTTCATAGTTGATAGATGGATTTCCAAGCTTTATAATCTTTCTTGTCACAGCGTATCTTAAAAAAGTCAAACCTCTAATCCTCTTTGGAGCGTGCTTCTACTGATAAAGAAAAAGAGAAGTGACTGAAGACACAGCAGAGTGGGAGAGAGCTTTCTCAGAGAGGACAAGGCTCTGGTACCATCTCCAGCACTCTTTCCATCAGACCCCAACAGTATTGTATGACCATTATCTAAGAGTCTCTCTTTTATGAAAAAAAAATTATCTGGATATGAAAAGCATCTCAAGAAGTCCATGTATCTCATCTGGAGTCAGGATAGATATCTCAAAAATAAAGTTTTATTTAAACTGTGGATGAACAAGAGAAAAATCACAGATGTCTTTGCAAATACCAGAGGCCTAATTTCTCTGCTATTTTCCTCTCACTCTCGTTGACCCTGGGAGGATGCTAATGGAATAAAAGTAGAATTAGCAAAAATAATTTTCTCCAAAGAAGAAAAATCCATCAGTGCATGTCAACAGACAAAATTATATATTCCTGCCAATATTATGAGGAATATGTGTTGCTGCAGCCTTCCAGCTAAAACTGAGGTCTACAAAGAGCTTTCAGTGGAACTTTGGAGTCAAAGATATAGTAAAAATTGATGTCAGAGATTCTCCTTGGGGGGAATCTAAATGATGATAACTTTTATCACATTTTGCTTAGAAATAAGAATACAAACTCAGAACAGCAGCCAACTGTTTCTCTGAAATTCTATGAAGCCCAAATAGATATCAATGAGGTTCTCTCTATCCTAAATACCACGAAAACACTCTGCCTTAGAGGCCAAAAACACGGATGCTTCTATTTGAATAAATAAGCTTAACAAACTGTCACTAATGGCCTTTGAATTTAATACAATGAAGCCTCGACTATTTCATGCCCAAAGAAACTATATAGTAGTGTGTAGAAAGCAGCCATACCCATAAAATGTCCCACAATAGGTATATGCCCTATTTGCTGTGGGCACATGACACAGACCTAATGTGCTAACCTGTAGCAGCATTTTCGCTGAAGAAGAGAGATTCCTTCTCTTAGCAAAGCTTTCTTTTAGCACTCACTGAATGTCGCTGCCTAACTCTGAACAAGTCTCAGGACTGGCCCTTCAGGCCAGTCATCCAGTCCAAACCCCAGAATGAAAAAAAAATAGAGAGACAGAGAAAAGGGAGAACAACAGAAAGAAAAAGGAGAGCCATCTTTTTTTTCTTGTTGTTCTTTGCTGTTGCTGTTATTTTGAAGTGTTGGGGTTCAAGCCCTCACTCCTGCTGATCATACAGCCCTTACTAATTTTTTTTGAATAATTGTCAAAAGCAAGATATATTTTAAATACTTGAATTATTTTTGCCACCTAAAATACCATTTGTCATACTTCCTTGTTAAAGAAAGAAAGAAAGAAAGAAAGAAAGAAAGAAAGAAAGAAAGAAA
>NW_026591086.1:36217777-36275463 GCF_907164565.1 Psammomys obesus
AAAGAAAGAAAGAAAGAAAGAAAGAAAGAAAGAAAGAAAGAAAGAAAGAAAGAAAGAAAGAAAGAAAATTTTGTTACATATTGCCAGAGGCTAGTCCCCAACAACTTAACTAACCTAAACACTTCTTCATAGTACATCCTTCTCTAGACTTTGTTTCTTTGTGTATTGTTTCTCTTTTCCACTAGACACGAACTGTCTATACGGACAGTGACTTGGCTAATATGTTCCAATGATCATGGTACCATGGTAGTCACAGCATGAGGCATTCCTGGCTTATAGGAGATGCTCAGAAAATGGCTTGGTGCCAAAAGAATGCTAGAACAGGCTTGCCAGCATGACAAACAGAACACAGTTGCTCCATAAGGTGGGTAGATGGAGTCCAACTTTCACACATGTTCCTGGAAGGTTTCACCTGTGTACCACTAGAATCAAGCATGCTGATCCCAGAAGCTAGGAGAGGAAGGCTCATCGTTAAGTGAACTCAGTTTCCTATAAAATTCATGATTGTTTTGTCATCCTAAAAGACTCAGCAAGGAGGCTTCAGTGGACCACAACACCCACCGCAGAGCTTATGGGAATTGTAGGCGGCTGGAAACAGAGGAGGTTGACATTGTTCAGCCAACTGACAAAGATGCCTTCTAAATGTTTTATGCTGCTCCTTGCCAAAGTGCCGAAATCACTCTCAAGTAAATATTCCTAGAAATTAGGTGGAGTATTTACAATGTGGCCTTTCATGGGACTTAAAGAACTGATAAATTCTTTCTCTGCAACAAAATGGCGACGTGGATGAGAAAGGCCATGCAAGAGAACATTTTTCAGCCTTTAGCTTTAGTGCTTATGAAAACATAGGTGTAGTCATGGAGGCCTTGGGGATTTTCACAGCAATGAGATTCAATGTTTAAGAAAAATCCCTAAAATAGTTTTCAGACCTGAACTGCACACCTTTATGAAACTATGGAGTCTGGTAAAACCTAGGGGGAAAAACAGTTTATACAGGCTACAAATAGGTTTGCGATCTTTGATACATTTTAGAGTATCCTGAATAGTAATGTTCTTCTAGGGAGTGATTTACAGCCCTTCCTAAATCTGATCTCCAGAGCTGACTTAGGCTAATTTCTAGATTCTCCTGCATCTACTTACATCTCGTTCCTCATATATTTTCAATGCTAAATGCAAAACATGTACACTATCCATGGCCGTATTTTTAGGTAGGAATGCAATTCCTCCCCATAGTGGCAGTACAACATCCTCTCCGTTATAAATAGCTTCACTTCAATGAGAAAAGATGATGAAATTCTTTTTGAAGACTCTCAAAGGGCTTGCAGATTTTTAAAAATATTACCGCCACTTTGTTTGGAAGAAATACAGTTGGGTCGTAAAGCCATCATTTGTGAATAGATTTATGAACACGACACACATTTGCATGTTGTGCATGGAAACCTTGCACCAAAGACTGGCTCCAAACAAGGAAACTGTTGTTAGTTGGAGTTTTCTCAACTGGATTATCGTTAACAAATTTCAAGTCCCCCTAACCTAGTGAAAGTTAATGTGTAAGTCAAAACCAATTTTCTATGAATAGTTTACCAACTTCAAAATTCACTGTGCTTTCATTGAACATCGACCATGCAGTAAAGAGAATTTATTTTTTTCTTTTCCTTTTTATAGCAATTGGGCTTTGCCCTCAGTTTGTAGAAAGCAACCTATATTCTTGACACCTTGGCTTGTCTGAGGGAAACTTTTGATATAAGGTGCAGAGTACTTTTTCCTTTCTATTAAGAACAAGCAAATATCTTTATTTTCCTCTGTGACAGGCTAAACATTTAGAATCTATCTGTAATTGCCTGAGAATGTCTTATTATCCTGGAACCGGATGCAGAGGAGTGTTTTAAGATTTGGTCTTTGTTTGTTTGTTTGTTTGTTTGTTTGTTTGTTTAAGCTACCCCTCCACCCCTCCACTTGCAGGATGCTGAGGCAGGAGGATCGTAAGTTTCAAAAAGGCCAGAGCTGCATACAGACATCTTATCTTAAAACCACAAACAAACACTGGGAATTACCTATATTATCTGTTTATTCAAAAATCCTGACTAAGCCCAAGAAATAGTATTAGTAAAAGAATTTATTTTTACAAAGTAAGAAAATTGACTTAAAGAAGCTTACATTAGCTATGTCTTCAGCACAAAGGAAAGAAACAATGGTAGCTGCTGTACTTAAGATGTTTTATGTTTAAAGATGCAGAGTGTTGATTAGCTGGGACTTAGGGGACCTGACAAAGCTTTCTGAGAAATTGCCGTTTTTGTTGGGATTGAACAACCATAGGATTGTGGGAATTGGCGTGAAGAGTGTCTGAGGGACGTACAAGACCTGCAATGCAGTGATTGGAAATCTTGTCTCAAATCTGCAGTGAGCTCAGATCAAAATTTCATGAAAGCAAATGCTTTGGATTGATATTGGAGATGTGAAATGAAGCCCAAGGCTTAATGCACACTTCTCAATAACGATAGTAAGGCAACCCTGAGGGAATGTGCTGAATGACTAAATTATTTTCAGTAAAATCATCTCCAAAGACAAGATCTATATTTTAAGTACCCAGTGTTTCCACACAGAGGTAGTCCAAGTTAAGTTTCTATATTTTGACTGTTTTTTATTTTTTTTTTTACTGTACTTCCTGAAAGAAACAAGAATCCCCTTATAAAATAAAATGCAAAGCAGAATACATTAGGCAGATCGCTCCCCACACATGCAAAGTACCATTATCACACCAGCAGCTGCTTCGGGTCCCAGGGTTTCAGCCTGTCAATGAGAAAATCCTTGATGTGCTACTGAAGGCACAGTTATCTTGACAGCCATCTTCATGTAATATTCAAGATAGCTTTTACACAGCCTCAGTGATAATATTAGCCTGAGATCTAATGCTTACTCTTTATTTAAGGGATGATGAACTTGATTTGATGCTTTCTTCGCCGTAAGCCAGTTCAGGCTGCGAATCCTCCTGGGCAGACTTCGCTACCTTTAACTGACCGGAAACTTGGGAAGTTCCTAGCCAAAATCCTGTTCTAACAAATTACTGCCTCTCAGGCATAGCTTTATCCAGACTTCTCTGAGGAGCTATTTTCCTCAGCCTTCCTCTGTGTATTGGGCCTGACCTTTGAGTTCTGTAGTCACTGAATTGCTACTATCTAAAATAATAAAAAACAATCTTACCCAGTCCACCTTCATTTGAATAGAGGGGGAATCTGTGAGATTGTCCCGAAGCTCTTTTGCCGACATTATCAGTCTACAGAAGATTGTGGGAATATAATTCATCAGTTTAAAAGCTATGTTTAGAAAGGAAGGTGGAGGTGAGTGAGGGAGAAGGGGAGGAGTAAATGGGAGAGGGCAGAGAGGAAAATGAGGCAATACTTAACAAATATTCAATGTTTAGTTGGATCTCACATTCTCTATTTTGATGTCATCTGATATACAAGTCTAGATTCAAGAATCAAACAACACAATTAACCCAGAAATGATTTCAGAGTCTAGGTTCTCTCATGAATCTCTACAGTAGGGTCTTTATTTCTCCTCAGTACAGTAGGAGACATAAAGCCTCTAAGACAGTAGAAGTGAAGATTTTGACAGAAATAGATGTCTCGCTATGTCATGAGAGGAGCCTTCCATGTACTGTGTAGAGAACACAGAAGGAATCCACAGTGGAATATATCATACAGAATACGCTTGCTGTTTTCACTTGCGATGCTGCTTAGGATTGGAATTGTGAGTGCCTGTTTGTATATTGTACAACTATCTCATCTCATTCTATTGAGGTCTCCAAAGTTCAGCAAGTCAAAGAAAGAGGAAAAGAATTATATGCAGTGGTATGATCTCTTAGTTTCTGTCAATCTACCTATCCAAGTTTATTTTAGGAATCTAAACATTTTTACATAGATGTCCAGCCTGTATAGTTACTTCATATGCCCATCTCTTCTCCCAGAGGCCACCTAGGAAGAGGAAGAATCAGCCTTAAAGGGCCCTCCCTTGAAGTGGAAGGGTCAGGAGTCCACTAGCAGGTGCCCTCCAGCTGCATAAGAGTTTGTGCAGTAGCTACTGGGCCCACTCTAGCCTCAGGCTGTTTCTCTGGTGACTCACTTAAGAGTTGCCATTGCCCTTTCTCCACATCCTCTTCAGTACCTGTTGTCACCTGAGTATTTTTTAATTTAATTTTATTTTATTAATTACACTTTATTCACTTTGTATCCCCCCATAAGCCCCTCCCTCCTCCCCTCCCAGTCCCACCCTCCCTCTCTCTTCTTCACAAATGCCCCTCCCCAAGTCCACTGATAGGGGAGGTCCTCCTCTCCTTCCTTCTGATCTTAGTCTGTCAGATCTCATCAGGAGTGGCTGCATTGTCATCTTCTGTGGCCTGGTAAGGCTGCTCCCTCTTCAGGGGGAGGTGATCAAAGAGCAAGCCAATCAGATTATGTCAGAGGCAGTCCCTCTTCCCATTACTATGGAACCCACTTGGACACTAAACTGCCAAGGGCTACATCTGTCCAGGAGTTGTAGGTTATCTCCATGCCTGGTACTTGGTTGGTGTATGAGTCTGGGGGAAGACCCCTGTGTTCAAATTTTCTGGTTCTGTTGCTCTCCTTGTGGAGTTCCTGTCCTCTCTAGATCTCACTATTTCCCACTTCTTACATAAGATTCCATGCACATTGCCCAACAGTTAGCCATAAGTCTCAGTGTCTGCTTTGATAGTCTACAGGGCAGAGCCTTTCAGAGGCCCTCTATAGCAGGTTTCTAACTTGTTTCCTGTTTTCTTCTTCTTCTGATGCCCATCCTCTTTGCCTTTCGGGATGGGGATTGAGCATTTTAGTCAGGGTCTTCTCTTTTAATTAGTTTCTTTAGATGTACAGATTTTAGTAGGTTTATCTTATGTTATATGTCTATATGAGTGAGTATATACCATGTGTGTATTTCTGCTTCTGGGACAGCTCACTCAGGATGATCTTTTCCAGGTCCCACCATTTACCTGCAAATTTCATGATTTCCTTATTTTTCATTGCTGAGTAATACTCCATTGTGTAGATGTACCACAATTTCTGCATCCATTCTTCAGTTGAGGGGCATCTTGGCTGTTTCCAGCTTCTGGCTATTACAAATAAGGTTGCTACAAACATGGTTGAGCAAATGTTCTTATTGTGTACATGAGAATCTTTTGGATATATGCCTAGGAGTGGTATGGCTGGTTCTTGAGGAAGCGCTATTCCTAGTTGTCTGAGAAAGCGCCAGATTGATTTCCAGAGTGGTTGTACAAGTTTACATTCCCACCAGCAGTGGAGCAGGGTTCCCCTTTCTCCACAACCTCTCCAGTATGTGTTGTCTCTTGAGTTTTTGATCTTAGCCATTCTGATGGGTGTAAGGTGAAAGCTTAGGGTCGTTTTGATTTGCATTTCCCTGATGGCTAATGAGGTTGAGCATTTCTTTAAGTGTTTTTCTGCCATTCGATATTCCTCTACAGAGAATTCTCTGTTTAGCTATGTACCCCATTTTTTAACTGGATTACTTGATTTTTTTTCTGTTTAACTTCTTTAGTTCTTTATATATATTGGATATTAGCCCTCTGTCAGATATAGGGTTGGTGAAGATCTTTTACCAATCTGTAGACTGTCGTTTTGTTCTGAGGACAGTATCCTTTGCTTTATAGAAGCTTTTCAGTTTCATGAGGTCCCATTTATTGATTGTTGCTCTTAGAGCCTGTGCTGTTGGTGTTCTGTTCAGGCAGTTGTCTTCTGTACCAATGAGTTCTAGGGTTTTCCCCAATTTTTCTTCTAACCGATTTAGTGTGTCTGGTTTTATGTTGAGGTCTTTGATCCACTTGGACTTCAGTTTTGTGCAGGGTGATAAGTATGGATCTATTTTCATTTTTCTACATGTAGACATCCAGTCGGACCAGCACCATTTGTTAAAGATGCTGTCTTTTTTCCATTGTATGGTTTTGGCATCTTTGTCAAAGATCAGGTGTCCATAAGTGTGTGGGGTTTTTTCTGCTTCTTCCGTTCTATGCCAGTACCATGCAGTTTTTATAACTGTTGCTCTATAGTACAGCTTAAGATCAGGGATGGAGATACCTCCTGAAGATCTTTTATTGTAGAGGATTGTTTTAGCAATTCTGAGTTTCTTGTTATTCCATATGAAGTTGAGAGAATTCTTCTTTCCAGGTCTGTAAAGAATTGTGTTGGTAATTTGATGGGAATTGTATTGAATCTGTAGATTGCTTTTGATAAAATGGCCATTTTTACTATGTTAATCCTGCCAAGCCATGAGCACAGGAGATCTTTCCATCTTCTGATATCTTCTTCTAATTCTTTCTTCAGAGACTTGAAATTTTTTTCATACAAGTCTTTGACTTGCTTGGTTAGGGTTACACCAAGGTACTTTATGTCTTTTGTGGCTATTGTGAAGGGTGTTGTTTCTCTAATTTCTTTCTCAGCCCTTCTGTCTTTTGTATACAGGAGGGCTACTGATTTTTTTTTTTTTTTTTTAGTTAATTTTGTATCCAGCCATTTTGCTGAAGGTGTTTATCAGCTGTAGGAGTTCCCTGGTGGAGTTTTTGGGGTCACTCACACATACTATCATATCATCTGCAAATAGTGATAATTTGACTTCTTCCTTTCCAATTTGTATCCCCTTGATCTCCTTCATCTCTCTTATTGCTCTAGCAAGGACTTCCAGCACTATGTTGAAGAGATATGGAGAGAGTGGGCAGCCTTGCCTTGTCCCTAATTTTAGTGGGATTGCTTTAAGTTTCTCTCCCTTCAGTTTGATGTTGGCTATAGGCTTGCTGTATATTGCCTTTACTATGTTTAGATATGTGCCTTGTATCCCTGATCGCTCCAATACTTTAAACATGAATGGATGTTGGACTTTGTCAACTGCTTTTTCAGCATCTAAGGAGATTATCATGTGGTTTGTTTTCTTTCAATTTGTTAATATGGTGGATCACATTGATGGATTTCTGTATATTGAACCACCCCTGCATACCTGGAATGAAGCCTAAAAAATATGGAACGCTTCACGAATCTGCGTGTCATCCTTGAGCAGGGGCCATGCTAATCTTCTCTGTATCGTTCCGATTTTAGTATATGTGCTGCCAAAGTGAGCACATCACCTGAGTTTTTTATCTTAGCCATTCTGACGGGTGTGAGGTAGAATCTCAGAGTCATTTTGATTTGCATCTCCCTGATGACTAAGGATGTTAAAAATTTCTTTAAGTGCTTCTCCGCCATTCTATAGTCCTCTGTTGAGAATTCTCTGTTTAGCAATGAAGCCCATTTTTAATTGGATTATTTGGTTTGCTGGTGTTTAATTTCTTGAGTTCTTTATATATTCTGGATATTAGCCCTCTGTCAGATGGAGGGTTAGTGGAGATCTTTTCCCAGTCTCTATGCTGTTCTTTTGTTTGACCGTGTGTCCTTTGCTTTACAGAAGCTTTTCAGTTTCTCAAGGTCTCATTTATTGATTGTTTATCTTAGAGCCTGTGCTGTTGTTATTCTCTTCGGGAAGTTGTCTCCTTTGCCAATGAGTTCAAGACTCTTCCCCACTTTTTCTTCAAACAGATTTAGTGTGTCTTCTTTTGTGTTGAGGTCTTTGTTTGATCATTTGGATTTTACTTTTATGTAAGGTGTTAAGTATGGATCAATTTGCAAACAGGATAGACAACAGAAGTGGTTGAAAAGAAGAAACAGGATGGAGCTTACCATAGATGTCCTCTAAAAGGGGACCCAGCAGAGGATCGAGGCAGATGCACAGACTGAGAGCCAAACTTTGGTCAGAGCTCAGGGAGTCTTATGGAATGCTGGGCCCTGGGAGGACTTCAGGGACTGATGCATCAACCAAAGACCATGTATAGAAAGGATCTGGGCCCCCTGATCTGACATAGACAGCTCAGTCTCTATGTGGGAATCCTAGTAAGGGGAGAAGAGACAGTCTCTGACATGAACTCACTTGCCTGCTCCTTGAGTGCTTCTCCTGGTGGGGTGAGCAGCACACAGAGGAAGAGGATCTAGGAAGTCCTGATGAGACCTGTTAGACTAGGGTCATACAGTAGGGGAGGAGGACTTCCCCTATCAGTGGACTAGGGAAATCGATAGTGGAAAAAGAGGGAGGAAGGGTGGGATTGTGAGGAGATGAGGGAGGAGGCTACAACTGGGATAAAAAGTGAATAAATTGTAAATACTACTACTACTAATAATAATAATGAAAAAGAAAGATATAAAGAGTTGTCATTGCCCTTTGTAATGCTTACTTTTAATTCTCAGCTTCACACAATCTAGAATATGCTGGGGATTGAGTCTAATTGTGGAAATGCCTGGACTTGATTGACTTATAGAAATACTAATGAGGAGGTTTTTTTTATTAAATTTTTATTTTTTTTATATTGATTACAGTTTCTCTACTTTGTATCCCAGCTGTAGCCCCCTCCCACATTCCCTCCCAATCCCACCCTTTCTCCCTCATCTCCACCCTATTCCTCTCTAAGTCCACTGATAGGGGAGGTCTTCCTCCCCTTCCATCTGACCCTAGCTTATCAGGTCTCACCAAGACTGGCTGCATTGTCCTTCTCTAGCTAGGCTGCTCCTCCCATGGGAAAATGGCCATTCTGACAGAAGCATGAGGTATTTTCTTAGTTGGGAAGATCAACCTTAAATGTAGATAGTGCCAATTTCTTTTTTTTTTCACATTGTATTTTTCATTTATATTTAATTACAGTTTATTCACTTTATATCTCCCCTGTACCTCCCTCCCCTCCCAATCTCACCCTCCCTCCATCTTCCCCACCTGTACTCCTCCCCCAGTTCACTGATAAGGGAGGTCTTCCTCCCCTTCCCTCTGATCCTAGCCTATCAGGTCTCATCAGGAGTGGCTGCATTGTCTTCCTCTGTTGCCTGGTAAGGCTGATCCCACTCAGGGAGAGGTGATCAAAGAGCAGGCCAATCAATTCAGGTCAGAGAAAGTCCCTGTCCCCATTACTATGGAACCCACTTGGACACTGAACTGCCATGGGCTATCTCTGTGCATGGGTTCCAGGCCATCTCCATGAGTGGTCCTTGGCTGGAGTATCAGTTTCAGAAAAGACCCCTATGCCCAGACTTTTTTGGATCTGTTGCTCTCCTTGTGGAGCTCCTGTCCTCTCCAGGTCTCACTACCTCCCACTTCTTTCATAAGATTCCCTGCACTCTGCCCAAAGTTTGAGTGTGAGTCTCAGAATCTGCCTCGATACCCTACAGAGTAGAGCCTTTCAGAGGCCCTATGTGGTAAGCTCCTATTCTGTTCCCTGTTTTCTCCCTCCTCAGATATCCATTCTTTTTGCCTTTCTGAATGGGGATTGAGCATCTTAGCCAGAGTCATCTTTCTTAAATAGGTTCCTTAGGTATACAGATTAGAAGAAAAAGTGGGGAAGATCCTGGAACTCATTGGCACAGGAGACAACTTCCTGAACAGAACACCAACAGCACACACTCTAAGAGCAACAATCAATAAATGGGACCTCATGCAACTGAAAATCTTCTATAAAGCAAAGGACACTATCGTCAAAACAAAATAATTGCCTACAGATTGGGAAAGTATCTTCACCAACCCTATATCTGACAGAGGGCTAATTATCTAGTATATATAAAGAACTCAAGAAGTTGAACAGAAACAAATCAAGTGATCCAATTAAAAAGTGGGGTACAGAGCTAAACAGAGAATTCTCAATAGAGGGATATCGAATGGTGGAGAAATACTTAAAGAAATGCTCAACATCCTTAGTCATCAGGGAAATGCAAATCAAAACAACCCTGAGATTTCACCTCACACCCATCAGAATGGCTAAGATGAATAACTCAAGTGACAACACATGCTGCAGAGGATGTAGAGAAAGGGGAACCCTCCTACACTACTGGTGGAAATGTAAATTTATACAACCACATTGGAAATCAATCTGGCGTTTTCTCAGACAATTAGGAATAGCTCGTCCTCAAGATCCAGCTATACCACTCCTAGACATATATCCAAAATATGCTCAAGTATACAACAAGGACATCTGCTCAACCATGTTTGTAGAAGATTTATTTGTAATAGCCAGAAGCTGGAAACAGCCCAGATGCCCCTCAGTGGAGGATACAGAAATTGTGGTATATCTACACAGTGGAATATTACTCAGTGATAAAAAACCAGGAAATCATGAAATTTGCAGGTAAATGGTGGGACCTGGAAAAGATCATCCTGAGTGAGGTATCCCAGAAGCAGAAAGACACATGAGGTATATACTCACCCATAAGTGGATATTAGACATATAATATAGAATAGTGCCAATTTCATCTACTACCCTAGGCTGAATGAAAAGGCTAGAGTGATTGAGCACTAGCTCCTCTGGATTGAAGATGTGACCAGCTGCTTCCAATTCCTGCCACCTTAACTCCCCTTCAATAATGGACCATATACTGCAATTGCAAACCAAATAAGCCCTTTATCCCCTGAGGTGCCTCTGTCGGGGATGTTGTCAGAGCATCAGGAAACTGAACTAAGGCAACCTTGCCCCATCTCATCAGGAACTGTGAGTGTTGAGAAGGTCAGTACAAGGCACAGCTTAAAGTATCCAAATTCCAACCTTCTTCACCTAACTTTGCTGCACTTTTACTGTAAGGAGTACCCAGGGACACTATGGGCTACAGACAACTCCCAGCTCAATAAGGCAGGACATGGTCCAGTAAGAGATTCAGATGTATCTACCCACTGCCTCTCTGAGGTCATTCTCCCTGTTTCTTCCCACAATCACCAAGGCTGGTCTTTTAGTTACCTTTCTCATCACTAACACAGACTACTTGACAGAAGGGAGAAAAGGTTTATTCTGGCTTACGTTTCAGAGATGTTTCGAAACGTTCTGATCCATCATAGTGACTAGAGTGGCTTCACTCTCCACTCTTGATGGCACAAATCTATGACTAGGGCTCATTGTGCCAGACCTGAACACAGACAATACACGCTGGAAACAAAAGTGGCTTAACCTCCAATGTTTTCTCTGAGTGGTTTATTCCTTCCTGATATACCCCACGTCCCCAGATTTTCACGACCTCCCAAAACCAAACCACCGGTGGGGCAGGGTGCTTTCAAGAAGTCTGCAGGACCAAAGCCACCCTCGTAATAATAGCATGGTCTTTACCTCATTTCTTGTTTTTATTCTTCTAGAATCGTACAGTGGAGATGTCCAGAATGCCCATGATCTCAGGACACTGAGTGCAGGAAAAAGGCAAAAACCTTAAGCAAGACCATTCTTGTGATCCTTTTCTTTTGGTTTCACAAGATATTGGTGTTTGAAGTGAAAATATGTTATGTGAAATGAGTTTATTGATTTTTGTTTTTAATTGACATGTCACAACTGCTCACATTTATCAAGGACAGCATGACAATTCTGTGATACATATGCACAATGTATACTGATCAGATCAGTGCTATAAAATATTAGTTGTTACGCCTGCCATTTAACTGCACTCCACACCCATTAACTGTCATCATAGAATTTGATAACCATTCTTCTAGCTTGTATTTTTTTATAGTCAACTATATGGATTTCGTACATGAATCAGTAAAAAAAATATTTTGAAAACATTTTGGTCTTAAACTCTATTAAGAAAGTATCAATAACTAGCATAATAATAA
Organism: Psammomys obesus; assembly: GCF_907164565.1. Lineage (NCBI taxonomy): Eukaryota > Metazoa > Chordata > Mammalia > Rodentia > Muridae > Psammomys > Psammomys obesus. The sequence continues at coordinate 36,229,454 of NW_026591086.1, forward strand.
ATTCTCTACGATTCTCAGTAATTTTTTAAGAGTAAAAAAGACATCCTGAAACCAAACATATGAGGACTGACACTTTATGCTGCTCTAGTTTCTAGGTTCACTTCTTTCCCATATCAAAACCAAGTATTATTCATAGAGAGACTATCTATCACCACCACAACTCACAGACACACAGTCTTCTTACAGAAATCTAAAGAATTAACATTGACCCAAATGCTCTCATCGGGCTAGAACCTCCTGGACATTAGACTTGGAAAAGTAAAAAGTTCAGATGCTGAAAGTTATATGGTTCAAAGGGGTGAGGATGAAGTAAAAACTGCAGCTCAGTGAGGGCAACATTTTGCCTGAGACACTCTCCTCAGTGAGATTTCAGGAGAAAAAAACAAACCATGTGATTCCAGGTCCAGTGGTTCAGGGCCCAAGCGAACAATGATGACCTACTGTTGGAGTGGACATTTCTGCCCACTTCTCTGCTCCCTGGTACAACCTTGGTTCTTTCCCGAGGTCCAGGCAACAGAGCTGAGAAAAGTGCCAGCTACCTGAAGTGTCCTGGAACATGGCCCTGAGAGAAGCTCATAATGAAGAGGCTCAAGCTTACAAAGAGGAGCAAATTCTCCTGGTACATGGGGACCCTAGGATAAATGGAGAGGCAAAAGTCCTGTGGAGAACAAATGGGCGCCTGGTGCTATTAATCTTGATGGAAACAGCACTACCATTGGCTGGTAAAGACCAATGTGTGAATATGGATTATAGGCCTTTGATCAAACACAGATGTAATGTAAGTTATCATTGAAATATAATGAGATCCAGATGTTTTAATTTTGCAGCAGACAAAAATAAATTATTCATTCTTATCAATGTAGAGGAGCTAGTTCAAAATGTGAAAAATTATAGGAATTACAAATAATAGTTTTTGAAATAACTGTGTATTGTTCTAAAGGCTTACTTGCAAGTGAAAACTCATCTGAATGTCTAACAAACTGAATTTTTTTTCTATTTTAATTTTTATTAACAACAAATTTCTCTGTATACTCATATCCTACATGATGAGTCAGTTCTATAAAATAGGTTCCTATCCCTAGGCTCATTTAGTTCAAATCTTCCAGTACCTAATTTTTTTTAAAATACTTGAGAATACACATTTTCCAAAGCCAGTATTATGACTTACGTCCCCTTGCTTATTAGGTTTTTTTCCTTGATTATTTTTTAAATTTTGAAATAATTTAATTACATTTATCCCTTCCTTTCCCTTCCCTCCCTCTAAACTCTCCTGCACACCCTCCTCTCTCTCTCTCTCTCTCTCTCTCTCTCTCTCTCTCTCTCTCAAATGCATGGTCTCTTTTTTTCACTAATTGTTATTGCACGCATATATATGTATATGCAATATATATATATTTACTTTCATATATACATATATATATATATATTTCTGAACAATTCGTTGTCCAATTTTAAATGGTCAGCCCTGAAAATATATATACAGGTAGCATTAGACAGACTAAATCAGGAAATTTCATGTAGATGTTCTTATTACCATCATCTTCACTATAGAGTCAAGGAAACAATTTGGTCAAAATTATACAGGTAGGGAATGTTAATCAAATATGCTTCTTAATTATTTTCTCTTCAACGCTATCAACAGTAAGAACCAGGCATTGAGCAACAAACCAGTCATATCACATTTCATTGTGTTTATGATATGAAAGACCCACTTATCAAGCCTCCATCCACTGTACCTCATATTCACAGATACCCATTGCAAATGGTCCTGGGAAATGCAGTCTGCTTCAATTTGCGAAGGGACAGCAACTCGCACTAAGGTTCAGCGATTGCTACAGTTGGAATGCTCTGAAGCAGAGGCCGTGTTCCTGTCATGGCAAATTAGGTCAACATGGCGAGACATGGAACCATGCATGGGATGATGGAATGTAAAAGTACATTATTAACTGATGTCCTCTCCATTTTACTTTTTTCTCAGTGACATCTAACAAATTGAATTTAAGTGTTCAGAAACACAAAATGCTCTATTAGATGGCTTGGAGAAACAGGAGGAAGAGGAAGTACTGCATGAACTGGCAAGCAACAGAATATTAGATGTGAAAATTATGAAGAATTCAGGAAATGGCTTTCTTTTTGTTTCTTTAATATTCTAATAAAATTTGTTCTTTGAGAACCTCATACATGAATATAGTGCATTCTGATTATTTTGATCCTAACCCCACTCATATTGCCTCCCCCAAAACCTCAATCCTCCCCACAAATACTGTCCCTCCATTCATGTATTTTTGCATTGTCTTGTGATCCACCTACTGTTATCTGTGTGAGCATGGGTTTGAGACTATGTGCTAGAGCAGGTGAGCTCACCAGTGTATATGCAAATAAAAGATAATGACTCTTCCTTTTTGTGAATCTGTCAGTAGCCAGAAACTCAGCAGAGAGCCCTCCCTCCCCATCTGTGTCAAACTGTGAATAAGATGAGTCTTGTGTGTGTAGTAGGCTCAGGACAAGCAGCCACAGCTGCCGTGAGTCCATGATGGCAAAGGCTGAGTCATACCTAGAAAATGGCAGTTTGCTGCCCTCATCCCTAGCTTCTGGATATTATTCTTTCCACCTCCTCCTCAAGGACTTTCCCTGAGTCATAGAAGAGGTTAAGTATAAATGTTTTGTCTTGGGGTGAGTGCTCAGCCCTCTCTTACTCTCAGCACATTGAGAAGCCATGAATTGCTACCTTCCCCCTTGTTCATTGAAACAGGTTTTTCTCATTAAGGCCGAGGATAGCATTGATAGTTGGGTACAAACATAAACATTTAGAAAGCAGTTTGATGCTATATCAGGTTAGCTAAACAACAGAAATAGTTCTCCCCAGGGACTAATGGCTTCTCTCTCCATGTGGTTTTGACCAGGTTTACAGTATCACTCACAGACATCCTCCTATAAAATAGACTTCAAATCCAATCAACGGTTACACCTGTAACAATGGTGCAACTATTATATAGATGACCTCATCCTGCCTGCAAGTTTATGTTGCAGTCCCTAAGTTTATAGCTGCCTAAGACCGTTGGTAATTTTCTCCTCGAGGAGCCTGCATATCACCTTGAAGCACTATGAAAAGTACACAGTTCCATTCAAGCTTGATTTCTCTCTTACAACCACGGCACGTAAGGCCTCCTACAAGAGGTCCCTATCTAGTTCTGGCAGATAACCACAGGAGCGAGACCCCTGTTGCCTCCCTGACCCACAATTCAAACAAAGGGATCTCACACCTGCAACTGGAATTTTTGTTTACAAACCCACAGATTCTAGGGACAGCGCCATAGACATGCAGGGTATCCCCAACCCCCTTTTCAAATTACAGTTTCAATAGTGTTGCACGACAGTAGATTTCCATACGGCTTTCTCACATCTTGCCTTTTAGGTTAACATCACCCTTTCATTACTTCCATCTCTCCACTCCCTTTTGGATGTTAGCCTTTAAGCATTCCACTACCTTTGTCTCGAGCTCCTTTTTTTTTTTAATTTAATTTGAAAGATCTAATTTTATAAACCTGAGGGTGGTTAGAAACAAGCATGTTTAAAGGTACCAGCCTACAGTTGTATACGGTGATATCAGTTAAAAATTAATAAAAGCATAAGTATATTAAGCCTATCTTAAGCCATAACAAACGCAAGAAAAGAATTAACTTTTATTGATATTTTTATCAATGTTTAGTTTTATTATGAATTTCAAACAATCGGTAAAAGAAATAGAGAGTGTAGTTTGGTGGCTACATGTGGGCAGTAGATCCTTTAGTGGGAATCCTGACCCCATGACTGAATAGCTATCTCAGCTTGGACAAGTTCCTTTGGTATTCCGTATCATTATTGCCTTTAGAGAATGAAAGGAGTTTAATAATACCTACCTTAGGAATTTTGATAAGAACTAAATGAACTAAATGAGCAACATATGGAGAGTACTTTTAATGTTCTTGGAACATGGAGGACACTCGATAAAAGTCAGTTTCTAGTATCACCTCCAACCTGCTTTACTTTCCTTCCTAATTTAGTCTAAATGTCTTGATGACAACTCAAATTTAGTTTTACTAATATTGTTCTCACTAATAAAACACAAATCATTGGGCTGGAGAGATGGCTCAGAGGTTAGGAGCACTGGCTGCTCTTCCAAAGGTCCTGAGTTCTATTCCCAGCGACCACATGGTGGCTCACAACCATCTATAATGAGATCTGGTGCCCTCTGCTGGTATGCAGGCAGAACACTGTATATGTGGTAAATAAATAAAAAATAAATCTTAAAATAAAAAAAACACAAATCATATCACATAGTTGTATTGAAAAGAAAAACAAATATGAATTCAAAGGGCTTGAAAAGATCTTGAGTTTTATAATGGCTTTTTGCTGATAAAGCAATATACAGAGGCTTTCTGAAATAATGCTGTAGTTGCCATATATACATATACATATATATATATATGTATATATACATGTTTGTATACACATATATTTTTCCCCAAATCCATTCTAATGTATTTGCTTTTGAGTCCTCTTGGGGAACTGCATCACATAGATTCTTGACCCAGGGCCTTAGCAGAGATGTTGCTTAAGGATTTGGCATGAACCACACCTGTATCCCCTGGGCATGAGTCACCTTCCTCAAATTACACTCATTCTGTGACGCCATTACTGGTGTTGCTACTGTTTCTGTATATGTCTTTGTTGTTTTGTTAGGGGTTTTGTTTTGTTTGTTTTGCTCTTGGTTTGGTTTGGGTTTTCACTTTGAACATATGATCACACCTTCCCAACAGAGAATTCAGTTTCATCTCTGGCATAAACACCTTCACTTTAAGAAGAGTATGTGGAGCTGGAGGGATTACTCAGTAGTTAAGAGAACTTGCTGCTCTTTCAGAAGACTCTGCTTCGGCGCCCAGTACTCACCTGCTGGCTCAAAAACATCCATAACTCCAGTCCCGGGAGATTGTCAACCTCTTGTCTGACCTACCTTGGCACCAGGAATACATGTGGCAAATTACTCATACACGTAATAAAATCAAATAAACAGATATATAAAAATTTAGAAGAGAAGAATTAACATATTCCATTTGGTTCCAGAGACTTCATGTATAGGCAGCAAGAATGACCTTGGACGACATCCCCTTCAGACGTGCTTCAGACGTGCTAGCCTTTGCAAAATCCTGTTCCCACCAGACCTCCACAGACTCCAGGTTATCCCCCAAAAAACTTTTCCTACATATGTTTTAAAAGACGGCTGTGACAAATGTATTAAAAAGAAGAGACAATGAGAAAATTAAATAAAGTTACTGCAATTATTAAAGGAAACAATGAAGGAATATTTTTTTAATAATGGAAGCAGAGAAATGGAGACAGTTTCTTTGCTAAATGTACAATGAACATAATGTGGAGCTACTTTCTCCACAAACTCAAACAATTTAGATATGGATAGAGACAAGGACTGATGAGGATGTGGACAAACTGGAACTCTGACATGTTGTCAGTTTGACTGAACGCAGTGCAGCCACTCAGGGAAGGAACTTAGCAGATTCTCAAATTAGAAAACATGGAGTTGCATGTGACCTAGAGGCATGACTCTTATCTTTATGCCCAATATGAAAATCTATGTATTCAAAACTAGCTAAAAGGCAGAAAGCACCATCCAAATCAATAAAATCAGAAATGAAAAGGGGGACATAACAACAGACACTCAGAAAATCCAAACAATCATTAGGACTTACTTCAAAAGCCTATATGGCAAAAATTTTGAAAATCTAAAAGAAATGGACAATTTTCTTGATAGACTCCACTTACCAAAGTATAATCAAGATCAGGTAAGTAAATCAAATAGTCCTATATCCCCTAAGGAAATAGAAGCAGTCATCAAAAGTCTTCCAACCAAAAAAGCTAAGGGCCAGATGGTTTCAGTGCAGAATTCTACCAGACCTTCAAAGAAAAGCTAATACTAGTGTTCTTCAAACTATTCCACAAAACAGAAACAGAAAGAACATCACCAGCCTCATTCTATGAGACATAGTCATCTTTATACCTAAGCTGCACAAAGACCCACCAAAGATAAAGAATTTCAGAGCACTTTCTTTTATGAACATTGATGCAAAAACAATCAAAATACTCACAAACCGAATCCAAGAACACATCAAAGATATCATCCACTATGACCGAATAGGCTTCATCCCAGGCATGCAGGGGTCAAAAGAATACAAATTGGAAAGAAAGAAGTCAAAGTATTGCTGTTTGCAGATAATTCGATAGTATACATGAGCAACCCCAAAAATTCTGCCATGATCTCTTTAAGCTGATAAACAGCTTCAGTAAGTGGCTAGATACAAAATTAACTCATAAAAATATGAAGCCCTCCTGTACACAAAAGACAAAAGGGCTGAGAAAGAAATTAGGGAAACAACACCCTTCACAATAGCCACACACAAAAAAATAAAATAAAAAATAAAAAACAAACAAACAAACAAAAAACATAAAGTATCTTGGTGTAACTCTAACGAAGCAAGTGAAAGACCTGTATGAAAAAAAAAAAAAAACACTTCAAGTCCCTGAATAGAAAGAAGATATCAGAAGATGGAAAGATCTCCCATGCTCATGGACTGGTAGGATTAACATAGTGAAAATGGCCATCCAACCAAAAGCAATCTACAAATTCAATGCAATTCCCATCAAAATACCAACACCATTCTTTACAAACCTTGAAAGAACAATTCTCAACTTCATATGGAAAAAACAAAACACCCAGAATGACTAAAAAACCCTGTACAATAAAATTAACAATCTTGTATACTAATGTTCATACCATCATTACTTATGCCAACCCAAATAGGAAGAGCCCAAATATCCAACAAGTGATAAAGCAATTGCAATATGTCCACCATAAAAATGAATAAAATATTGACAAGCCTAGATTACCATTGAAAACATGACAATAAATTAAAGATACCTGTCACAAAAAAAGTATGCGTGATCTGATTTAATTGATATGAAATAGCTAGGGTAGGGGCTTGAAAGATGACTCAACAGTTAAGAACACTGGCTGCTCTTCCAGAGGTCCTGAGCCCAATTCCCAGAAAACTCATGGATAACAACCATCTGTAATATGATCTGATGCCCTCTTCAGGTGTGCATGAAGACAGCATATTCATATACACAAAACAAACAAATAAGCATTTTAAAAAATTAGCTAAGGTAGCTGACCTCAGAGAGACAGAAGGTAGATTGGATTTTGCTAGTACCATGAAGTTAGGAGGGATAAGAGGGTAGGAGCTAAGATAACAGAGCTTCTTTTAACTAAAAAAAAAAAGGGCAGTGATGATGATTGAACAATTTTATGAGTGCACTAGTGACTCCTGAAATACACACTTCAGAGAGGTAAATTACGCAATATCACGTTAAAGCTGTTACTAAAATTATAGAAAACATATCTAATAAAGTGAACAGTCTTTAGAGTTCTCTCATTAAATTTTATTTAAAGATAGAGAATTTGGCAGTGTAGACTCACAACATTGTTGTCTTCTGGCATGGGCATCCATGGGAGACAGCTGCTGCCTATTGATGTTTTATGTGGTCCAGTGATTCTCATTCAATCCTTCAATGGAAGAGGTACTAAACATTAGCCAACATCACCAAAAACTAAGTATTTTTTTTTTTTAATAATCCTCAGAGCAGGGGGGGGGGTAATTATCCGTGAAAATAAAATACGATCTATTCTCAATTCCAGTGATCACTGCAGAAACCACTGGCACAATGCATAGCCATGTACTGGAGCACATGGTTCAAGCTTTTTAAAGTCATCATTTTTTGAAGACTCAATTGGATCCTGTTTTGTTCCTAGCACTTTCCATGATGTCCTTTTCACAGCTCAGGAACTTGGATGTCCTTGAGATTTACACAAGAGGAAGATGTACTCAAAGGTTCAGAAGTTGAAAAATTAGGAAAAAAAGATTATCAGCTTTATAAACTGTCATAAAATTGTTTGGGTTTTGCAATATATTTTGTGCTCCACATATTTTCCTAAATAGTTGACTTGATTTGTTTACCCTAGCTATCACTGGATACACTGCTATAGAAGGAAGTTAAAGGAATGTAGAGGAATTTTGATCCAGCAGCATGGCTGCTCTGATTACATCCAATGACTTTCTAGGTCTGTGTGATCTAGCTGGAATGCAAACACACCCTTAGTACATACTTTTAATCCCAAACAAAGAAGGTAAAGTTAGTCTGTAGAAGGCAGCATCCACGTTTAAAGTGATGTCTAATTGAGACCCAGACAAAGTGAGAAATCAGAGAAAGATTTGACAGAATAGGATATGCTCAACTCTCAGAGAACAGAGATCAAAGAGAGTTGATTTAAAAGGACAGAGGGAGAGAGGAAACAGTTTTGCTGGGAGAGTTTTACAGAGACAGGTTGAAAAGAGAACAAGTTAGACACAAGTGTAGAATGAGCCAGAGAATGAGGAGCAAGAAATTTAGAACATATTGCCAAAGTTAGTCTGAGATCAAGCAGAGCAATTCAGTCAGAAACTGAGAGAAGCTATTTTGAATTAGTTAGTTTGGACAGGAGTTTGAGACAAAACAGCTGAGTTGAACCAGCCAGCCAGAGTTCAGAAAGAGCTAGAAATGGTGAGATTTTTCAGCCGTAGTCTAAGAGGCTAAAAGCACTCTAGGCTCACAGGCCAAAAGCTTCCAGGACTAGGCCTAGGTTAAGAGACAGGGGGCAGTAAACCTCTGAAACAGCAATTACTTTAGGCGATTAGTGTCCAAGAGGGTTACATAGTAATGGGAAGAGGGACTGCCTCTGATATAATCTGATTGGCCTGCTCTTTGATCACCTCCCCCTGAGGGGGGAGCAGCCTTACCAGGCCACAGAAGATGACAATGCAGCCACTCCTGATGTGATCTGATAGACTAGGATCAGAAGGAAGGAGAGGAGGACCTCCCTTATCAGTGGACTTGTGGGGGGACATGCGTGAAGAAGGGGGAAGGGAGGATGGGACTGGGAGGGGAGGAGGGAGGGGCTTATGAAGGGATACAAAGTGAAAAAAGTGTAATTAATAAAATAAAATTTTAAAAAAAATTACTTTTACAGAAAAGTCTTTCTATTTTTTTTCTTATTTAAGGCAAAGTTTGTAATATCTGCAAAATGCCCAAAGCTTATGAAACTATAAATTAGAAGTTGGAGAGCCAATACTTTCATTATTGTGTTGATTATTTCCAGTCACTTTCTCTCTAGTGAATCAAAGGATGACCTCTAGAACAGCTGTGAATTCTGCTAGAATGTTCTATCTACATCTTCCAAATTATAGTCAAGAATCTCTCTCCCTCTCTCCCTTCCCCTCTTTCTCACTCCCTCTCTCTCACCCTCTCTTTTCCTCCTTTCTCCTTCTGTCCTCCCTCCTCTCCTTTCTATCTCTCTCTCTCATCACAAGTCTCCATCTGCGCACTACAAAAGCTTTTCAGTTAAATGCAGTAGGTTATCAAGGTAACAATTTTGTGTTTCCTCTGAAATATTGAAAATATGGAAACATTTAAAATATAGGTGTTTGGCTAAAGGAAGGAGCTGGAATCATTCCTAAACACTTTTGGCAAAAAGAATAGGAACCTTATTTTTTAAATCTTGTATTGATGCCAAATGTTCTCTCTACCATCAACTTTTCATTAAAACTGTTCACCTTCCAAGTGTAAAAAATAATAATAATTAATTAAAAGTGGTGTAGCAAATGCTGTGTATTTTTTTTTATAAAACTTTAGGAATGATTTCCATGCCAAATGATCCAAACCTTCTTTACTTTATGCTTGGAAAATAATGCTTTATTTTCAATAATCAGTTAAATGAACAGATACTGAGCTAAATAGATTTTTAAGAACAATGGTTGGTTTTTCTGGGGGGGGTGTATGTGTGTGTGTGTGTGTGTGTGTGTGTGTGTGTGTCTCCCCTGAGTAAAAAATGTTATCTTTACTCTTTTTATTTTATTTATTTTCTCTTCAGAAGCACCCACTACATGATCAAGCTTATTTCTGTATCTAAATGAGATCAGAAATGTCACAACTGCTGGGTTTTCAAAACTGACAAATGTGTAGAAATCTTAAGTCAGTTCATTAAGAATCTCTCCAGTAAAATCAAAATTCAGGAAGCCAAAGAGATGTGAAAACAAACATCTCAAGGAAATATACTCAAACACACGTACAGGTGATAAAAACCAAAGAACATCTCAGGGAAACGGCCTGTACGAAGAGGAAAACAAGAAACCTGACAGAATTGATGTGATTTTTGTGAGCAGAAAAGTCTTCCAAAGCATCCATATAGCCACAGGTACAATTTTAAGCATGCTAGGAAGGAACGTAATTAAACCAGTCTTGCTTTACTGAACAGCACCCAGAGCATCTGTAAGACAGCTATGTTCACCACTAGCCCAGCAGCTCACCAGGATCCTGGTTCCCGAGTATGCGTTCTTAGGCTTCCCCGCCTATGTTTGCACTGTGCTTTGTTTCCTTTCCTCCATGAGATGTAAGAAACTATCCAACTGCCTTGTATCATTAATATCACCTCTCCAGTTTTCTGAATAAACTAGCAAGTTTGGTTTTAAAAGAACTTATTTTTCCAATTTACCCAAACTGTATATCATTTTGCTTAATTTCTAGACACACACACACACACACACACACACACACACACGAAGGGGGAGGTGGGGGGAGAAGCTCCTGGAGAACTGAGTAGAAAATACTGATGAAAGAGAAGTGAAGGAAGATCTCCCACCGCTACCATGAAACCCAAGGCAATACAACTTGTACACCAAGCATTCCCCTCTTTGAACTAACTGACGGTGCCATTCTAGGCTTCATTTCTTTTGGCAGCAGTCTACTTCATTTCAGCAGTGGACGCATTTCCTCTGCTTAGGAATCTATTCTGTGCTGCACAGATGAGAAGAAGCTCAGAGGTACTCAGCAATCTCAGTGTGCCTTCCACCAGCTGCCTGACTTGCCCTACTGTAACCTGAGAACAGAGACGATGGTATCAATGCAGAGCAAAGTCACCTACTTTGGAAGTCTATAAATTACCTTTTCGCCATTTTAGTGATCATGAGAATGAATTAACATGGAACATCAGCAAAGGTTTAGTAAGTTGATTTACATCCAGTAAGTTGATTTACATTCTAGTACATAATCAATCATCAGAGATGTTTTTGTCCCAATCTTTGGTTATTTTAGCACCATCACTGTGTATAAGTGGCAGTATTTGTTGTCATGAGAAGGGTATAAAGACAGAAGCATGGTCTTTGCCTTGTGAAATATATACCCTGACTGAGGAAATGAAGGTATTGAAAGGTTTTCGGATTGCAGAACACCATCCAACTATATTCATATAATTGGAGGACCAGTTAAACGAATGGAACACGAAGACATATACTAATTTCGAGAAATGGGTAGGGCTAGCCTGAACCCCAAGGAGTTCATAAAGAGAGTAAGACTTGAATGATAGATATAATTCACACAGGCAGTGAGGAGCACCGTCTGAGCCAGCAAGATGGGTTGAAGCAAAAGCACATCGGAAAAGTTCAGTTAGTCGGGGCTCACAGCGCCAATGAAGTAAGCAGCTAGGGCTGTGGGGGGTGGGGGGGCGGGGGAGTGCAGTGGTGGTCAGGCCAGGTCCCGCACTCTCAGAACATGCCATGTGGCTTCCAGCAGGCTGTGTCGTCACTGAAGCCTTCTAGTGGCAAATGACAGCTTGAAAGAATGTTTTATGATCAGCTTGTCAGCCATATGAATGATGCAGCGGCTGCGAGAGGAGCTGGACGTCGGTGGCATAATTAAAATTAAAAGGTTTTTGTAATAGAAGAAATCGGGGAGATGGTAAAGAGCACAAAGAGAATGGAGAAGCAGGGGAGCAAGTGGCATCAAGTGACATTTTGAAAAAAGAATCTGCCAATGTTGGCGAACGGTAAGATTCTGGGAGACAAAGAGGAGCATGTAAGACAGCATACTTTAAACAAGGGTGTAAATAAAAGCTACCAAGACAGACTGTGAAACAATTCATTCCCAAAATAGGTTCATACCGGAAACAAAGACCTAGAAGCTCTTGTGTTGAACTTTGTTTCTTTGTAGGATGGCACGGCACAAGATGGTCGTCTACTGGATATCTACCGGATAGCTTCCTGAAGAGTGCTGATGGGCTAGGAGCCCTGCTGAGTGAGCGCTTAGCGCGATTTGCTGCTGTTTGTCATAGCTATGCTGAAGCAGCTATCCCTCTTCCAAACACATTCACATTGAATCGGTCAGGAAACTAAGAGAGACATGAGATAGAACATGTGCAAATATGCAAAACAAAAGCAATGAGAGTGATCGAAAAGCTGGCAAGTGAGTCTGTGTCCCACTTCCCTTGCTAGAGGACCCACAGGAGGCCTAAGCTGCCTGTCTGCTGACATCTTTGTAGAGGGCCTTGCCAAGCCACAGGGGAAGAGGACACGCTCAGTACAAACTTGATGAGATGGGCTGGATGGGAAAGGGAGCTCCCTTTTCTGAGGAAAAGAGGAGCTGGATGGGAAGGAAGGATGGTGGGATGGGGATATAAGTGAATTAAAAAATAAATGAATAAAAACAGCAAAAGAAAAAGGAACCGACAAGTAAAGAGAAAAAGAAATTGACGCAAAAGCAGAAAACAGCAATAGTGAGACATGATGGCTAAAGCCTTACTCTCTGCCTTGTTCTTGGATCACAAATCAGCTCCTGCTTCCCAAGGACACCGGTAGTGCCCCTCACCTGTGGCTCAGTGACATACTCTGTATCCTCAGATGCCTCCTTTTCCCTGACCTAGTCTCCCCTGATGTTTGTTTCCTGTGTCAAAGACACCTCCCACAGAAAACTTCATAGTATTATGTCAAAGTACAATGAACGGAGCTAGAGCAACTGAGAAAGCAGGGTGTCATTGAGCACATTTATGCATCCAACACATCACAGAAACAATGTAGAAACTCAGTAGGAGTCAGAAGTGTTGATTTAGTTTTGAGGACATAAAGATGGTTGGACAAATCTCACCTGAATTTGCAGTGTCTGAAGTCTAGAAGAGGAAGTACATGTGGCAGAAACTGTCCAAGACTTTGTCAGATTTTCAATGACCATAATTCAACAGACACTGAGAAGAGGGGAAGCCAAGCTTATCTCAGGCTATGTCTTTTGTCCCTTGTTTGTGTCCAGTGGCAAGAATGACCCTCCACCAGCACCATCCACACAACATTCAAAAAGTGTATATAAGAATCAACTGGACAAGGAGGAAGTTGATCATCTCTCGGATCCAAGAGACAAGACTGCAATCTGAATATCCAGAACTCATCACTAAGCTGAAAGTGCCTAATGTGTGTGGGACAATATCTAAAACTACTCTTACACTGGATTTGATGTCTGGGACCCAGCTTTAAGAAACTATCTTATTTTTAACAAGGCTCTAAGAACTACACAGAACTCAACTAAATAAGACGTGATCTTTATCGGACTCACACACTTAAGGGCACATGCGCCCTCATAAACGCAAACACAAATTAGACATTAGCTCAGGGACAGGGCTGGAGTTTTGTAAACAGTATTAATGAAGTTTTCCTATTTCAGATGTAAATAGAAGCTGTTTAATCCCTAAAATAATCAAAAGAGTTAATCTTACTTCATTCTTGCAGGAGTAGAACCCACTGGCAAGCTGTAACCACGTTGATTTTCAAACTTTCAAGTCCCTTCTCAAACCACAAAAGCCAGCAAAATAGAGGCAAACAAAAGGGGCTGTTTGGGAAGGACAGAAATGAACCAGGCCTTTTGAAGTGTTTCCAAGGAAATGTGTTGGGAATATGTAAGTCCCCAGTGACTTACAAAGGTTACTCATTCACAAGTGAGATAAATTCATAGCTGTCAAATTGTCGAGATTCTCCGTGTGATCACCAGGGCTTCAAATCATTTATTTTTTTTCCTAGCAAAAGTTCAATATTTTCACAGCTTCAAATTTGATCGTACTTTATAATTTGGAAATAAAGAATTGCTTCTCTTCCTCACCTGCTCACTGAAGCAATAACAGTCTATAAGTATATTAAATCAGGTTTTCTCTTTCATTGTATTTTTTTTTCCTCTGAGTAAAGCCAAATGTGTCTAAATTGGATGTTTCTCCCAGTGAACTAGCTGCATATAATTAATAGTGTTTTGTTTCACCACACAGATTGGGGAAAACCACTTCCACTATAAATTTTATAGTGTTAAATAATTGGCTATATTTTCCAGCATAATTGGAGATGCACTTGTTCTAAAGTCCCCCCAATAAGTTTGGTTTTTTTTTTCTTATTCTTCTAAGAATATTGTCTACTTACTTATAAACTACCCTATTACTTGGAAATCATACAGTGACCATTTCTGCAGTTACATTTTCATTGGGGTTGGGGGGGTAATGACATGTTTCCCAAGACTGCCGAATGCATTTTGGTGTATGTATGTGGTATATGCATACATATGCAGATTCATAATTCTACACATGCTCATATGGAGGCCAGAGGAGAATCTCAAGTGTCACTTTCCACCTTATTTCCCTGAGCTGAAGTTAGAGCTAGGCTGGCAGCCAGCAAACCCCAGACATCTTTTTGTCCGCAGCCCCGGAGTACTGGGTTACAAGCGCCCACGTTCATACCTGGCTTTTTATGAGAATGCCAGGGATTCTAACTCAGTCCATCAGGTTTGCACAGCATGTACCCTTAACCAAACCATCTCTCCAAACCCACTGCAGGCATTTTGAACCGAGTCCCTCAAAGATTGTTTCAGTTGTTCATCTTTAATCCAAATGGTTTAAATTTTTTATTAGCATATATTTATATGCAAATTAATTAACTTCTCATGACATTTTCGTATATGTATATCTTGTATTTTGATCATATTCCTATCTTGCCTTTCTTGTCCTCCTCTCCTGCTAGTTCCCTTCTTCTTCCCACATAGCCTCCCTTCTACCTTCACATCTCTCTCTTTTATTAAAAAAAAAAAAATCTGGACTCCATATATGAGAAAAACATTTGATATATATCTGAGTTAAACTTATTTTGCTTAACATGATGATCTCCAGCTTCATCCATTTTCCTGTAAAGAGCATAACTTAACTAAAAAAAAAAAAAGAAAGAAAGAAAAGAAAAGAAAAAGGAAAAGAAAACTTTAACTACTTGGTAAAACTTAAGCTAAGAGTTAGCAAAATAATGAGCCCCTGGAAAGATAACAAACATGCAAGGAGCAATAAAACAGGTAGGAGCTGCCACAGGGGACCTACAGCAAATACTGGGCCTTTAACCTGTTTCTCATGAAAAGCATGCTTCAGCAGCTCATAAAACACCAGGTCAGGAGCCTCCTGTGACTAAACCAAGCCCAAACCACTAGGGTTTGAGATAGCCACACAAATAACAAAGACGAAGGGAGACTGAGAACGGAAGGGAAACCCAAGTAAGCCCTCTAGCTTCAGTGGAGCTCAGTGAGCTTGAAGTTTGCCAGCTTGACCAGACCGGGGTGATACACAGTGCCCGTGATGGTTAGCCTTACATGCCAATTCGATGGGATTTAGAAAACTAAAACATACGTGTCTATAGGAACCATCTCGATTCTGTTAATTGCGATAGAAAGACTATTACGACTGTGGGCCATGTCACCCCAGAGGCTGGGGTCCCTAACTAAATCCTAATACTAAATGAGCTAAATAAAGCCAGCTGAGAACAAGCACTCACGCCTCCCTGCTTTCTGTTGGCAGGCTCGTGTTACTGGTTACTTCAATCTTCTGAACCGTGGCTCCCACACAGAGGACTATATCCTCGAAATGTGAACCCAAACGAACTTGTTCTTCCTTGGGTTCATCTTGCACGTTGCTTTTGTCATGTATATTCTGTCATAGCAAGTAACAAATACAACTGTAGTCGCAGCACTTGGGTTGCTGAGCCAAAAGGATGCACACAGCACGCTGAAGCTAGCCAGGGCTACATAGCAAGGCTCTGTTCAAAAAAAAAAAAAAAGAAAAAGAAAAGAAAAGAAAAGAAAATCCTAGCTTTAGAGGTAATACACCTTAATAATACATTAGTCTCCCTCCACTATCTTGCATACAACATCTGTGATTTGAAAGTTTGTCTTTTCTAGCACCTATGGGTACTTGATGAATGATTAAACTTGATATATCACTGATTTATACATTGTCTTATTGTAACCCTTTATCAGTCTCTATTCAACCTGTGTTCAGATGTGTTGCTCTTTTAAAAAGTACTTTTGTAGGATGAACATACAAAAATCTGTACACTTAAAGAAGCTAAGTAAGGAGGAGGACCGTGAGTAAGACGATCAATCCTCATTCAGAAAGGCAAATGGGATGGACATTGAAAGAGGGTGAAAATGGGGAACAGGACAGGAGCCTACCACAGAGGGCCTCTGAAAGACTCTACCCAGCAGGGTATCAAAGCAGATGCTGAGAGTCATAGCCAAACTTTGAGCAGAGTGCAGGGAATCTTATGAAAGAAGAGGGAGATGAATGACCTGGAGAGGACAGGAGCTCCACAAGGAGAGCAACAGAACCAAGAAATCTAGGCCCAGCAGTCTTTTCTGAGACTGATACTCCAACCAAGGACCATGCATAGAGATAACTTAGAACCCCTGCAGATGTAGTCCATGGCAAATCAGTCTCCAAGTGAGTACCTTAGTAAGGGGAACAGGGACTGTCTCTGGCATGAACTCAGTGGCTAGCTCTTTGATCATCTCCCTTTGTGGGGGGGGAGGACAGCCTTGCCAGGCCACAGAGGAAGACAATGCAACCAATCTTGATGAGACATGATAGGCTAGGGTCAGATGGAAGGGGAGGAGGACCTCCCCTATCAGTGGACAAGGGGAAAGGCATGGGAGGAGAAGAGGAAAAGAGGGTAGAATTGGGAGGGGCTGAAGGAGGGGGTTACAGCTGGAATACAAGTGAATAAATTGCAATAAATAAAAAAATAAATTTTAAAAAATAATAAAAACTTTTTTAAAAAAGAAGTACATTTGTCTAGGGCTAAATGTAGTTATGGTGGACTCTTGTTCTTTGTGTTTCTTCTACCCAATCCTTGTGCTTTCTTACCAACTTCAGCTCCCTCAGTCCCTGAGCCTTTTCATAAAGCTCAGGCCAAATCACAAAACTGGGATGATCACACAAGCTGATGATGCTAGCAACTGGAGGTACCACACAGTCCTGAGCACATCCCTGAAAGTCCTTCAACCAATGTCAGACAATTACTCAAAATGATGACACCAGCTACAACCAGCAGTTCTTTATCCTACAGAGTACAAAGCCAGGCTGTTCCCGCGTAAGTAGAAAAGCGTCTCTTCTATGCCAGTAACTAACAAACAATTGCTAACCTATCATTTACTCCATCCCCCAAAATAAATCCAGGGGAGCTTGTAACTCCTTCTCTGGGGTTGAGTTATCTAATCACCTCCTCGATCACAGCCTTCCTTAACTCTCAAACCAAGCCCCCCCACCCCACCCACTAAAACTCTCCCCACCTTGTTCAAAACTAAATGGCTTATCTTGTTTTCATTATTTCTGGACTTCAAGATCGCAGTGTCCAGAATCAATAATTCTTGACATAGCAGTTGACAGGAAGCCCTAACGAGCATGGATACCGGACCTGTGAACCTTGAAACTGTTTCAGCTGGAAACGTGGCATTAGCTCTGGGCAGCAGTAGCCAGCCTGACTTTTTCTGTTAGGAAGACAACCCAGTCCTCGGGTGTATGAAGTGTCATGGAACCACAGCGCTTCCTGTGCTAGAGGCCTCTTCGTAACAGTTCTGAAAGTTCAGTTCTTTCTGACTCCAGTGAGAAGACAGAGCATTACCACTCACATATTTTTATTCATGAGCTACCACGCAGACTTCGAGGTTAGAAGTGATTGTTGTTTTCATGTAAACCATAGAACCCGTGAGCAGTCTTAGATCTGTGAAAAAGGTGACGTTATAACATATGTGAAGGCATACGTGATGACTAGACTACAAACATCACCCAAAGCATTTGAACCTGGAGCCTGAAGGGCCAAGAGCCTGGGATAAGTGGAGTGGAAAGCAGAGACCTGTAGGTGTCTGGCTTGTGAGGATGGGGCTGACAAATTCTGAACAGGGAGGTTAGGGTTAGGGAGAGTACCCATGTCACAAACGGAAGGAAAGATTGAGATGAGAGTGGAATTGAAGAGTTGGGGGATTATGTAGAACCCCTAAAAGCCTTTCTCCGAAAGGCATTGTATATGAAGTTATTAAAACTGCTATCCCAGTATTGATCTGTAGATGGAGAAGAAAAGAGATTATAGCAAAAGAGACACATTAGAAGGTTATAATAGACATAAATGATTGAGAGCAGAAGTACACTCTGCCTATGAGAAGAGGAGACGCATAGCTAGTGTGTTCGGAATTTACACAAAGGGGCTACAAAGCACACCAAGCAAAAGAGGAGGATTAAGATCGACAAAAGGTGGAAGCAAGGTCAGTTGATGAACAATGCTGGACTCTGAATGCAAGAGGAACGCCTTCTTTGAAGAATGGTGGAACGCTGAGCCAAATAAATCAGATTGATCCCGATAAATGCAGTGAGTGATTTGGTTATAAATTCAGGCCATACTCAGTTCTGTCATATGTATGCATATATATGATTTGGTTTCATAAAACAATTTATGCATGTTGTTTAAAACACATAAAATCGATGTTTTCACATTTTTCTTAACACTGTCCAACTTTAGCTCAGGTATCACACTTCACTAATATATATGTTTTTAAATTGTTTATAAATCTTGATATTTTAATGATCTAAGAAAAATACCATTTAGTGATTCTATTGTGAAAGGCCTTGCACGCTGATTTATTTGTGATACGACATTTTATATATTTTTCAGGACCTAAAGCTTTACAACTAGGGAACAGATTTCTGTACCATCTTAAAAGATTTGGCTGAAGATGCCAAACAACGCTGCATGCAGAAGGAAAACCAGGAAGAAAGCTGAGCATCTGGAGTCAGGCTGAGCTCACCAGGTAAGGAGTGTGCAAACAGTACGTTTAACTAACACAATAATTAAAGGCTTTTGTTTCATTTGTCATTTGCAAACAGGTAATATTAAAAATCAGATGAATTTTAACTCTAATAAGAATTAGATTAAGAGTCCTGGATTTAATTTTAAAGCATACTTATGGGGCCGTAGCTGAAGCACTTGCCTCCCAAGCATGAGGACTGGAGTTTGTATTCACAGAGACCAAGTGGGCCCACTGTGGCCCACCTGTAACTCCAGCTTCAAAAGTCTCGGGCAGAGGGTCCCCACAACAGGGTGGCTAACTAGACTAGTGTTAGCGAGGCTCTGTGAATGGCTGGAAAACTCTGCCTTGATCAGTGACATGGAGGAGAGATCAAAGGTGACTCCCAGCGTCAGCGTCAGCCTCCACATGAGCGCACATGGAGCCCACACTCATACAAACATGCATGCATGCACACGGACATCACATATACACACGTACATAAGAAAACGGGAAAATAAAATGGATTAAAAATCTGTCGTTATGGAAAAGGATAAAGTGATGCACAGCATTAGGGATGAGTGCCAGACTGGGCACAAGGTAAGAAGCAGCCACCTTGAAGAGGAAAAGTGGCAGCCCATAGCTTCTCGAAAGGAACAGGAGCAATGTGGTGAACACAGAGGTCATCTTTCAGAAAGGGAACCACAGAAAAGAAGAAACTTTAAGAAGAACTGGCGATCATTACAGTAAAAAGTCAAAAATAATCTTTTTTTTTTCCTCCAGCCTACCTGCATTTTAAGTAACTCGGTGGGTTGAACTGAAGGTATACCTGAGCAGTTTGCACTATAAAGATCAGCTTAAACAGCAGGCCTGGGCAGTCAAGCTGCTTAAGTCAGAATCAGCTGCCAACACACAGCCCTTTAACTTCTATAAACCCTAGCCCTTCTCAGAAAAATAAGCATGGAGGATATCACTGAACAGTTTTTAAAGTAATGCACAGAACACTTAGCATAGACTCACATCCACAGAAAGAATTTGGCCAGTATAAGCTACTGTCATTGTTACTCTTTATTATTATATTATTATATCCTGTACAAAATGGGGATACGCTTAGCATGAGAGTACAGCTCATCTGACAGAGTGCTCTCTTTTTTTTTTATTTTTTTTTAATTTTTTCAGAGTGCTCTCTTTTTTGTTTGTTTTTCTTTTTAATATTAATTACAGTTAATCCTGCCAAGCCATGAGCATGGGAGATCTTTCCATCTTCTCATATCTTCTACTAATTCTTTCTTCAGAGACTTGAAATTTTTTTCATACAAGTCTTTGACTTGCTTGGTTAGGGTTACACCAAGATACTTTATGTCATTTGTGGCTACTGTGAAAAGTGTTGTTTCTCTAATTTCTTTCTCAGCCCTTTTGTCTTTTGTATACAGGAGGGCTACTGATTTTTTTGAGTTAATTTTGTATCCGGCCACTTTGCTGAAGTTTTATCAGTTTATCAGCTTCCACAATTTATCAGCTGTGGAAGTTCCCTGGTAGAGTTTTTGGAGCCACTCATGTATACTATCATATCATCTGCAAATAGTGATAATTTGACTTCTTCCTTTCCCATCTATATCCCCTTGATCTCCTTCAACTGTCTTATTGCTCTAGCAAGGACTTCCAGCACTATGTTGAAGAGATATGGAGAGAGTGGGCAGCCTTGTCTTGTCCCTGATTTCAGTGGGATTGCTTTAAGTTTCTCTCCGTTCAGTTTGATGTTGGCTATAGGCTTGCTGTATATTGCCTTTGCTATGTTTAGATATGTGCCTTGTATCCATGATCTCTCCAATACTTTAAACATGAATGGATGTTGGATTTTGTCAAATGCTTTTTCAGCATCTAGGGAGATTATCATGTGGTTTTTTTTCTTTCAATTTGTTAATATGGTGGATCACATTGATGGATTTCCGTATATTGAACCACCCCTGCATACCTGGAATGAAATGAACGCTTCACGAATCTGCGTGTCATCCTTGAGCAGGGGCCATGCTAATCTTCTCTGTGTCGTTCCAATTTTAGTATATGTGCTGCCAAAGTGAGCACATCACCTGAGTTTTTTATCTTAGCCATTCTGATGGGTGTGAGGTAGAATCTCAGAGTCATTTTGATTTGCATCTCCCTGATGTAAAAATGGCCATCTTACCAAAAGCAATCTACAGATTTAATGCAATTCCCATCAAATTGCCAACACAATTCTTTACAGACCTGGAAAGAAAAATTCTCAACTTCGTATGGAATAACAAGAAACCCAGAATTGCTAAAACAATCCTCTACAATAAAAGATCTTCTGGAGGTATCTCCATCCCTGATCTCAAGCTGTACTATAGAGCAACAGTAATAAAAACTGCATGATATTGGCATAGAAACAGAATGGTGGATCAATGGAACCCAACAGAAGACCCAGAAATAAACCCACACACTTACGGACACCTGATTTTTGACAAAGATGCCAAAACCATACAATGGAAAAAAGATAGCATCTTCAACAAATGGTGCTGGTCCAACTGGATGTCTACATGTAGAAAAATGAAAATAGATCCATATTTATCACCCTGCACAAAACTGAAGTCCAAGTGGATCAAAGAACTCAACATAAAACCAGATACATTAAATTGGCTAGAAAAAAAAGTGGGGAATACCCTAGGACTCATTGGTACAGGAGAAAACTTCCTGAACAGAACACCAACAGCACAGGCTCTAAGAGCAACAATCAATAAATGGGACCTCATGAAGCTGAAAAGCTTCTGTAAAGCAAAGGACACCGTCATCAAAACAAAGTGACTGGCTACACATTGGGAAAGAATCTTCACCAACCCTTTATCTGACAGAGGGCTAATACCCAGTATATATAAAGAACTAATGAAGCTGAAAAGCAGCAAACAAAGTAATACAATTAAAAAAATGGGGAATAGAGCTAAACGGAGAACTCTCTGTAGAGGAATATCGAATGGCAGAGAAGCACTTAAAGAAATGTTCAACCTCATTAGCCATCAGGGAAATGCAAATCAAAACAACCCTAAGCTTTCACCTTACATCCATCAGAATGGCTAAGTTCAAAAACTCAAGAGACAACACATACTGGAGAGGTTGTGGAGAAAGGGGAACCCTGCTCCACTGCTGGTGGGAATGTAAACTTGTACAACCACTCTGGAAAGCAATCTGGCGCTTTCTCAGACAATTAGGAATAGCGCTTCCTCAAGATCCTGCCATACCACTCCTAGGCATATATCCAAAAGAGACTCAAGTACACAATAAGGACATTTGCTCAACCATGTTTGTAGCAGCTTTATTTGTAATAGCCAGAAGCTGGAAACAGCCCAGATGCCCCTCAACTGAAGAATGGATGCAGAAATTGTGGTACATCTATACAATGGAGTATTACTCAGCAATGAAAAATAAGGAAATCATGAACTTTGCAGGTAAATGTTGGGACTTGGAAAGGATCATCCTGAGTGAGTTGTCCCAGAAGCAAAAAGACACACATGGTATATACTCACTCATATAAACATACAACATAGGATAAACCCGCTAAAATCTGTACATCTAAACAAACTAAGCAAAAGAGAGGACCCTAACTAAAATGCTCAATCCCCATCTTGAAAGGCAAAGAGGATGGACATCAGAAGAAGAAAAAAACAGGAAACAACCTAGGAACCTGCTACAGAGGGCCTCTGAAAGCCAGAAGAAGAAAACAGGAAACAACCTAGGAACCTGCCACAGAGGGCCTCTGAAAGTCTCTGCCCTGCAGACTATCAAAGCAGATGCTGAGCCTGATGATCAACTGTCGGGCAGAAAGAATGGAATTTTATGCAAGAAGTAGGAAATAGCAAGAGCTGGAGAGCACAGGAACTCCACAAGGAGAGCAACAGAACAAGAAAATTTGAACACAGGGAACTTCCCAGGGACTCATACTCCAACCAAGGACTATTCATGGAGATAACCTAGAACCCCTGCACAGATGTAGTCCATGGCAGTTCAGTGTCCAAGTGGGTTACATAGTAATGGGAAGAGGGACTGCCTCTGACATAATCTGATTGACCTGCTTTGATCACCTCTCCCTGAGGGGGGAGCAGCCTTACCAGGCCACAGAAGAGACTAATGCAGCCACTTCTGATGAGAACTGATAGACTAAGATCAGCAAGAAGGAGAGGAGGACCTCCCCTATCAGTGGACTTGGGGAGGGGCATGCATGCAGAAAGGGGAAGGAAGGTGGGTTTGGGAGGGGAGGAGGGAGGGACTTATGGGGGGGGATACAAAATGAATAAAGTGTAATTAATAAAAGTTAAATAAAAAATTAAAAAAATAAATAAAATATTAATTACAGTTTATTCATGTTATATCCCAGCTGTAGCCTCCTCTCTCATTCTCTTTCAATCCCACCCTCTCACCCTCATCTCCTCCCATGCTCCTCTCCAGGTCCACTGATAGGGAATGTCCCCCTCCTCTTCCATCTGACCCTAGCTTATCAGGTCTCATCAAGACTGGCCTCTTTTGTCTTCCTCTGTGGCCTGGTAAAGCTGCTCCCCCCCAAAAGGGGAGGTGATCAAAGGTGAGCAAAGCCAGCTACTGAGTTCATGTCAGAGACAGTACCTGTTCCTCTTAATAGGGTACCCATTTGGACACTGGGCTGCCTTGGGCTACATCTGTGCAGGTATTCTAGGTTATCTACATGGTCTTTGGTTGGAGTATCAGTCTCAGAAAAGACCCCTGGAGCCAGATTTTTTGGTTCTGTTGCTCTCCTTGTGGAGCTCCTGTCCCCTCCAGGTCTTCCTATCTCCCCCTTCTTTCCTAAGATTCCCTGCACTCTGCCCAAAGTTTGGCTATGAGTCTCAGCATGTGCTTTAATATCCTGCTGGGTGGAGTCTTTCAGACGCCCCCTGTGGTAGGCTACTGTCATGTTCCTCGTTTTCACCCTCTTCCAATGTCCATCCCGTTTGTCTTTCTGAATGAGGATTGATCATCTTACCCAGGGTCCTCCTCCTTGTTTAGCTTCTTTAGGTGTACGAATTTTACTATTTTTTTATACACTTACTCAATGTAACTCAATGCAATGTAACTCAACTTACTCAATACAACTCAGCAATTAAAAACAAGGAAATCATGAAATTTGCAGGCAAATGGTTGGAACTAGAAAAGATCATCCTGAGTGAGGTATCCCAGAAGCAGAAAGGCACACACGGTATATACTCACTTGTAAGTGGATACTAGACATATAATGTATAGTGTTTTCTTCACATACATGAATGCCTGGGCTCAGTCCCCAAAACTACATAAGAGAGGAGTGGTAGAGCACATCTGTATTCCCAGTGCTCAGCAAGTAACAGCAGGAGGATAATAAATTCAAGATTATCTTCAACTATATAGCAAGCCTGAAGCCAGCCTGGGATACATGAGACCTCACCTCAAAACAAGCAAAAAACAAACAGAAAAGAAACAGGAAGAAAAGTGTACGCAGAAGGGCATTTAGTTATGAGTTCTAAACACATTTGTGTGTGTGTTTGTATGCAATTGTGTGTGGGTGTGTGGGTGTGGATGTGTAAAGAGAGAAATATTCAGCTCTTAAAAATGGCCCTGCATCATTTTCAAGAAGATAATGGAACTATAGATCACCACGTTAACTGTAGAGATGTATTCTCACAGACAAGTATCGTGTTTTCTCCCATATGTGAACCTGAGACGGAATAATAGGAATGGGTGTGATAATAAAAGGGGACAGTTTGAGGGATGTATGCCAGAAAAGGGAGAGTAAGGAAAAAAATAACAAAATGTAAGGAAGGAAATGAAAACAATTCACGTATACTATATACATGTGTAGAAATGTCATATTCAAGCTCCTTACTTTATGAAACTGGATCAAATTTAAAATAGTAGGTGATGTGAAAGGCAAGGGCCAGGCCTCTTCTTTTCTGAGAAAATATTTAATAAGAAGCCTTAGGCCAGTAGATCCAAGTGTTTACCTCCCACTAGCGGAAGAGAGGTTAGTACTGTGAATATTTATTCCAGGGCTTTCAACCACAAAGCGAACTGTGATTTTAGTAAAAGTCTTAAACAAAATACAGACATCTCTTTATGTGATTCTTTATTATGTAGCCTGAGGGAGTGATTTTAAATTGGTTCTGTGAAGGAATTATTTCCAAACAGCAGATGGTTGGAGCAACTCTTTCTAAGTAAATGCTATTCTTTTTCAGACAGATTTATTCCAAGCCTACTGTGTGTCAGGATCTGTGCTGCCCAGTGAGCATGCAGAAATGAAAATTAGGATTATTGTTCTTGAAACTCTAGCAATTCAGTGGAGAAATTCAGTTATGATGACACACTCATTTAGCTGATGGTGTTCTCTAATTTTGTTGTTTTGATTTTGTGTTTGTGTGTGTGTGTGTGTGTGTGTGTATGTTTGTCTAGTTCTTGTGGTTGTTTCTGTTTGCTTGCTTGTTTTTAAGAGAGCAATGGTAATAAATGGGAGACCAGCTAAATGTGAAAGAGGGCCTCAGTGAACTGGAGCCCTGAAACATTAGAAGACTTGTCAAATGGGCAAAAGCAAAACAAGTCTGGCAAACTAAAGAACCAGCATGTGAAGGTGGGAAGGTGTGGGTGTCAGGAGGTTCAGACTCTGATCATCAGTGTTCCTGGATTTTAGACAGGAGGAATAGTGGAAGAGAGGAAAAGAAGTATAGCAGTCCAAAGAGCTAGGATGCCCTAAGAGGAATATACAGACTACACAGATGGCAGGACACACAATACCATGGTCCTGTGAATACAAGTCCAGAGAACATCAATTCACCAGATAGTTGATTTGGGAAATGACCAATTTTGTTAGCCTGTGCTTTGTCAACATAACAAAATCACTTTTCTTGTATCCACTTAAACAATATACAGAGGTTTGTGAAGTGATAATTGGTTTGTTTTCATTTTGACTTTAAGGAGGATCTTAAAGAGCTGGCATTTTATATCTGTTGCTGGGGCACAATTAGGAACTCGCCCATAGTACAGGCCTTTGACAGGAAAACACAGAAAGGAGGTGAGCTGGGTGAATGCAATGGAGAGAACATCATCCAAGAATTTGAAGTTGGGTCTTATGGGATTAAAAAGAACTCTGAGAAGAGACTGTGGGGCTGAGAAAACACACCGGGGAGAAGGTGGAACTGCAGGAAATGGACAAGGTTGGAATACAAAAGACAGAAAGAGTAGAGTGAGAGCGATTATGCAAGGAAATTAGAGGACCAGGCATCCCAGCCCTGGGAACCTCAGTCTTCACCAGCACACTGATGGAGATAATTTGCAGGTCAGGAGACTGTCTGGCAAATCAGATATTCATAAATTGACCTTGGAGTAATTATTTCTTTCCCAGAAAAGCAGGTTCCAGTATAGCAAGCTCAGAATAGATTTCTAGGTGGGAGGATGGAAAGGAGATAGAAAATCAAAGGAGGGTTTGTTTGTTTGTTTGTTTGTTTGTTATAGGTCAGGAAAAGGAATAAACAAACATATTTTTAAAAGAAAGGATATTTTTGTAGCAAGGTGCTACCATAACTATTGTTATACAAAAAAAAAAAAAAAAAAAAAAAAAATTTCCCCAAACCTAGTGGTTTAATACAGGCTGACATTTATTTTGTTCACAAGCCATCAGTTTGTCAAGAACTTGTCAGGGACCACTTACCATTTCTCTAAGGGTTGTCTGGAAGGGTTCAGGACCCAGGGCTGAAGTGAGCTGAAGGTTCTCTTCCTTTATGAGCCTGGCAGCAGATGCTGACTCTTGATTGATGGTCACAGTACAGGTCCCAGTGGTCCTCTGCATGTGAACTCTGCTTGAGCTAATCTAGGCTTCTCCAGCACAGTGGGTAAACTGAATGACAATCATCTCAAAAGAAAGACCAGGTGAAAGCCAAATACAGTTTACTAACCAAGCCCCAACAGTCACACATTTTCACTTCTGGTATTGTTACAGAACCATCCAGACTCAAGAAGAATGAACACAGAACACAGAGCCATTCTTGTAAGGCAGAGTATCACTATCATATGGTAAGACAAAAACAGTGACTGGGCTACACACACACACACACACACACACACACACACACACACACACCACACAAGCTCAGGTGGAGCATTCCTAAGGAAAATTACCCAAACAAACCTGAAACTTTTGGGACCCTGTCATGATACAAGGAGACAATTTCCAACCTGATTTCATAAGTTATAGTCAGAACACAGATATAATAACAAATAAATAAGTAAATAAATAAATAAGCTCTAAGCTACGTGAAAAGGATAAATATAGGAGAGAAAAGAGTTTTGAGTTTTGGACTTGGATCTTACATTGAAGATACAATCAAGTACTTCAAGTGGGAAAGGGCAGTCTAAAATATTTCTGTTCCTAACCTTTTCAGGTAAGTGATACTGAACATGTATACATGACCATTGATTATTAATATTTACTATTGATTTATCTTTTAGTTAAACAGTGGTTATTCCTAAAGCAGCTATATACCCAAATCACCACGCAGAAACTAGGATGTATTTAGTTAACCTACAGCAAAATGCTGGACAATGATTACTCCATCCTAAACCTGCAAGCCCGCATAGCTTCCTCCCATTCAGATTTTACACATTATACTTGGTTTTAGTCCTATCTTAGGTCCAGTGCATCTCTCCTCATGGTTCCAAGTCCTCTCCTGCTGAATTCTCCTCTCTGACTCCTCCAATTTGCTTCCTTTCTCCTCCCCTCCGGACCAGTATTTCCCACCATATTCTCGCCATTGTTCAGCATTGGCTGGTTATTTTATTGAAATTACAGAGAACACATGGTGACATGTTTACACAAACTTGAGACACAGTCCGGATTGAAACTAGATAGTGAGGTAGAGAATTAAGCATTTGCATGAACAAGGGTAAATTGTTATGTTCCACAAAAACATTATACCAACAACCATCTTTGAAAAATACTGTTGTCTACCTGAACTCATGGAGGTGGCTTTAAAAATTAGCTCTAAAGCAGAGATTAAAAAGCCTTGCACAGACAATGGGATGATTTCTTTGTTAGTAAGGGGCCAGGCCAGGAATACAACTGATTTGTGGGCTAATTTAAAGAGAACAGGGAGAACAAGAAAGCTATGCAAGCAGGTTTGGGTTTTTATTTTTCCATCTAAATCTAAGATGTATCTTGGCCTGCGGTTGCCCTCCTTCATCATAAAGCCAAGTACAGGGAGTTATAATTTGTTGGGGTTTGATGAAAGTTTTATTCACATATTAAAATACTTGACCCCAAAGTCTTCTTCTTATACTGCGGCCATCAGTAGATACAGAAGAGACTTAGCACTGGTATTTTGAATACGCAGTTTTGAACATTTGCACATTCCTGTTCTGGAAGCAATAAAAGAAAAAGTAGGAGATGGAGTTAGAGAGGCAGATATTTCAATAAAATGTCACATCAACTTCAGACTGCCCGCATCTTACCCAGCACCTACAATCACTAGCTGTTGAATTCCCTGAAGTGTGAAGACCTTGCTACATCTTTCCAAGGATAAAGAACAATTATCCACAAATAATATTATATTTAATAATGCTTATCACTTACTGCTAAGGTGATGTCGGAATTTACAAACTGCTTACAAGTAGTAATTCTGATCTAGTTTTCTGCCCTTTAATGTCTATTGGTCTTTTCAAAAGTATAAAGAATGTTTTTAGGTCTAATCATTTCTAGAATAAACTCTTTTATTATAGAGATACCAGAGGTGGTATCTACTTATTTCTTTACCTCTGTGTACAAAGAGTTTTTTCTTTTTTCTTTTATTTTTTTTTTATTAATTAGAGTTTATTCACTTTGTATCCTAGTCATGATCCCCTCCTTCATTCCCTCCCAATTCCACCCTCCCACCCTCAGTTCCTTCCATGCCCCTCCAAAGGTCCACTGATAGGGGAGGTCCTTCTCCCCTTCCATCTGACCCTAGCCTATCACGTCTCATCAGGAGTGGGCTGCATTCTCTTCCTCTGTGGCCTGGTAAGGCTGCTCCCCCGTCAAGGGGAGATGATCCAAGAGCTAGTCACTGAGTTCATGTCAGAGACAGTTGCTGTTCCCCTTACTAGGGTACCCACTTGGACACTGAGCTGCCATGGGCTACATCTGTGTAGGGGTTCTAGGTTATCTACATGTCTGGTCCTTGATTAGAGTATCAGTCTCAGAAAAGATCCCTGGGCCCAAATTTCTTGGTTCTGTTGCTCTCCTTGTGGAGCTCCTATCCCCTCCAAATCTTCCTAGCTCCCCCTTCTTTCACAAGATTCCCTGCACTCTGCCCAAAGTTTGGCTATGAGTCTCAGCATGTGCTTTAATATCCTGCTTGGTAGAGTCTTTCAGAGGCCCTCTGTGGTAGTCTCCTGTCCTGTTTCCCGTTTTTACCCTCTTTCAATGTCCATCCCATTTGTCTTTCTGAATGAGGATTGATCATCTTACCCAGAGTCCTCCTTCTTGCTTAGCTTCTTTAGCTGTACAGATTTTAGCATTATTATCCTATATTATATGTCTAACATCCACTTATAAGTGAGTATATACCATGTGTGTCTCTCTGCTTCAGGAATACTTCACTCAGGATGATCTTTTCTAGTTTCTACCATTTGCCATTTTCATGATTTCCTTGTTTTTAATTGCTGAGTAATATTCCATTCTGTAAAAAATACCACAATTTCTGTATCCATTCCTCCACTGAGGGACATCTAGGTTTTGTCCAGCTTCTGCTATGAATATGGTTGAGCAAATGTCCTTGTTGTGTACTTGAGCATTCTTTGGATATATGCCTAGGAGTGGTATAGCTGGATCTTGAGGAAGCACTATTCCTAATTGTCTGAGAAAGTGCCTGACTGATTTCCAAAATGGTTGTACAAGTTTACATTCCCACCAGCAGTGGAGGAGGGTTCCCCTTTCTCCATATCCTCTCCAGCATGTGTTGCCACTTGAGTTTTTGATCTTAGCCATTCTGATGTGTGTAAGGTAAAATCTCAGGATCATTTTGATCTGCATTTCCCTGATGAGTAAAGATGTTGAGCATTTCTTTAAGTGTTTCTCTGCTATTTGATATTCCGCCATTGAGAATTCTCTGTTTAGCTCTGTACCCCATTTTTTAATTCAATATAATATCAGACACACTAAACCTGTTAGAAGAAAGAGTGAGGAAGAGCCTTGAACTCATTGGCACAGGACACAGCTTCCTGAACATAACACCAACAGCACAGACTCTAAGACCAAAAATCAAAATCAATAAATGGTATCTCATGAAGATGAAAACCTTCTGTAAAGCAAAGGACACTGTAATCAGAACAAATGACAGAATAAAGACTGGGAAAAAATCTTCACCAACCCTATATCTGACAGAGGGCTAATATCCAGAATATATAAAGAACTCAAGAAGTTAAACAGCAACAAATCAAGTAATCCAACCATGAAGTTTTTATTACTATTGCTCTATAATAAATCTTGAGATCAGGAATGGAGATACCTCCAGACAATTTGTTTTGTACTGGATTTGTTTTAGCAATTCTGGGTTTTTTTGTTTTTCCATATGAAGTTCAGAATTGTTCTTTCAAGGTCTGTAAGAATTGTGTTGGTATTCTGATGAGAATTGCATTGAATCTGTAGATTGCTTTTTTGCAGGATGGCCATTTTCAGTAGGCTAATCCTACTGATCCATGAACATGAGCAATCTTTCCATCTTCTGAAATCTTCTTCAATTCTTTTCTTCAGAGACTTGAAGCTTTATTCAAACAGGTCTTTCACTTGCTTGGTTAGAGCCACACCAACGTACAAAGGAATTTAAATGTTGAAAGATATAGATAGACATAGAGAAATACTGTTTTCTACAGCAGATAGGTGGGCAAAAAGAACAGCCTTGTTTACTCTACCCTGGAAATTAAGAGCAGCTGCTCTGATATGGGCCAAGCACTGAGCTTTAAGAAAGCTCAAAAAGTCTCAGCATCTGCTTTGATAGTCTGCAGGGCAGAGCCTTTCAGAGGCTCTCTGTGGCAGGCTCCTAACTAGTTTTCTGTTGTCTTCTTCTTCTGATGCCCATCCTCTTTGCCTTTCATGATAGGGATTGAGTATTTTAGCCAGAGTCCTCTCTCTTGATTAGTTTCTTCAGGTGTACAGATTTTAGTAGGTTTATCCTATATTATATGTCTATATGAATGAGTATATACCATGTGTATCTTTCTGCTTCTGGGATAGCTCACTCAGGATGATCTTTTCCCACCATTTACCTGCAAATTTCATGATTTCCTTGTTTTTTTATTGCTGAGTAATATTCCATTGTGTGGATATACCACAATTTCTGTATCCATTCTTCAATTGAGGGGCATCTAGGTTTTTTCCAGCTTCTGGCTATTACAAATAAAGCTGCTACAAACATGGTTGGGCAGAGTGTATGGAATCTTATGAAAAAAGTGAGAAATAGTAAGATCTGGAGAGGACAGGAGCTCCACAAGGAGAGCAACAAAACCAGAAAATCTGATCACAGGGATCTTTCCTGAGACTCATACTCCAACCAAGTATCATGCATGGGGATAACCTAGAACCCCTACACAGATGTAGCCCATGGTAGTTCAGTGTCTAAGTGGGTTCCATAGTAATGGGAACAGGGACTGCCTCTGACATAATCTGATTGGCCTGCTCTTTGATCACCTCCTCTTGAGGGGGGAGAAACCTTAGCAGGCCACAGGGGAAGACAATGCAGCCACTCCTGATGTGATCTGATAGACTAAGATCAGAAGGAAGGAGAGGAAGACCTCCCCTATCAGTGGACTTGGGGAGGGGCATGAATGGAGAAGGGGAGGAGAGAAAGGTTTATGGGGGGATACAAAATGAATAAAGTGTAATTAATAAAAATTAAAATAAAAAATATTTTAAAAAAGAAAGCACAAAAGTACTGAGGCTGAAAGGCTGAACCCCTGGAGACCACATGGATGTGCTGGAAGATCTGCCTGTTAGTGGGAAGTGATGAAGGGTAACAGGTAGAGCACTTAGAGGAAAACCTAAGGCTTGGTACAATGTTTGGCTGCCAGAACTCCTAGGAAACTTCTACAACTGGCTCTGTTAAATACCAAGGATTAGAAAATTGTTACCTCTCCCTGCATGCTCAGATATGGGCACCTGGCAGCTCAGTCTCCGTGTGGACCTCACGAGGGGATCAGGGGCTGCCTTTATCATGAATCCACTTGACTGCTTTCTGCTCACTTGCCCCTGATGATGCAGCCTTGCCAGGGCACAGAGGAAAAGGATCCAAGCAGTCTGATGAGACTTAACAAGCTATAGGCAGATGGCAAGAGTGGAGAACTCCACCTTTCAGTGGACTAGGGGAAGGGGATGAAGGGAAGGTGGGGGGAGATTTGGGGAGTTGAGGAAGAGGGCTTCAATTGGGATATATAATGAATAAATTATGAAGAACAAATTAAAATTAAAAAAAGAAAATTGTTACCTCACATATAAATCTGAAGTTACTTTGACAACCTATATGCCCCCTTTTATACCAAATAAAGTATGTCTTTTGATAACAATGATGAATCCTCTGGGCATGAGTTCTGGACCCCTCACTGTCTAATTTTCTTAGATTTTTTTCCCTGATTTCCTCTTTTCCTGTATCTTCAGCTTCTTCTAGACCAAACCACCGCACTGAAACAACAATGCATTCTAGTGTGGCCACATTGTTAAAGAAACAACCTCCTTCGTCCTCTGAGTTCCTTGTGTGGCAGTGTGAAAGAAGAAATTTGATCTTTTATTTCCCAAATTGTCTGCATGTAATTCACTGAATATAATATGAATATTATAGCATCTGTTTCACCTCCCAAAACTTTCATTTACTCAGCCAAAGTAAAATTGAGTCCTAGGGCCCAAAATCAGTCCAGTTCTTAGGAGATTTGCAAAGAAGGGAGAGAGGAAAGGATGAAAGAAGAGAGGAAGGAAAAGATGGAGGGGTATAAGAATAAATGGACGGGGAAGAAGCGGGAGAGAAAAAGAAGTATCTGAGTAGCTAATTCAAAAATTAATGAGACCTAACAGTCTATCGGTAAGGAATCTGAGACACAGGATTTATACAGGAAAGCTAAGTTCACTTCTTCCTCCAACACACAAGAAATGGAAAGAAAAAAAAAAGGTTTCACTAATTTATTAGAGTAAAAAACTGAGAGTGGTATTCTGCATGCCATTGTTCTGTGAACTGTGCAGTTTAAGTTCATGGAATGGTGTAGAAATGATAGAAGCAGATTTTCATCATTGTACGCCCTTAATCATGAAGAGCTCCAGTGCTTTTGGAAGGGGAGGAATTCGGAATAACAAAAGTGTGAGACTTCTTTTATTTTAAGGCATTTGATGTCGAAGTCAGAGAAACATAAAGATATTTATTGAGCTGCTACCTCAGATGAAGGACTTTCTGGAATTAATAAGCTCCGAAAGCCCCAACTTGTCAGACCCCCAGTGGCTCCTGAAGAGTGTACATCTTTGTGAGTGTGACAAGGCGTCTGTAGACCCTGAACCTGAGACTGCAGGGGAACAGGGATCATTGCTTATCTAGTTAGAGTGTGAGCGTGCAGGCTCCGTGTGGACATGTGGACTGAGCAGATGGCAGCTGGGGTGGCACTCACTTCCCATCTCTAAATGTTCAGAGCTGGATATATTCAAACTGTCTTTGAAGAGCTGTAGAATCAACTGATAGAAAAACAGTGATTTTTAAAGGAGAGTTTTACAACGTAACAAGCACAAATCCTACAAATGTCTATAACAGCACTTAGAGGGAGCATCAGGTTATGGTGCCATGGATTGTGCCCACCCAGAAGATGAAGTATCTTTTAAATTTCATTTAAGGCAAATCTGGATCCATTTGGTCACAGTCCTTGAAACTTTTTTCTGTCTGGCCCTGAGAGTATGCTTCTTATTATGTGCATTATTATGCCTGGGGCACAGCTTCTTGTCCAGGACTAGTGTATTTATACAGTATTGGTGAATGGCATAAAGTTAAAGACTCTTCTGGGCTGACCGTTCAGTCAAGCAAGAACAGCCAGACATGGGGAACTGTGCTTCATTCATTCTCACTCCTAGGAAAAGATAATAGCCAATGTCTTCCTGAGGAGTGAGAAGAGGGTTAAGGTTTGCTTGAGAGAGAAACTTGGAGATTCAGTCTATGCCCCACAGAGCTTTCTCTGGAAGAAGTGAGTACTGGTTCCATTTGAGGCTTCATCTTTTTTTTTCCTTTTTTTTTTATTAATTACACTTTATTCATTTTGTATCCCCCCATAAGCCCCTCCCTCCCCCCCCTCCCGATCCCACCATCCCTCCCCTTTCTGCATGCATGCCACTCCCCAAGTCTACTGATAGGGGAGGTTCTCCTCTTCTTTCTGATCTTAGTCTATCAGTTCTCATCAAAAGTGGCTGCATTGTCCTCTACTGTGGCCTGGTAAGGCTGCTCCCCCCTCAGGGGGAAGTGTCAACGAGAGGCTTCATCTTAATAAAAGTGCCTTCTACTGCCCTACCCCATTGTTCCTAATCCCTTCCTCTTAAGAACTTAAGCACTATCCACCTGAATCTCTGTCTTAAACCCTACTTCTAGAAAGTAAGCTACTACAGTTGTTGTTAACAGTGGTTCTACGATGCAGACCCTAAGGTCAAAGTTCTTGAATTGACCACCTGAATATGGCCAGAGATATTAAAACACTAAAAAATATTAGAAAGGTCAATCACAATGTTATATAAGTGTGTCTTATAACTGAAATATTTCTGGGTTATAGGGACAGAGCTCAAGAAATTTACAAGGCTCAGGAAGCTCAGAAAGTTACTAGAATCCTAAGTCTTTACCAAAGCTATATCAAGAGCAAGAGTTACTAGGGAGAGAAGACACGGGTTGAGATGCCTGAAAGCTGTGCAATGAGCTCTAGGGATGCAGCTTTCATGAGCTGTCAGTGTAGGAAGGAAGCTTTCATGAGTCATCAGTGATGGCTTCTCAGTGAGGACACTACCATGGGATCACCTAGTCCTGCAAGTAACACCTCATGCAAGTTCCTGGAAGTAAGTGCTGTAAACTCACTTGTTCACTGAACTAGACTTTGGAGAAATCGTTTCTTTGGTCTTTGTCACTAGTAGCCAATCCGATGTGAATAGATGTTTCTTTACATCACCACAAGAAAAAATCATGCTGTTCGTCATGGTCACTCCATGACCCAAGTAGAGAACTGTACAAAATAAAGAAACCAAAATATTCAAATCAGAAAGAGAAAAGGCATGTTGTCTCTGTTTGAAAGCTGCATGTTCTTATAGAGAGCCAGGAATTCCACTATAAAGAGGTAAAACTAACAATTTTTAAATCTGCAAGATACAAATTGTATAAAAGTCACTGGCATATTTGTATGCACTAACAATGAGTTATCTGAAAAAGAAAGAAAATAATCGCCCTAGTTTTAGTTCTGTTGCTATGACTAAAATACCTTGACATAAAACAACTTTTCTTAAAATGTTTTAACTTACAATTACAGGTTACAGTCCTTCTCAGGCAACTAAAAACAACAGGAACTTAAAATAGTGTTTCATGTCACACTACAGTCAAGAGCAGAGAGAAATTTATTCATGGGTGCCCACTTGTTCTCTTTCTTGTGCTCAATTAAATTTCTTTGCTATTATATCATCCAGGAGCCTGTTTAGGGAATGACTCTGCCAACAGTGGACTGGGCCTTCTCATAGTAATGAACTTAATTATGAAAACATCCACAGATATGTCCAAGGGCTAACTCAATGTAAATAATGACCCAATGAGATTCTCTTTCTATGTTACTCAAAGTCATAACAACCTGAAGATTAAAGTTAACCATTAAAATAATCTGTTGCAGAAAAATATTAAACTCTCAAGGGTTTCTCTACCCTGGCTAGTTCCCAAATAATTGAGACAAAAACTTTTTGGAACTATAAAAGATTTAAGACTTCTCAACTACATACCCCAAGCTACTTGCCATAAGAGTTCCTGCCTGGTTCACTTCTGTTCCCTCAGTTTGTCCTCATGGCTCTTGGTCCTTGCTGCCTTAGGGCAACTTCCTTCTCTGTGGCTTCTTCTCTTCTTGCTGCATCTTCTTTCTTTCTTCCATCCTCTCCCCCCAGGCCTTGTGGTCTCTGGAGACCCCAAGTCTGGGAACCTTAGCTCTCGCTATCTCTCTTCTGCTCAGCCAGGCTGTCAGCAACTTTATTGATAAATCAACTTTAAACTAGGTAGAGCAAAGTTTCTACAACAAAGACAGGTATATGTGAGAATGTGCTGGTAACCAGATCTTGGGACCAGTAATTAACATTAGAATGCATAGCAAGTGGACCAACTCCTAACAATAATCCATTCTAAAAATAGGTAGGAATAAAATACTTTGGAATGTGTTAATCAAGGAGGTAAACAATAAAATGGTAAAATATTGATGAAATAAATTGAAAAAGACACAAATAAATAAATACACTCTATGTTTATGATTTGAAAGGATTAGTACTAGAAAAATACCCATAATACCCCCAAATCATCTATAGTTTCAATATAATCTCTGTGTCTATGACATAAACTCATGGGCTGGCTCTTTGATCACCTCCACCTGAGGGAGGAGCAGCCTTACCAATCCACAGAGGAAGACAAAGAAGCCAGTCTGATGAGACCTGATAGACTAGGACCAGATGGAAAGGGAGGAGGACCTACCCTATCATTGGACTGGGGGAGGGGCATAGGAGAAGAAGAGGGAGGGTAGGATTGGGAGGGTATGTGGGAGGGGGCTACAGTTGGGATACAAAGTGAATAAACTATAATTAATATAAATAAATAAATAGAATGGAAACAGAAAAAAAATCCAATGTCATTTTACATAGGAACTAGAAAAGGACTTTCTAAAAATCATGTGATACCATAAATAATCTTATAATAATTCTCTCATCTTAATCAAACAAACTACAAAGCCAGAGGTATAATAATACATGACATAATAATCTTTAATCTCCACATGCCTTTAATCTCAGCTCTCCGGGAGGCAGAGGCTCGAGAATAGCTGTGAGTTCAAGGCCAGCCTGGTCTACAAAGTGAGTCTAGGACAGCCAAGGCTGCACAGAGAAATCCTGTCTCAAAAAACAAAAAGCAACAACAAAAACAAAACCCACTACAAGAATCTTACAGTCATACTGTGACAGAAAACACACATGCCAAAATGGCCAGGACAGAGATCCCAAAGTAAGCCCAAGCATTTAAATTCCAATGAAAAAGACAAAAATATAAACAGGGAAAAAGACAATATCTTTAATAAACTATGCTGGGGAAGTAGATATTCACATTCTAAAAATAAAATTGATCCTAGTCTCATACCAGATATAAAACTCAATGCAACCCCAAAATTAAGACATCAGACTTGGAACAGTAGGATTACTAAAAGAAAACAACAGAAAACTCTTCCATA
This sequence comes from Psammomys obesus, assembly GCF_907164565.1. Lineage (NCBI taxonomy): Eukaryota > Metazoa > Chordata > Mammalia > Rodentia > Muridae > Psammomys > Psammomys obesus. The sequence goes on from NW_026591086.1 coordinate 36,266,960, forward strand.
GCAGTATAAGTAAGACTGTTCAGATATGATACCAAAACATGGAAAGAAGAGCAAAAACAAACAAATAGGGTATATCAAATGACAAAGCTTTGCATGGCAAGGAAGTCACCAAAAGACTGCTGACAGCAGCTTGACTGCAACCATGCTATTACTTTAAATAACAACTAAAGAGAAGTAATGCCACTTCTATAAAATAAGCGAACTTATATATGATTGGGAAAGTATGAAAGCATAGGAAAAGAACAAATATCCAGAATACACAAGAGACATAGAAAAGCAGATCTGATTAAAGAATGACAAACAACTTTAGATATTTATTCTAAAAAATAAATTCAAGTGGCTAACAAGTAAATTTAAAATAATGATCATCACTCTTTATTATCTAAGAAATACTAAGATCACTGTATCACCTCGCGCTTTAAACTGGCTAGTATTAGAAAGACAAAAGAAATCAAATATTGGTCAGGATGTAAAAAACAAGGAATTTATGTACAATATATATGGAAATGAAAATTAGGATAGCCATGTGGAAAACAGTATGGATATTCTAAAAAAATATAGATTTCCATATGATCCAACAGTTATGAGTATGTATATGTTTTGGTATATATCTAAAGGAAATGAAATTAATATGTGAAAGAGATATCTGTATCTCTTTGTAGTTATGAGATTCCTCAGGCTTGATGTCCCTGAACTATTTGCACAGTTTTGGCATAGTTGCCAGTAGAATTCTTTACCTGTAAGATACATGTTCTCAGGGTGTCCTAGTTTGATTTCTGTTGTGATAAAATACTAACCAGAAACAACTTGGGAAAGAAAAGGGTTTATTTCATCTTATAGTTTGCAGTCCATCAATGAGGGAAGTCAGGGCAGAAACTCAAGTAGTAAATGAAACAGAAAACATGAAGGAACATTTGCTCCCTAGCTTTCTCCCAGGCTAATGTTCAGTTACCTTTCTTGTACAGCCCAGGGGTGGTACCACCCATAGCAGATTAGGCCATCTTATGTCAAATAGCAATCAAGAAAATGCCTCACAGATATTCCCACAAGCCAATCTGATGGAGGCAATTTTTAATCTGAGATTTCCCCCTTCCCAGGTGTGTCAAGTTGATAACCAAGATTAGTCATCACCCAGGACCAAAGTCCCATCTTGCTTTAAGTGTCATAATTTGAAGAGATCCTGTCAGTCTCATTAAAGACAAACAGAATGTCATTTATTTGACATTTAAAAGTATAGCCATGTTACAATTATTTCAGAGAGTATATATATGTGCATTTTGGAAAACATGCATGCAATAAAAGCACAGAAACACATCTAAAATGCCTACTGTGCTACATCAGTTCCTCTGGAGGAGGAGGTAGAAGAATGGTGGGAAAAAAAATAAAAACACTTCTTCTGTACCTAGAATGTGGCATTATTTTTATTTTTAGGAAACTCTGAAGCAACTATACCATATGTTAAAACCTCACCAAGTTCACGATGACTCATATTCTTCATCCTAATCTCTTTCTCTGCTTGAAATATGTAAAGATTATAAAATATATTACTAATTTTAAAACTACCTCAGGCGAGAGATGGTATGATATTTTCCCAAATTCAGAAAACTTTAAGATTCTCCTGCATAAAGATATGTACCCACTCACCCATCTCCTTTGCCATTTTTCCTCTTCCTTTGTGCCTGGAATGGGGCATCTAGAGAAATAAAAGCTGGAAATAGAATCATATGGTGCTCTCATTGGCAGCCTTGTCCTAATCACATCCATGAAGGGATTTTTGAGTTACCTATAATCCTTCTCTTTATCCAGAGAAGTGCTAGAAGCCACAAATGTTCCTTCTCTCTTGGACCACCATTCCCCTAACAGGCGTCTAAATGCTTGATTTAACTATGCAAAAACACTACTAATTATATTCATTTGTGTGACTGACTTACCATTTGAATCTAATTGCCATGCAGCAAAATAACTGTTAAAGCATATCATTAAACTACTTGAATAATTAGAGAGAAATTTCCTTGTGCTCGTAGTTTGAGCCTAAGCTTTAGGGCAGGGACCTCACCCCAACCTTTCTTAAATTAGCTGGAAGAATGGCGTGTAGAAATGCTGGCAGGCTAGCCATCTTCTCGGCAATCTGGGTCTGCTAACCAGCAGAGACTTTAAGGAACAGTCTATTATTCACTGTCTTAGTTTGGTTTGCTATAACAAATTACCCTAGACTACGTGGCTCATACAACAAGCATTCATTTCTCACGGTAGTCCAAAAGGCTGGAAATCCAAAATCTGGTGCCAGCATGGTTGGTGCTTTCATGCTCTGATCCATGGACCTCTTCCAGGTTGCTTACTGCCAGCTTCTCTTTGTGTACTCACAAGGCAGAAAAAAAGAGCAAGGCACTTTCCTGGCTTCTTCATTTAAGGGTACTAGTCCCATTCATTAGGGCTTTGCCAGCATGACCTAAATGGCTGGCTCACAGAGATCCCATCTCTAAGTATTATCATCCTGGGATTAGATTTCAATGTAGAAATTTTAGGGAGACTCATACGTTTGGGGAATATCATTCAACTTTCTTCCAAGCAAACATTTCTTCTCTGCTCTATCCAACCGTTTTCTTCAGAGACTTCCTTATGGAACACCATCCACATCTAACACATCAGATCCAAACTTTTTATCCGGCTCTCCGGAGTTCTTGCCGCACTCTCCCTGAATGCTCGCTTGTCACCCTTTTTCTTCACATGCACTTCTAGCTCCTCTTCAGTACCTGCCTTCTGACCTTAGAAGCCACACTCACTGATAAACTCCATTTTACACTTAACCTTGCTTTAGCATCTTGCTCCACATTTTTGTTCTTTCAAGAACTTGACTCCTTGAGGTAAGAGCATCTCGAAGGTGCTTCCCTTGTCATATTCACCAGCTCAAACAACAGAAGGAATGGAAGAGGAACCACCTTCAGAAGAGGGAACAGCCTCCTAATTTCTTAAAAACATATTAATATTATAACCTTTCTCTCTCTTTCTTCCTCTCTCTCTCTCTCTCCCTCTCTCTTTGTTGAGTTCCAGTGTTTTAAAATTATAGGTCTGTGTCAAATTCTTCAAAGTATATCAGTTTCCAGTTGCCTCTCGGCTTGTAGCTATCATACTGTTTCCATTTCCTGTAGTCTCTTCAGTCTCTAAAGCCCATTCATTCTTGCTTCTCTGCCATCCATTCTTAGAGTTAGCAAATTGTCTTTACTAATTATCCTCAAAATCCTTGACATTTTGAAACTTATGGCTAGAAAGGGAGCCATGAGAAAGACGAACAGAGTTCTCTCATCTATAGAGTTCCAGAATTCAGAGAGGGAGATGGGGTGGAAATTTACACACACACACACACACACACACACACACACACACACTGAAAAGAGAGAGAGAGAGAATTCTTCAGTATACTATTATGAAAGAAACTAAAGAGCACTACAAAATCACATAAAAGAAGACAGCAATAATTCAGTTAGAAGAGCAAAGGTTTCCAAAAGCCAGAACATGAAAGATGAGCATCCATGAGCCAGATGGAAAGATAGGCAAGAGGTGCAGCAGAGACTAGAACTCACTGCAATCCCAGGTTCCCCAGATATTAGTAATGCTTTACAATCATCCTGCATTTACTACACCCTGGGTCCATAGCTACCTTTTTATTATTTTACTGTTATGAACTTCATTATAAAAAAAAAAAAAAAAACAACTTTCAAATAAGGATTCACACCAGACCCAGAAACTACTACATCTTGATAAACTCCACCCCCTGGGGAGGAGCAGCCTTGCCAGGCCACAGAGGAAGACAATGCAGCCAGTTCTGATGAGACCTGATAGGCTAGGGTCAAATGGAAGGGGAGGAGGATCTCCCCTATCAGTGGGCTTGGAGAAGGGCATGGGAAGAGATGAGGGAGGGAGGGTGAAATTGGTAGGGAGGGAGGGAGGGGCTATAGCTGGGATACAAAGTGAATAAAATGTAATTAATGTAAAAAAATAAAAATTTAATTAAAAAAAGAATAAACTTCCACACAGTTAGAAAACATTCACAACAGAAGCTGTAGATTTTTTTTTTACCACTTTCAATAGATTTACTAATCAGCGATATCAAAAATATTTCCCCAGGGCTTACCTAATGTAAAGTGTAATATTAAGCATCACATATCAATGAGCAGGAAAAGTTGTTTTTCTCTAGGGCATGTAGAGAATGTGTACAAAGCTCATTGAAATGGTATGGCTTATTCAAACATGGCTAGAGAGTTGGGGCATCATACCTTAGAAATCAGAATCTTCTTAAGACCTTTCTAATGCTTTCTTTTTTTTTTCATTGTGGCTTTATGTATTTTATTATTATTATTATTACCATTTATTACAATGTATTCACTTTGTATCCCAGGTGTGGCCCCCTTCCTCCTCTCTTCCCAATCCCACCCTCGCTCCCTCTTCTCCTCCCATGTCCTTCCCCAAGTCCACTGATAGTGGAGGTCCTCCTCCCCTTCTATTTGACCCTAGCCTATCAAGTCTCATCAAGATTGACTGCACTGTGGTCTGGCAAGGCTGTACCCCCCGGGGGCAGGTGATCAGAGAGCCTGTCATACAAAACTTGTGGTACATTTATACAATGGAATATTACTCCACCGTTTAAAACAAGGAAATCATGAAATTCTCAAGCTGCAGATATTTTAATATGCCCTTTGGAGAAATTTATATTCCCTTTCCTTTTTCTAATCATACCAAATAATTCTCAAACATACATTCAAGTCATCACTCTGGTTTATTCTGTTACCTGCCTCTGGCTTGTAGACCAATGGAAATATGAGTGTCACATTGGAGGAATCAAATATCAGAAATTCCACAGTTTAAATGAATCTTGCTGGTACACTTGTGAGCTGGTTGATTTTTACTATTTCTAGCTATAATATCTTTCTTTAAATTTTTTATTGTAACACTGCTGTCATTATATAGGTATCTTCTTCACTGAGAGTCCCAGGCCAAAAAAAAAAAAAAGTCATCTAAGCCCTACTTTATAACCAAAAACAATACGTTTTCCTTTTAACCTATTTCTTCAGATATATAAAATGTAAATATATAGAAAATATATTTAAAATATACTATACATAAATAAATGCTATATTTATAACATGTTCACATTTTATATTTTTACATACTGTTTACATATATATTTCCTTAAATATATGAGCAAGCTACTTCTCTGTTATAGAAGGCTACTACAGACAGTGATAACGTATCCATTGGTCACTTTCCTTGATAAGTCCATTCTGGGATGGCTCAAAATGCAACTGGGACTTCTGTACAAAACAAGGAGATAATACAAGGTAATAAAATGTATGTGAGATCTGTGGATTCGTTATTGCACTTGAATCACAATCCTGTAAACTGTACCAAGCAGCTAATGCCATATTCAGTTCAGAGACTGAGTCCCATCGATGGGAAGTAACGACAGCAAGCCAGCAGGTGACGGCTCACTTTTCGTTCTCATTCTAGGCTGTCTTTTGAAGTCACTTCTCCTAAGCCTTTCAGAGGTCGGGAAAGGAACAATTGAAGAGAGGCAGGACATCTTGTCCAGCAAATCCTCTGGGTTTTCTTATAGGATAGTTAACTAGGTAACCTAGGACAGACCGGACCCTGTAGCAGCACACACTAGTCCTCTGCTGCTGTGCTTTCTGAGCAGGCGTTCCCTGCTCAGACTCCCACTATCTTCACATTTCCCAAGGCTTTTTAACTCTTGAGCGAGTGGACAAAAAGGAGGAGTTTGGATGTTGTGCTGACCCAAGGCTTACTTCCAAACAGATATGATAACTGATGGAAAAACAGAGGTAGATGGGGGGGTGCGTAGAGACATCAGTCAAACACTGAGTACTTGTATTCCCTGCTAGGATTTGGTTAGGGTTTTGTTCACTCTAATTTCTAGAGTCCCAGGGTGTTAAAAAATAGTTCTTGTACATATCTCTCTTTTAAAAGTCACAGATCCTTTTTAAATAAACAGCTTAAACGGCTTAACAAACTAATAACGTGGAGCCCACAGGTAAGGGAAAGGATTGCAGTCTTCCTAATCATTACAAATTGTGTGGCTTTGCTTTGTATTCTAACTGCTGGCTTGGCATTTCCAAAGCTGTGGGATGGGCTGCAGCTTTGAAAAAGAGAAAGGGACAAAAATCATAACTAAGCAGATGGGTGCCGCCGACCTCTTAGGGGTTCTCCATAACGGTGATTCCTCTACAAAGCGAAAGGGAGTGCAGAAGCAGAAGGAGAAGGGGGAAAAGACCACGAAGGTAGCGGTGCTGCTGACAGTTTGTATCTGTTTCCTTGAGGGAAAAGAGGGGAGAAAGTTTTGTTATAACTTTTTGGTTTTACAAATACTATACAAGAATTATGTTTCTCCAGAAAAAAACAATAGAGTGGATAAGGAACAAATTTGGGCAGCTCTTCCAAACTGCAAAAAGTACCTGTAAGTTTGCCACTCCCCTCACCCTCTCATGCCACCCTTTCTCCTCTTCCCACCCTCGGATGAAATGATCTGGGACAAACTAATTGAGAAAACTAGTAGCGCATGCCTTCGGGAGGTTTTATTAATCGAACCAGACACACTGCTCTAACAGAAGGTACGACTGCTCTTTTACATTGATCTAATTAGAGCATTTACATACTGAATGCCTCCTGGACAATTCCCTACCAATGACACTTACAGTGTGCACCAGGCAACTGAACAAAGAAGTCATCAGGGCTCCTTTTTCTCTAAGAAAAATAACATTGTCAAGGTTATTAACAGTCAGCGCCATCGTGGTCTCAGCAAGGATTTGGGTTTCCCTGTACTTGCATAAGAGGGAAACAGAAAGTTCCTCAGGCTCTGGTAAGAAGTGGGCCCAATGTTCTTTGAGCTTAAACAGAACGGAAATAGGAAAGCATTTCATTATGCTGTGCAGCTCATCTGAGAGTAAAGTGTCAAAAATGTCATATAATTCTGGTAAATATAACGGTTATTACTTCACAACTTTGTGGTATTTTATGATGATGATGCAAAATATTTTTAGCTCTCTTCTCATGCCAATTCTATCAATTATTCTATCAATAACTTGTTTAGAGAAGTAGGAAGTGGGATGAGGGCAAAGTCACACATTGGAGTAGAGGCAGAGGAAGAGCAGAGGCTGGGGCATATCCTGATTGCTCAATCTCTGGTTTACATGTATATTTAAAAAGGAATATTTCCCATGCTCAACTTTTCACCATTTCCTAACACATGCCTTCTAGCATCCCTGAGCCCACACCTGCCTTCAGAAACCTTTAAGAAAATTGTTGTCTAAATTTTCATGAGATAGAAAATGGTACCTCTGTAAAAGTTAGTATCTCATGGATGTTTAGAACATACTGAGTGATGGTTCATAATACAGTCATCTGAAGAGGGTTCAAAAACATGAGTATTTTTCAGAACCTCCACCTTAAAGGAAAACTGAAAACTGCTACTTGGCTACTATTCTAAAAGAAACTGATCTATGTCCTACCTTTAGACAAGATTTCTACAGAACCTTGGAAAATAAGATTCAAAAATAAGATGATATGGTTAAAAAAAAAAAACCCCAGATACCTACACATTAGCTTTTGTGCTTAAAAAGAAAAATGATTCAACATTTCTTTGCCTTTTCTCTCCATTCTACCTCATTCTCTTCTTTACTCCTCATCTCTCCTCACCAAAGACAGGGAACAGACTGACGTACAACAAACTTGGGATTCTGCGAAAATGATTGCAGTGCAACTTCTTGTTTGTGAGTGAAACAGCAGCATGTTCTGCAGAGCAAATAAAGCAGCTCCTGACTCAGAAGAGATCACAAGCAAGATATTTCTCCAGTCAAAGGGCTATTGCATTCATATGCAAAATGTATTAAGTACTGGAACCCAATTAAAGCCATGGAAGACATGATCCAAAGAAGCTTCTTTATATTGTTGACCAACAGCTGACTGAACACTGCTATTGACAGTGATGGGCTTTTTATGGCTAGTTGGTGCCCACGATGTTAAAGAGATAGATCGTTCAAACACAAGCCAGGCATTTACAGAGAACTTGTGCATCCCAGATGCTCTCATTTTTGTCCTGAAAATTTCCACCAGTGGCTCAGTAATTACCCTGTTGCTTATCCTCTGCAAGCCAGACATATGTGTTCCTTTATGATACCTCTAGGCCTTGTCTGAGGCTTAGTCAGCTGGCCTCCTGCCTAACGGTGCTGCTGTCAATGCTCCATCTCACTGGTCTCTCCCTCTTTGCTCATGTTCGAAGATGTGCTGTTCCTCCTACTTTCAACCCACAGAGAATGAGCAGCCATCAAGGAGATTAACTTTTGGGTTCGTGATCATCTAAACAAATCTCACACAATGATAGCACCAGTTGACATGCAAACATTGATTGAGAAAATCTCACAAGGCCCTCCCTCCTACCCCTACCAAAAGAAGAAGAAGAAGAAGAAGAAGAAGAAGAAGAAGAAGAAGAAGAA